>NW_024423343.1:67326905-67370516 GCF_017311325.1 Ursus maritimus
AAAAATGGTATTTTCCAAAACAGAAAAAAGAAACAGCAAAAACTTGGCATTGTCTTACCATCTTTTTGAAATCTCCTTAATTTCTAGCTTAATAGAAGACAGCTGGATTTTCATATCTGCTTCTGCACTCAATCTGTTGTGCTGTCATATGTCACGTAGCCTCTGGAAAGAGCCACTGTACATTCACAAGACAAAAATCAAAAATGGGAAAATGACATCTTATTTTTATTATGCAAATAGTTGTGACCTGAAAAAGGTCTTGGGGAATTCCAGGGGACCCCAAGGCACACTTTGAGATTAATTACATAGCTGGCTTAAACTATTATCAATGACTAACTAATTATCATAAACTAATTATCATTACTCCACACTCTTTCCTCACTCTATTTTAATACTCATGTACTCAACTGAAACTGAAAAATAATGATAATGAGAATAAGAACACTAGCATAAAACAATGGTCCCTCATTATCCACTTGCCTCCATGGAACAACTGGGAGAACCCTGTAAGCCACACCAGTATGCCATTCTAGAGATTACTGGGTTTATTGAAGTCATCTAACACCCCCCACCTCACCACTGCCCCACCCCTTGTTTACTCATTATACAGTCTGCTTTCTGGCCAATAACTACCTTTCTTTCCAGCTTGCTTCCTAAGCCCCATTTCCAACAATCCCCAAACCCACAAACACCTCCAACCCACTGATCCTACATTTTCACTGGTTCTCCTTATATCCTCACACACTTCCCCCATTACCCAGCTTAAATTCCATGGTCACTTATAATCACTCCCTCAAATTTTCCCCAACTTCTTTGCTTTGCTCTTCCTTCATCAAATTCCCTTGGATAAAACCCAATCCTGGTTAAATTCAACATTCTGCCTACTCTGTGCCTACACCCACACAGATGAACATATCTAGAGAAAAATCCACTGATGACATCAATGTAGATTCATGATCGCCAACATTATGTGGGTGATTAACCCTGTCCAGCAATTACATTGTATTTCCCTAGATCATTTACTCTTCTAAGTGACTGTGTCTTACTTTCTTTCTCTTCAAACTCCAACGCCTCCTCCATCCTCATTCTCAGATGATAATTCTGCCTCCTATGCAACTAAGAAAACGAATGCGATCAGAGGAGCCCCTCCACATCTACCCACCCACCTGCACGTGTGCTCATGCTCTGCTTCCTTTCTTGCACTAAGGTTGAGTCATCCATATTCCTAAAGACCAACTCCTCCAACGGTGCACTGGATCTCATCGCCTCGAACTCACTCAAGCCATTGCTCCAGAAATTTTCCCTAATTTATTCCTCTCTACTGGGTCTTGCCTATCAGCCTACCGACATGCTTTCATTTCTGTGTTCATTGATCAAAACTCTTCATCCTATATCTCTCTTCAGCTATTTCCCATTCTTCTCCTTCCCTTAACAACAACAAACTCCTTGAAAGAGCTGCCTATACCTGCTGCTTCAATTTAGCTCTTTCTGCTCTCTGTTGAACCTACTCTAATCAAACCCTTATTGCCATTACTTTTCCAAATTTGCTATCAAGCTCATTGGTAACTTACGCATTGGTAAATCCAATGATCATTTTTCAGGCCTCATCTTCCTTGACTATTAGCATTTGACAGACTTGTACGGTTCTTCCTTTTTACAACACTTTTTCAGCTGGCTTCCAGGCCACTTTGCTTGCCTGGTTTTCCTCCATTAGGACTGATATGAGGACAGAAGGGAGTGTTGTTTCAACTGAATTGTACAAGCCTCTGTAGTCATTAGGAGATCCGGTTAGAGAAAATAATCAAATAGAGAAAGCTCAGGAGCCTCACCTGGATTTGAAGGCAGAAGAGTAACTGACCCTCTCATGATGCAATAGGAGGACACTCATGCTAGAAGGATGGTCCAGGTGGGCAGGTAGATATTGGCATTCAGGATATCAGGTCAACAGAGATCTAGGCAAACAGCCAACAGAGGCAGTAATGAAAGGTAAGGGTAAAGATAAGGTAATAATTTTGGAAACCCCAACTCCAGCCTGGTAACCAGATTTACTGATAATAATACCGTTCATACCTTTACTACCTAATTCATACAAAGTGCTTTCATGGCTATTGTTCCTGCACATTGTTTCTTTCATGGCTATTGTTATTTCTGAGCAATACAGCTATTTTTTATCCCAGCTGTATGGAGGAAGAAACCAAGGTTAAACTGAGGTTTCATACAGGTTAAAACAACTGCATAAAATTATACCGAGAGTTATTAACAGAGTTGAGACTAGAGTTCAGATCCAAGAAAACCAAGCAATAGTGCCAATGTGCCAGGAATCAGTGCCCTAAACACAGAAATTATGGGCTAGAGAGTCAGAAGCTTCTGAGGTTGTGGTCCAGAAAGACCAGGAAATCGACATCAGATCTTGAGACTGGGTGCCAGATATGGGTGGGTGTAGGGATGAGGTGGGAATAAGTAGCAATACTGACAAGCCAGCAGGAAGGGGAAATTCTTGTATGCCAGAACTCAAGTACAAGCCGACAAACTGAGCTGAGCACAGGTAAAAGGAGCAGGTGTGTTTACCTGACTAAGGGAGTGGGGTGGAGGTGTACAAAGCTGAGTCATTTCTGACGATCATCTCAGAGAATAAATAAACCCATGGTTCTCTGTGGAAGATCTCATGTTTATTTCCTGGAATCCTTTGGTGTCTGGCCTAAGGAGAAGCAAATATTTGGCATCTAGTTGGATGGCCATTGGGTGCTACTAAGGGTTGAGCAAGGGGTGGAAAGGGTGGAATTTTCCCCTATATTTAACTAGATCATCATCCAAAGGATTTTAAACAGTTCATGGAAAATGCATAATCCTTAAAAAGTGGAATAAGAGAATTGGCAAATTATTTTTCTGGCAGGCAATTTGTTACTTCTTAGAGCAGGAGTTTTGAAATTTCAAGTGTAACAGTGTATTGAACAAGTATGACCCATGATGAAATCACAGCACCTGTTTTTATGATCCATAACCACTACACGTGGGTTGGGTGGAATTAACCTTCCCTTGCCCTTGGACAAACATTCAGACATACCCTGTGACTTTTGCAGACACTCAGATATCTACGTCAAGACAAGGATATCCTACAGTCACTTTAGTAACAAATAGACTTAAATCCACTAATTAGAATATCTTACATAATCTGAAACTGGATCTGATTTAATGCTAAACCTCCTGCCCCCTTGCTTGGGCTGCTTCTCCGTGGAAGGTTATTCACGATTTCTTCACCTTGTGCTTTTCCTCTTCTTTCCCGATGTTCTTTCTGCAGCTTACTAGCCAGTTTCTAGGTTGGAGCTAGAACCAGGACAACAAAGAGAAACAGTAAGGGGATAGGCAATGTCCTTCATGAACTGGCTTTGCTTAAATGTTTTAAATGTTTACAAATGAGTCTTTCTTTTATGAACACTGCCCTAAGTGTCCTGTAGGGTCTTTCCTGGACCCCTCCCTTGCAGTTCCCTTGTCCTGGACAGATGCATCCTATTATGGGTTGTCAAGGGTCGGGTAAACAACCATTCCAGTTCGTCAGGGTGTATCCCTGCTTTAGCATTGAAAAGTCCCATGTCCTGGGAAACCCCTCCATCCTGGGTAAACCAGAAGAGTGGATCACCCTAGTCATGCTTCTATCACCCTTATTTAATCTGTTATCAACTCCAACTTCTGGCTTCTGGTCCTTCACCCCTCTAGGGCCCTATTAGACAAAGTCAATGATAAATTCACATTGACTCACTTAAGTGACCCTCAGGCCTAGTCCACAGAGAATATTCCTTTGCTCCTTTGGAATCTGGAGCTTGACTGAATCCAAGTATTTGCAGCAGTCATCTCCAAAGCACAGGGGAAGAGGCTCCCTGCACCTCCCTTCCCCTTTCATGGAGAAAATCAAGTGTACGTTGGTCCCATTAGAATAGACTCCTTTCCATCACCTCTGAGAGGGTTTGGTAACACCCAACGGACCTCAAGGGATGTCCAGTTTGGGCTTCTCCTTGGAAGGATACATGTTCCTCATGGGTGTGGTCAAGTCTGCTGTAATCCCTACGACGTGAATGGTGAGCCCATAAATAACCCTTACTTGGAGCTACCTACCTTGTCTACTCTGTGAGGTGGGATAATAAAGACATTATTAATTAAGTCACCTTTTTTAAAAAAAGAATAAAATATTTTAATAAAATAATAAATAAAATAAAACTTATTTGAGATAAAATAACAGTAATAAGTAATAAACTTCAATAAAATTAGATTAAAAAAATAAAGATACCACTTATGTTGCCATTGGCCTGTTAGGACTTGTTGCTTTCTTTTCTAACGGAGTATAGTTGACACACAGTGTTACATTAATTACAGGTGTACAACATAGTGATTCAACAAGTCTGTACGTTATGCTGTGCTCACCACAAGTGTAGGTACCATCTGTCTCCATATAATGTTATTACAATACCATTGACTATATTCCCTAGTGCCTTTTATTCCTAAGACTTATTCATTTCATAACTGGAGGTCCATTCCCCTGTTTGGCTTTCTAAGATGTAAGCTGGGTACCAATCCTCTGAGAATCCCAACTGCCAGAAACACAGTTCAAAACACTCCCAATGAACCCATGGAGGTCTCCTCTTACTAAAGTTGGAGCAAAGGGGGTAATACCCACACCACACCCTAGGATGCAGTAACTTCTTTTTCCAAAGATATCACTACAAAATTCTCTGTAGCAACTCTTGGAATTTGAAAGTGGTTGAGGGGATTCAAGTCATGGAATGTAAATGGTGCATATTATGAACTGGCTGTAGAGTATCAGATCAAGTCTATCTTGGTGCCTCAATCTCTAACTTTAATTTTAACACTTTTTTGCACAAGACTATACACACACACACACACACACACACACACACACACACCACCTCTACCAGTAGGTGGCAACTGCAGAAATACATGCAGAGAATTTGTAGCAGATTGTATTTTCCAAAAATTGCCAGAGCTATGTTTATGTTCCCACATACTCTCCCAGAACCTCGACATCCTTCCATCAAGCAGTGGAACCTATTCTTTCCTGTCCAATATGGGACACTCCAGGGACCTGCTTCTAACAAATACAATGTAGTAAAAGTCTGACTTCCTAGATTAGATCCAAAAGGGTAATATAGCTTCTAGCTAGTTTTCTCTTTCCTTCTCAACAACCCCCCCCCCCCAACTCCCTGCTCTGTTCTCTCTCTCAAGCAGGACTAACTACATAATCTGTGGGATGCAGTGCAAAATGAAAGGGAGAGGCCTTATTCCAAAATTTAAAATTTCAAGACAATAGTGTCAGAACAATAAACTAAGCATGGGGTCCTTTTGAGTGTAGGGGGCTTAGTGTGATGGCAGAGATCATAAGCCAGGAAGCCAGCCCTGCTGAAGATGCTTACCCTTGAATGCCAGCCACCATATTGAGAGGAAGCCCAGGCTACATGGAAAAGCCACATGTAACTCTTCCAGTTGACAGCCCTAGGAAGACCCCCCAGCCAACAGCCAAATCAACCAGCAGACATGTGAGTGAGCAAGCATTCAGATCATTCCAGCACTCAGCTTTCCAGTCTTCTGGATGAGGCCCCAGACTTGTAGCAATAAGTTGCTATCATTGTGCCCTGTTCAAACAGCCCATGTACGTAATAAAAAGTTCCTTTATGCCATTATGTTTTGGAGTCGTTTGTTACACAGCCATCGTAACAATAAAAGTATGGGTTACAGACACAACTTAAGACAGTCATGCAGCCCAGGCTCACCTGCCCGCCACTTTACCCTCAGACACCAGTTTTCCTCCCCAGTGTTGCTGAAAAAGCTCCAACGTTCTGGGCTGCAATTGATGCAACCCCGTAGTGACAGAAACCCACCCCCCATTCCCCACCCCCGCACCCTAGTGCTGCCTGAAGCAGCCCCTGCCTTAGGCACCCTGGCCAGCATAAACCTGAACCACAGAAGGCTCTGCAGCTCCCTCCAGGGCTTCAGCCTTAGGACCTTTGAGACCGCAGCTCTGATACCACAGGCAACCCAGTAGGGACACTGACCAATGAGACCGACACCCCCCCCCCAATCCGAGTTCAGATTTAAAGTTACTCTTCCAGCAACTTTGTACATTAAATTTATCTGAGGGAGTGGCCTCAGAACTTCTGCATCATTTGCATCAGGATTTCTATGAAAATGAGGGTCTGAGACCCAAACCTCAAAGTTTTGAAACCCAACCTTTTCATTAGTTAAGAACCACAATCAGATCTGTAATCACGTACAATCCATTTGACTGAAATAGCTGCTGGAGGCCGATGGCTCTGTCCTCCTGCCTGCTGATTGGAGTGGCTTTGGGAGCCATATCCCTTGGAATTTAAAGCACTCAACCCAAAGCAATTTAATATGCCATAGCAATCTAGAAAAGAAATACAAAAACAAAACTCTAAACTAGAAGGTTAGACATTTTTTAGGTTTTACAAATTATGAAACCATGACCACTGAAAGAAACTCATCCATTATACAAAATGATGTTATGAGTTATTTTGAAAAATATAAGAATGTTCTCAAAGTAAATGGGGTTTTTACTATGGTAAATTTATTCCATGCAACAACTCACTAAATTATCTATCTGCTCTACTCTTGTTAGTTCCCAAATTTAGCTGTTCCTAAGCAAAGATGCTTTTCTTTTCTGACTCTTCCTTTCAGTCATATATGAATGCATGTACCATTTCAAAACCATGTAAACAACTAACTTATATAATACACACTTTTTAAAAACCTAAATTTTTTCCTGGGGCCCCTGGGTGGCTCAGTGAGTTGAGCATCCGACTCTCGGTTTTGGCTCAGGTCGTGATCTTGAGGTAGTGGTCCCCGCATCGGGCTTCGTGCTCAGCACGGAGCCTGCTTCAGAGTCTCTCTCCTTCTTCTTCTCCCTCCCTCTCTGTCCCTGCGCACACGTGCTCATGTGCCTGCTTGCTCTGTCTAAAATAAAAATTTGAAAAAATTCTTAAAAGATCTAAATATTCTCAGATCTTGAAAATATTTCTTACATTTATTTTTGGTATCCAGTTACCACACAGACTTAAATTCAGATATTTATCAAACTTGTTTTCCATACCCAAACTGCATTCTGACTATTTGGAACTCGGCAAGCGTAACAAAAATTAAAGAAAAAAATCAAAATAAAATGGCATTGTATCCTTAAGGGATCACATTTAATTATTAAGAAACAAATCTGTGAAGTGTTTTTTTTTTCTGTTTTCCTTTCTTTTTCCTGAACTACATCCAAATTAAACCAAGCCAGATCATAAAGAAAGGTTATCAAAATATGCAGTTCAGGTTTCCTCCGGGACCATTCATATTGCTAGTAGTACTACAAAGTTGTAATAGCAGTAAACTAGGAGGAAATGTGAATTCCTAGCTGAAAATCCAAAAACAGGATGCTAGAGAACAATGGAAAGCGGCCCTGCCTAGCAGTGGATGTACAGTGAGAGCGGTCGGCCAACCGAATTCTGTTCCGAAATAGGTGGAAACAATAGCATTTTTAAGCACTTTGGAATGTTTTCACAGTATTTAACGCCAAGAAGACATTCAACGATAAGCTTGTTAAATAATATAGTCTATCTCGTTTTTCTCTCGTCAACAACTGTGCAAGGTGCGTAAGACTATCTCCGTGACGCAGGGCACCTCCGGGGAGTATACAGCGCCTCGTTGCATGCAGGGCTCTTCCAATATCACACATCTGACGTTGCGCTCGGCCATTCAACTTCTCATTTGTTGGTTCTTTTACTCTTCAAAGCCAAACTTGTGGTTAATACGTTTGAAGAGTACCCAGTCCAGGAGGGACGGAGACCCGTGATTCAGACACCACGTTATGGACTAAGTGGTGCGACAGGGGTAAACTGTTTTGGGGTCAGGCAGGACTCCCCAGAGGAGGTAATACTAAGTAGCATCCTAAAGTGGAGGTGATCTAATGAAACTGTCTTAACGCACATGGTCTAACTCAGCGCTTCACAAACTGCTTGAAGGAACACTAGTACTTGGCTGAATATCAATAGATATTCTGTGGATGACTGAATATCCCAATTACCAAGAGTTGTTCTGTGCTTTGACCCAGCATTTCATTCCCTGTAAATCATTTCCGCTGGTCCACTGCTTCACCAATGAGCCTGCTGAGTGTGAGCAGTCAGAATTAGTCTGACATAATCGGGCTCATTTAGGCAACAAGACCCTCGTGGTGGTCTCACAGCTGAATCTTCTGACCCGGTAGGGTGAAGGCACAGAACCCCAGAACAGAGAGGACAACTGTTAAACATGGCATCATACCACACTTCTCAGCCTTCCTGTAGCTCATACTCTTTTCTTACTTGCTTAAGAAGACATTGGACATTCTTTGGATGCATTTAGTGGGTGTGATTTAAAAAAAAAATCATTTAAAAAACAAACTAGAAGTGATAATAAGCTGGATTGTTCAATATTTAAGCAAGAAGCCAAAATCAAGTTATCAAAGGAGCTTTTTGAAGTCGCACAAGACAAAACATCTCTGCACCAGGGTGAGACCAAGTAGCTCGTACCACGGCTAGTCAGCCAGCACCCACATTTCCCGGGAGAACAGAGAAGAGAGCCAGGAGGTTGACTGTTTAAAGTGGGTAATCTGAGCAGCACAATGTTGAAAGCTGAAATTGGAATTAGGTTAGCCAGAAAAAATTCAAAGTGGGAAGGAGCCTCTCCACATCTCTTCGATTGTGCACAGCAAGCAGCCAGGCCTCAGTAACAACCTTGAGAAAAGCACGCCCCTTTGTGAGTTAGAAACTTGGCAGCAACCTAAGTAGTCCCACCTTTCTGTGTGTGTTTCATGTCATTTTTATGGAAGTCTCAAATGTGTGCTGGTAATCTCTACTGCAGTTCTCCTGCAGGATGAAACTTGCACTCCTGGAATACTTTGTAGGAGTTCTGAGGTTTGTTTCTGCTTGCCGTGGTTCGACGTGTTTGGGGCAAGACAGCGCGCATTCAGGGTGGAAGGGATGCCCTCTGCAACGTGGCCAGGCCCATCTCAGGGCTCTCAGCTTTAACATCAGAAGGGTTTTGATTTTCAGTAGCACAGAAGGGTCCTTAGCGTGGCTGATACTTCCCCCTGGTGACCCCTGGACCCTGTGCAGCTTGGTGATGTTAGCACCGGGGCTCCTGCATGCTGCTGTCAGAGCAGCTGGGCGAACAGTTCACTCTGTGCCAGCCTCTTGGCATTAAATTTTTCCTATCTTAGCAGGGAATGGGGACTCTCTGATTGTGAAGGACCCAAACCTCGATGGCCAGGCCTGTAAAGTTGTCCCCACAGCACTTGGCTCAAGACACAGAAGACACACACATCTGTCCCTCAGCCAAGGTCCCAGTTCTTTCCACAGCTCATGGGAGGGCTGCTGTCCTCTCTTATTCTGCCCAATTTCACATGATATATGTTTTGTACTTTGGTTACAGAGGGAGGGAGGGAGTGGCAGAAAAGAGGAACAGAGAAAACAGTGCTCTGCTTCTCATGTAAGAGCTCTAATTCTCTCTTTCCTGGAGGAAGTACAAACTGCATGAAAGTGTCCTCTTTCTCCTCTTTCTACACAGATCCCCCTCCACCCTTATTTTCTTGGCTCTTCTGAGACCAGTCTTTTGCCATAAGAGGGCAAAGAAGAGGGTGAGGCAAAGAATGTGTGACAACAATTCTAGTTCTTCTCATTTCGAGTTCCAGAAACCAGGTAAAATCATACTTTTCTCCATATGCAATGTACCCACCTGAGCACCTGCCATGGTCACGCTGGCTCCATGACACCTCCCCTGTCACCTCTCACCTGTCCTCTCCGTCCCTTGATGGAAACATGAGGAAAGATGCAACACCACTTCCACAGCCTTGTGGAGGCTTAATTCTTTTTTTTTTTTTAATTTTGGAGTTTCAGAGCAAAACCAAATTGTACTTATTAAAAAGCAAGGTTCCCAAACCAAATAATAAATGATTTTGAAAGGAAATTTTCTAATCAGCTATTTAGGATATTTGGCTTTACTCCGTTTTACAAATACCAAATTGGTCTTCACTGATCTAGTCCAGTGAGAAAGGAGACTGAAAAAAACCACAAAATAACAAAGTTAAAAGTGACTCTTTTTTTAGCATTGTAATTTTAAGGAAATTTCACAATTACATACATACATGTGTATATGAGAGTAATCTTGTATGTTTATATACTCGTCTAACGAATGTTTTCCAATCATCTACAATACTAAGCATGCCAGCTCCTGCTGGGTGCTGAAGATATCGGAGTTAATATAACAGTGCTTTGATTACCTATCACTATATAACAAACCACCCCAAAGCTTAATGCCTTAACATTATAAGCAGGTAGTGGTGACAACTGTGTAATAATGTGAATATGCTTAATGTCAGTAAACTGTATACTTACAAATGGTCAAAATGATAAATTTTATGTTATACAAAAAAAATTGAAAAAGGAATGCTATAATTCATTATGTTCTCTCATAGTTCAGTGGGTTGACTGGGCTCAGCTTGGTGGTCCTCACTCAGGGTCACTCACGTAATTACAATCAGATGGTGGCTGGGGCTGGAGTCGTTTGAAGGCTTGACTGGTCAGGACATCCCAGTTGGCTTTTTCACAACTGGGATGGCTGGAACAACTGGAGCTTGCTGGCCCTCCCTCCCTCGCAACCTCCCTCCCACTCTCTCTGTCAATCTCATTCTCCCTCTGTCTCTCTCACCATGTAGTCTCTGCACAAAGCCAAATTACGCTTCCTTAGAGCCAGGCAGCCCACAGCAGTCACACTTATGAATTCCTTCAGAGCACAAAGAGACCAAGGCAGACGTTGCAAGGCTCTCCATGGCCTAGCTTCAGAAGTCATCAGCTTCACTTCCACTGAATTCTATTGGCTACACAAGAAAAGCCTAGATGCACTGTGGGAAAAAATTACCCAAGGCATGAATGTAGGGAGGTGTGATTTGGTGGGGCGGCCATCTTTAGCAACTAGCCAAGATAAGCAAGCATGGTCCCTAACCGCAAGGAGCTAATACTAACTAAATAAACACTGAACTAAGAATTTTAAGCCCTGAGTACTAATTTTGGCTTTGCCATGTGGTTGTCAAAGTCATTTAATCTTTAACAATGAAACAACAAAAAACAATCCCTACTGAAATGGATTTTTAATGGCGTATATAACTAGGTACTATGCAGCAATGAACAAATCATGCTTCCAAAGAGTATTTGTGGATATTGCTCACTTGGAAAGCAGAACACATAAAAAGTGTATATTTGTAGACTATTCCTAATTTTGCTAAAAAGACACATGTACACACATACACATACAAACGCCCAGAGATAAGACTAGAGAGAATCCCATGAACATGTTTTTTTAGAGATTTTTAATTTTGAAGTTTATCATGTAATTTATTTATTTATTTTAAAGATTTTATATATATATATATAGAGAGAGAGAGAGAGAGAGAGAGAGAGAGAGAGAATGCGTGTGCGTGAGTTAGCACGGGAAGGGGCAGAAGGAGAGGAAGAAGCAGACTCCCTGCTGAGCAGGGAGCCGGACTTGGGGTTTGATCCTAGGACCACAGGATCATGACCTGAGCCAAGGCAGACACTTGACCTACTGAGCCATCCAGGGGCCCCTCCCGTGAACATGTTTAAGATGGTTAGGATGTGTTTGTTTTTTCTTTCTTTATACTTTTCTAAATTTCTGCAATGAACATCTATTGCTTCTAAAACAAAAACTATCTTATAATATAGTATATTTATAACTAACATCCTGAAGAGAAAGGAAAGTGAACAATTAGTTTTTATGCTTATATCTGGAACCTGGGCTTCCCAAGATAACCGTCCGAAGATGGCAAATTAGCACTGAATCTTAATATGATACTTGGTAAAAGTGAAGCAAAGACTTCAGGGTGTCTGGGGTGAGGTTCACAGGACTTCAACATGAACAACTTTATATAAGAGGAGTCAGGCAACAGAGAATTTCCTAAATCTCCTAAGAGCAGAAACCACTTCTTGACATAGGAAAGAGTCTGAGGTCCCTGGGTTCTGCCTTGAACGCTGAGGTTCTTAAGAGAGAAGTGCTTTTGACTATGATATTTGTGTGATGCCATTTGACCTGGTTTCCAAGCTTCCAAAAAAGAGAATAAGAATTTTTTAAAAAGGTGAAATGTTAAATATAATTAAATATGTATGTATGTCTCCACAGTGTATGAGGCCTTCCATCAAGGCCATCCATTGGGGAATCCAATAAATTGGAATGACGGTGGGAAGAAAGTCCTTTCTTATCTCACAGGAAGGTTATATTGTTATATGGAAGGGAGCAGGAAGACATTTCAGTGGGAGGACCCCATGAGTGGTGAGCGGAAATGAGAACTTAGTGGTGATATGGTGGCTAGCTGAGCACGAAACCATAACTCCCGTGGCTCGGCCTCAAATCTATGTCACAGACAATGAAATATAGTGCAGAAACCAAGGTTTTATTTAAAAGTAACTCAAGTTCTTCATTTTTCAAGGACTGTTAAAAATACTGAAGTGCATAGTTTACAATACCACCCTAAAATTTTCTTTCCCCTCTATGGGTTGTCTGCTAGTTATCTGCCCCAATGTCCATTTTTCTTCTCTTCCTTAGAAGTAGAACCTGGGATTTTACTGGACCCCTCAAATAAAATAGAAACCTCTCCCAGATACTGCCACATGACTAAATTCTGGGCAACGAGTTTAAGTGCAAGCGTTGAAGGCAACTCCTGAAAAATCTCCTCAGAGTGTGTCAGCAGGCCTTGTCTCTTCCTTCCTCCTTTATGCTGGCAACAGTACAGATGATCTGACTGGAACTGAAACTCCTATTTTGCACCAGGGGAGAGCATGCTAAAGACAATGGAATGAGAGAAGAGAAAGACCCTGAGTCCCTGATGTTCATGGAACTCCCATGATGGTGATGAATTACCTACATTTGGACTTTTTAAAATGATTGAGGAAGAGGAACAATCTTCTGTCCTAGGTAAGCTATTTTTCTTCAGAGAATTTTCTGTTGCTTGCAGCTAACTGTAATCTTAACTGATTCAAAGTCAAATCCCTTAGATTTCATATTTCTAAATGCTCCTTTCCTAAAATTTCCTAGAAAAACTGTTCCCTACTTGCAGTCTCCAGGATCCCAGTCCCAAGAGGCTTTTCTCTCCTTTCCCATGAAAAGAACATCTCACCTCCTCAGTGACTGGGCCCTTCCTTCTGCTCATTTATGCTCCTGACTCTGAGGCTCCAGCTACCTGTCCTCATTCTCAAATCCTGCACCCCATACCCCACACAACTGGTGGCAATGGCAGGGCCTCTTTGGAAGTGGAGGGGAACAAAATAAGCAAGCAGAGGCTAATCTTTCTTTCTTTCTTTCTTCTTTCTTTCTTTCTTTCTTTCTTTCTTTCTTTCTTTCTTTCTTTTTTTTATTATATGATCTTTCTTATGAGGAAGGGGGCGGGGAGTTGTGGGGAGTAACTTTTACTGTATCACACAACTTTTGGGGAAGTGAAATAATTAAGGGAATAATTAAGGGAAAATTTCAATGTTGAAAAGATGCCTTTTCACATGTGCAAATAGCTTTATAGAAAATGTGTATTTTTCTTATGATTATTTCTTATATTGAACAAAAAAATTGCAAAGAGAGAAATTACACAGCTCTTTGAGATGATAATATTTGAGGAAGGACAATTCTGGAGCAGCGTTTTAATTATTTTCACTCTCACACTTACATGGCATTTAAACGCATCACTTCATTTCACCTTCTGAACAACCTGAAGGGTAAATACTATTATCGTCCTCTATACATAGGAGAAAGCGGAGGCTCAGAGAGGTCAAATGCCTTGCTCAAGTTCACATAATATGTCAAGCTGTATCACTGTTCTCAAATATTGCCTGTCCCACACCATGGTAAGATTAGACCCTGTCACATCTTTGACAGCAGGCTTGCCAATGTGACTTGCTTGGGCCAATAAAATGTGAGTGGAGGGCCAATATCGATTCCAAACACAGGCTTTAAGACTGATTCTTCTACCTTCTTTTCCTTGCCATGAGACCTGCCTGCCTGGGTCGAAGCTGGGTCATGGAAAAACTAACTATGTAGAGTTGAGCCACGGCTGGAGGACACTTTCTCTGACCAAGAAATACCACCGTGTTTATTTATTCCTGTCACAGAATTTAGACTAAGGGGACTGATGCATGGACTCAGTGACTGGAAAGCCTGCGCCTGAAAGCCCAGCGCACCCCAGGCAGCACTGGCTTGCTACTCCCTGGCATTTCCGCACCGTCTAAACAGCTGAGGGAGCGGCAGCAACCCTCCACTCCCTACTGCATCCTCCGTCTCCCGTGGTGGGAGTTTCTTCAATATACTCGAACCCGGCAATCTACTACCGTAGTCCCGTAGGGATGTTTCTCAGAGGGTCTGCCATCAGGCCGTTCTAGTACAGTTCAACACACAGCCCTGTTCTTGACCGGCGCCCCGTGCCCCTGGGGCCCAGCTGCCGCAGGCCTCAGCTGGACAGTGGCTTTTCTGCCCACCAGAGGACTCTCACTCTGTCACCAAACCCCAGCTTCTGACTCCACAGATGGCCAAACGCGCTAGGAGAGTTTCCCCAAACACTTCCCTCCTTCCCCTCTTCGCCTGTTCAAATGCCTCCGCTTTGTAAGAGGAAAAAGACTTTGAAATTAGGGGTGTCACTGTAGTTCTAAGACAGAAGGCTTTTAACAAGCCACCAGAAACAGGCTACTTGTATCTCAGCTGCATTAAAAAAAGGAGATCAACAGTGATCTGGTCAAGGTCCAAGCAGGACGGCAACCATCAGAGAGAAAGCTAGTAGGTAGGCCAGAGCTGTTCCAGGACACCAACAGTGGCTGCCATGGCTGCCAAGGAGACCCAGAGTTCCCCAGATTTCACGGCAAGGTTAGGAATCAACTCGGACACTATGTGACAGGAACGTGGATGTCCCAGAAATCCACTGGGTGGAACACAATTTGCTCATCCTCTCTAAGGCTGGTGTGGCCTGAGAAATTTGCATAATACTCTGATTGTGTTTGTCATAGCAGGTGCTTTTTTGCCAAAAGTATTTTTCCACCACCAGCAAATACATGGGTACAATGACTTGTGACGACTTGAAACTGGGTGAGTTTTCCCATATCTTGTGATCAATAGTAGCATTGTTAGTTGTTTTAAGAGAATAATGGGGAAGTTTTAAACATCTACCAGGAAACAAAACTATACCGGTTATAGTTCTTTTTAAGGATAATTACTTATCCTTTGGATTTTTTTTTTTTGAGCCAATATGGTTTTAGTAACCACGTTTAAAGTTTATTTAAAATCTCATTTCCTCTAAGGCTTATTATGAACTGAGTGGAAAAAATCTCTTTACCACAGGGCAGATGACTCGAGGAAATGTGAGGAAATGTGGAGATACATTTCTGATGTATTTTGTGGACAAGAATACCTTCTCCAGAAAAGGTACGTGTAAACTCACGACGTACCTGTGCACCTAAGCGGAAGGCCCAGCGTTTCATTTGCCGCAGTCCTTCTTCAGAAAGAGGGTGAAGCCTGAGAGAAAATGGAGGAACAGAAATCAGAACAGGGGATTACCCAAAGATTCAAAGGAGGAACCTTCAAATATGCTTTGCTAGATAGGTTTGACTCACAGTACAGAAGTGATGCCAAGGTCAATTAGGGCTGTATTTTACTGTCTTTAGAACAAACCAAATGTGTCTTGTAAATGGATCCACTTCTATGTGCAAATATTCTGGGAAAGTCCTATGTGTGTGTGTGTGTGTGTGTGCGCGCGCGTGTGTTTCCCAAAAGCTAAGAGGAAAGGGGATTTTCCTCACTCTGGTGAAGCTAACGGAAGAGATCTGTTTCTAGGGGCCATAAATCCCGCTGGCAACAGCTGTTCCAACTGGACAGAGGGGGAACTCAAAAGGAAGAATGGGAACAGCTGTTATAACTGATACTATGCTCCTCATCTCTCCCTGCAGATTCCTTTTACTAACCGTTCTTCAAGTCTTCTTTTTCACTTGTTCACATGACATCTGTATTTTAATACTCTTTCCCCACACCTCCTCATGGCCATTCCCTCGTCTCCCTGAGGTCTTGCCCAAATGCCACCTTCTCATTGAGCCTTCTCTGCCCCCCCATCTAAGAGTGCGGCGCTTTCCTCTCTAAACCAACATCCCCTAGTCTCCCTTTCCACTTTTCTTGGTAGCACTATTTTATTCTTTTAAAGTGTAATATATCATGCATACGAAAGAAGATATATATTTGTAAATTACAAATCACACTAATAGACTAAATACCCATGGAGTTTACCACACCATAAGAATTTAAAACATTTTAAATACACCGTTGTCTTCCTCGTCATATTCCTGATATGTGCACTAGAAGAATGTCCTTCGTAGTATGCATAATTTTAACACAAAACTGAAAACAACACAAATACCCATCAAAGAATGGATAAATGAACTCTGATATATTCACCCAGTAGAACACTCCTCAGTGGAAATCAGTGAACTACAGTTATACACAACTGGGTGTGGATAAATCTTAGAAACATAATGAATAGAATAATTAAGTCCCAGAAGACCAAACAGAATATAATACTATTTACATAAGGCTCTACAACAAGTGAAAACAGTGTTATTAGCATGAATCTTAACAACTGTTAACACACTGAGACATGCTCATCATCTTTATCTCAGCTTACTACTCAGATAGGACTCTTCCACTTCAACATACATGTAAAACAATGTCTTCTAAATTCACGCCAATTTTAAACAATCTTAATTCCCCAAATACAAAACTATATTTAACCTTCCAAGTTGGAAAATAGAAGTCGATCTTGACATCTTTTGCTTCTTGCCCACCATATAAAACTGATCACTCAGTCAGGTAACTTCACCTCTTACATCTGGCCCCAATCTGCTCCCAGTTTCCCATCTCCCACCTCCTTAGATCAGCTCTTTAACTTTGAATTCTAGATATTTGACGGTTTCCTAACCCACTTCCCCATTTCAGTCTATTCATAGTTTTTCCATGAGTTGTCCAGAAGATTAATTTTTTTCGTTTTTATTTCAATAAATTTCAACTTAATTTAATATGAGCATAACTATGGCCTGAAACCTGTAGGGCACAAGAGGTGGGGTCCTCATCTTTCTTTGAGCATCTCCACTATTTGGGTGAGAATGAGCGGGTGGGGGTATTGGGTCCTACTTAAAGGGTGCTGTCATGGTTTTCACTTGACCATCCTAATTATCCACTCCTCCAACATGGCAGCAGTCCAGTCATTGCTTCTTTTGGGAGGCACAGTGTATGTTCATGTCAGGGCGCACTGCGTTCTTGAGGGAGGGCTCATCTCACCATTTAGTTCTGGGTGTAGGAAATCTGATCCAGCTCAGTGTATCCCAATCTCTTCATTCAGTTAGATTCTCAAGCCAGCTCAAACTGGCCAATCATTAAATTTTCTGAAATTTTGTGAGCTGCTTATTAATCCATTGGTAGCCTGAAATCAGCCCTGGTGGGAGAATTCAAACAAATTGGCAAAAACTACAAATCAGTTCCAGTTTTTTCTTATGAAAAGCCAGTTGTTAAACATTTACTAGTATTTACTAGAATGTCCACAGCTTTCTTCTCTCCCCAGTATCCGCTCCACTGCCCCTTGCTGCTGGAACGTCTTCATCCCAGTCGTCTTGGGCAGGGGACCGACAAAATGGTTGAAGCCTGGTACTGCATGCTGTTCAAGTCACTCAGAGGAAAACCATTAATCTCTCTTCAAATCTCTGCTCTTTCTGCTCAAACTAGGACAGTAGCAGTCTGAGTAAGCAACTGCCTAAGCAGGCATACAGCTCAGGAAAGACATACCCATCTTCCCTTCTTGGAGTATTCACAATGTCTGGAAGCAATTCTGTTGGAGTCTCCTTCCCATTGGAGAGGGAGAAGGACTAACATCTCATATAAACAGTACTCCCTGACGATTTTCCTGGGGCAGGAGTCCTCAAACTTTCTACCTTAGGACTCTTTTACCTTCTTAAAAAATATTGAGGACCCCAAAGAGCTTTTTTGTGGGTTATGTCTATTGAAATGACTGTATTAGAAATTAAAATGGAGGGGGCGCCTGGGTGGCACAGCAGTTAAGCGTCTGCCTTCGGCTCAGGGCGTGATCCCGGCGTTATGGGATCGAGCCCCACATCAGGCTCCTCTGCTATGAGCCTGCTTCTTCCTCTCCCACTCCCCCTGCTTGTGCTCCCTCTTTTGCTGGCTGTCTCTATCTCTGTCAAATAAATAAATAAAAATAAAATCTTTAAAAAAAATTAAAATGGAGGAATTTTTAAAACATATAAATACAGAAACATACATTCTCTTAGCTACTAGAGTGATGACATCATGTCATTTCATGTAGCCTCTAGAAATCTCCACTGTATATTTGTGAAAGAATAAGAATGGAAAAAGCAAATAATGTCTTAATATAACTATAAATGTTTCGGCTTTCTTGACCCTCCCATGTAAAGTCTCAGGGACCTTTAGAGTTCCCCCTCCACTGTTGGGAGACAATTCTCCATGAGCCTCTCATGTTTCTGCATGCCTCGCTAGTACAGACACCCACTACCTTTGATCACTACCTTTTCAAAGATGTTTGTGTTGTGAACAACTTTGGAAAACTAAAGACATTGTCTCCCTCCCAGTGTTTGCTCAGAGAAAAGGGCAAGTTTATTGCTGTCTAATATAATAAGGATAATGTCTCTTTCTGGAATGTATATTGCTCTTGACTGTGTATTTATGAATTATGCAACTATAACCACAATCTAATTTTAGAACATCTGCATCAACCCACAAAGAATTAGCATTACCCTCTATTCTTCCTCATTCCTCTTCAGTCCTAAGATTTTTAAATGATTATCTCTTCACACTTTTAGAATTTGACATCAACAAAAACTTCCCTCACTTAAGTAGATGATAAGAAATTTAAAATCATTTATTAGCAACTAATAAAGTATTTCCAACAGCTGAAGTTATAAAAAATCTAAAAGGCATTTTTTTGTTTAACAAAGCTATTAATATTTCCTATGCAAATGTGAATGGATTTCTAAATACTATTGAACTTTTTCATTTTATGTTAATTATCTATTGCTTAGTAACAAATTACCCCTAAATTTGGTAGCTTACAACAATAATAAAAATGTATAATCTCACATGTCTGCAGATCAGGAATTTAGGAATGGCTTGGCTGGGCATTTCTGCCTCAGGTCTCCCATGAGGTTGTATTCAAGTTGTGAGTAGAGGTTACAGTCATCTGAAGACTTGACTGGGGATGGAAGATCTGCTTCCCAGGTGGCTCACTGATACAGCTGGTAGGTTGAAAAAGCCCCCCAAAAGATGTCCGTGTCCTAATACCCAGGATCTGTGAATATATTACTTTACATGACAAAAAAGGACTTTGCAGATATGCTTTGGTTAAGAATCTTAATATGGGGAGAAAATGCTGGATTATCCACGTGGTCCCAATGTAATCACAGAGTCCATATAAGATGGAGTTAAAAGTATAGAAGGAATAGTAGAGGGGCACCTGGCTGGCTCAGTAGGTAGAGCATGCAGCTTTTGATCTCAGGGTTGTGAGTTTGTGAGTTCGAGCCCCACGTTGGTATAGAGATTATCTAAAAAAATTTTTTAATTTTTTTAAAAAAAGGATAAATAGTAGAAGATGTGAAAACAGAAGCAAGAGGTTGGAGTGATACAAGAAAGGACACATGAGCCAAGGAATGTGGGTGGTCTTGAGAAGCCAAAGGAAACAGATTTTCTCCTTTGCACCTCAGGAAGGAGCCAGTCCTGCCAGCACCTTGACTTTAGTCCAGAGAGACTGATTTGGGATTTATGACCTCTGTAACTATAAGATAATAAATCTGTATTGTTTTAAGCCACTACATTTGTAGTAATTTGTTATAGTAGCAAGAGGAATAGTAGTAGTTGGGAAGTTGAGGCTGGCTATTCACAAAAAGCCTCATTTTCTTGCCACAAGGACATCTCCACAGGGCTTCTTAAATGCCTTCATGACATGGTAACTTGTTTCCCCCAGAGAAAGTGATCCAAGAAAGAACAAAGTGGAAGTCACAATGCCTTTCACCATCTAGCCTCAAATATCACACTCGATCATTTCTACAATATCTTATTGGTTACACAGGTGAGCCCTATCCAAGATGGGAGAGGACTATGTGGGGCATGAATCTGAGAAAGCAAGAGTCATTAGGGTTCACTTTGGAAGCTGGCTAGCACACACAAGTCTTTTAGATGGTGATGAAACTCTAATTTAGAGAACACATACATCCTTAAAAGAGCAGTCACCTTTGTCTAGTTTCTACGCCACTGAAGAGTACATCAGCCAGCAATGACCGGATGACCAATATAGGTAAAGACAGACATTGGGGCCCTTAGCTCACAGAAGACATAGCCTGATTTCTCTGACATCCCTCCTTCTCCCTTGATACAGGCCTTGGGTTGGGGCAATGTTCCTTGGACACCTGCAGTATAAATTCATCCAGCAGCTCCATGGACCCTGTCATGGTGTGGGCCTCCGAAAGCAGAGCCTGAAACAAAGGCTTGCCTGCACATAGTTTATTTGGGGAGTGAGTTTAGGTTAAGACCTGGAAGAGTGAAGCAAAAAATGAGGGAAAATCAATAAAAAGATGGGCTTACAAATTAGCCACTATTATTGGCAACTGAAGTTCATTCTCACAGGACCTTCTGGGGACCCTTTTCAAATGCATTCAGAATGATACCAGGTGATGAACATGGCAAGCTTGATCCATCAGTTCCCACCCCTTGGTCAAAAACTGCTCCATGGGCATTCGTTTTCCATACCTCCAGGTTGTGCATGTGGAGGTGTGGAACCCAAAGCCATGGCAGCTGAGCGCCCCTGGGGCCATAAGCCAGAGGCATGCTGAAGAGTCGCAAGGAAGGTGCTATCGGGTTGCACCTAGGGGAAGCTGGTAAGTCTGTGTGGAAATTGGTCACCACAACAGACAGTGAAGAAGTGGATGGAGAGGATTTGGAGTACTCCCCTAGTAGTGTTCCGTATTTGCTCTTTGTCTAGGATAGAAGTCTGCAACTGGCCAGGGAAGTAGGTAAGTACACGCCCAGATGGCAAAGAGCCACCTTGGCCATTCTTAACACGCAATATGGTGGCAGAGTAACACATGCTATATGTTTCTTCCTGGGGACCTTATGAAACTCTGCCTTCCATGGGAAAGGAGAAAGCGAAGTCTTTTTGCCATTTCCTAAGTCCCAACTGGTGTACCTAGTCCCAATGCCTAACCAGAAGCCCTCTAAAATGGGAGATCCTTACCATCCCATTTGTTCTCAGGTTTGGAACCTAATTACCAATTTTAGAGCCCAAGGGGAAAATCTCAATCATTATTCTATTAGTAAGCATATTCTAGGTCACCCAGATGACCACCATATAAACAAACACGCAAATAAACAAGGGAGCCTTTTTCGAGTTCGTTGTCTGCGTTTGTGTTTACTAAGGTCAATTACCATAGCCTGTGGCAGTTTTTTAAAAAGTAGCTAAAAAAACCTCTTTGACATTCTTCTCATCAAGACCTCAAGACATGGGGTCCGTGCTCCCTCCCCCTGCATAGGAGTGGACTTGTGGCTCACTGTAACCAATAGAATACGCTGGAAATGACCTTGTGTGCCTTCTGAAGCAAGTTCCGAGAACGTGAGGCAAGTTCCACTTTGCGAGCTGGGACACTCGGGAGCTGTGAGCTGCCATGTCAGCAGCCAGCCTACCCTGAGAGTCCCAAGCTGTGCGAAAGCTGACACTGCCTGCAAAGGCATCCGTTGAAGCTCCAGTTGACCACGCGGCGTCAACTACCAGAGTGAAGACGCTGAGTTACCTCCAGCCCCTGAGTCTTCTCTGCTGAGCGCCAGCGATCACGCGGATAAGACAAGCCATTCCCCACTGCGCTCAGTCTGAATGCCTGACTCACAACTTTCGGAGAGCATCATAAAGCGGCTGTTTAAGCAGCTAAGTTGTGAGGGAGGCTTAACGTATTAAATGAAGGTCGAGTAACTGCACAGCATGTTGTATAGATGAGAGACGGACCGCCGTGTGAGCAGCAGAAAGAAGGGGAGGAGTGGACTCATCGTAACGCACAAGGCATTACGGGTCTCCGGAACGCTCTCATGATTCATGAAATCCATTCTTTTCGTGAATTCATTTCAGCAAAACATGATCCTTCACATTCAATTAATGTGAATTTGAATTTTAGAATTCATATGGTTTTGTTTTTATGTATTATGTAAATTAATTTTGGTTGTCCCGTTATTTAAAAAACTATAAGCAAAAGAAGGTGATATATAACTAGTTGAAGCCGATATATATAGGATGCATATTATAATAAGAGTAATTAAGGTCAACCCTGAAAAAGTCCTTAAAAATCATTTCCATTAAAAGGGTGCATGTAATAATCAGATTTGAGAAACTCTGCTTTGTAGTGTTATCAGCTACCTTCTGCTTAAAAACCCACCAAAATACTCTACTGCCTGTTGCCTTTGGATTAAGTCCAAACACCTCTGTAAAAAAACTCAAGGCCCTTCACAATCCCCCTCAGATCTTCCTTCCCTTCATCCATTTGCCCTGTGTTCCAGCCACCCTGAACTTCTCCCCCATCTCCTCAGAAACTCCTACCCTTCCTTAAAGACTCAGTTCAACTGCCACTTCCTCCGTGAAGTCTTTACGGATTCATAGGATTCCGTCCGCTGTGCTCTCACCATGTTTCCGTCCAGGCCTGGCGGAAAACAAGTGGTACATTTGAAAACATTACCTGAAAGCAGCTGTGACTTTTGGTCACACTTGCAGGCAGCCCATTGTGGAAGGAGCAGCAGATTTTATACCTGACCTCGTGTTTATCCCTTCCTCTGATGTGCTGCCAGGGTCCTGTTGGCTGAACCCAACCAGAAGCCAAAGGGCAAAGAAACCCCCTGACACAGTCGTCCATACAGATCAGCCTTCCCAGGGAAAAGCAAGGTGGAGAAGGATGGAGGGAGGCTGTGGGGTGAGAGGGGAACAAACCATATCCAAGCTCTTTATTTATACGTGAATGACAGACATTCTATCGCAACCACCTGTTTTCATGAGTGCCTTCCCCCTGGACTCTGACCCTGCCACCATTACCTCCACAGTCTCTGCCCTTGGAAAAGGGTGTGGACAGAGGAGTCTCTTAGTAAGTGGTTTTTGAATTAATGAATTGGTAAGGGAATGACATAGATGAGAACAGCAAGAGCATAACTGGTGCTCTTGAATGTTTTTCAATTTTTATTTTTAAATTCTGTCTCTACAGTTGTTTTATTTCTGTCTTTTGGAATACACCCTCCCCCTTTTTTTCTGTAATAGAGTTCTTGTGGGGTTTTTTTTTCCCTAAGCAAAGCAGCTATTTGTATTGTATTTTCGTTTATTTGAATCTTGTTACTGTGATTTTAGCTCTTCAAGCCAGTTAGGATTATATCTTATAATAAAGCTCATTTTAATCTGTTTTATTTGTGTGTATACGATTGTAGAGCAATTTAATTTATAAAAGAGGACACATTTATGGCACATGGTTTAAAATTTTCCCTTCAGTTTTGTACTGATTTCCTAAATTTCTTTACACTATTTGTATGGATCCTGTCAATCAAATTTTATTCTGTATAAGAGATTAATAGAGGAATGCTACATTAGAAGCCTTCCAGTTTCCTTGAATGATTTTTAGTATTCTGTAACACTTTTTTGTAATTAAGATTTAAATACCCAATCCCTCAAGACTTGCCATACAGAGAGCTGTCAATCAGAGAATTGGCAGGCTGTATGAACCGCATGATGAAGTCTTTATCCCTACTCTCTGATGCCTTCAAGACCAGCTTTTGCGAGCTGATCCTTCATTTCACATGTCTTAGAACTCACTCACACTTCTTATGCTTGGAAATGTAACACACAAAGTGACAACGTAATCCACAGCTAATAAGTTAGCGGCTATAAAAATGAACATTCACATAAACTTGCCAAGCATGAAGGCTGGAGGTGTTACACCGTACTCGTGTATACATGTTTGCCAGGGCAATAGTACATATGCCTTTGGAGATGCTTCTAAGTTATGCAGAGAAGCCGACAATAATTCTTGAACTTTGTTGTCAGGATCCAGTTTCATTTAAGAGCCAAAGCAACAGCATCAAAACACTTGGCCGTGATCAGCCACCATCCAGCCGGTGAAGAACACATGTAAAACTAGCCCTTGCGTTGCGAATTTTGTGGAAGGAAGACTATGTCAGCTCACTTCGTTGTGTCCTAGTCTAGGATCTATGCTTTTGCTGAAAAAATAATAGTCATGAAGGAGTTCTTGGATCTCTTTTCTGCTTATCTTTTAACTCATTACAGAGTCAAGTAAAATAAACAATTGCCATTATTCTGTAGAGAAAAATTTTCATCTCGAATTTATATCATTAGCACCAAGTGTAAACATATCGTTCCCATGTTTTAAAATTTACATTCAAAATTTAAAATCATAAGTTTACTCCGTTACAATTAATACTTACAGTAGTGCACAATGAAATTTAACAGTGGCCTAAAATTTGAACCTCATGCCATAAAACAGAGTTCTGCTCATTGAAATCTCATTTTAAATTTACTTATGCTGAGGGCACCTGGGTGGCCCAGATGGTTGTGTCTGCCTTCAGCTCAGATCATGATCACGATCCTGTGGTCCTGGGATTGAGCCCCTCATCGGGCTCCCTGCTCCGTTAGGAGCCTGCTTCTCCTTCTCCCTCTGCCTGCCGCTCCCCTGCTTGTGAGTTCTCTCTCTCTCTCTGACAATAAATAAATTAAATCTCTAAAAAAAATCTACTTATCTTATACGATAAGATGGGGTATTTGATATACAATGCTTTAAACATTTATAAATTCTTGATACATGCATCTGTTTTTAATGTACCACATTTGTGAATATTGTTTTTAATAAATTAATAAACTCTCTTAATGTTTTCCCAGTATGATTTTTTTAAATGGTGTGAGCTCGTGATCACATATGTGAGGGGAGAGCACCTGGAGTCCACCGGAAAGGTGAGCAGAGATTTGTGTTAAGTGGAAACAGAGTTGCATGTCAGTAGAGGAAGGAGGCCAATGTTACCACATGCCTGTTAGAGCACATTTAATGGATCTTATTTTGGAACTTATGAGAATCCCACAAGGTAGACATCTTTTATCCCTGTACTGATTCACACGCTAAATCTCAGGTTGGATAAATCACCGTAATTCACAGGGTTGGGAAATCGAAAGCTGGGATATAAATCCAGATCTAATTAAAAGGTCTGTTCTTTTTATTATCCCATATAGTCTTCCAATGTGCAGAAAGTAAAGCAGACTACAAGCTCTTCGAAGATCGGAGCTCTGCCCAAAGCGCCATTGTGCATATGTCTGTCTGTCTGTACGCATTCATTCAACAAGCATATGTTCAGGGTTTGCTATGAGCCAGGCTCAGTGCTAGGCCCCAAGAATACAATGGTGAACAAGACAAGCAAGAGGCCCTGTCCTCGAGGAGCTTACAAACTATAGAGGGTTTCAGAAAAGCGGAGACTTCGGTCATCTAGTGTGATCAGAGTTACGGGGAGAGGAAGGTGGAGATGCTCAGGGAATTCAGATTTTTGGGATCTGGGAAGGTGACTTGGAGGAAGCAGCCTCCAAGCAGAGACTTCACAAACAAGCAGGGTTTGTTTGGGCGCAGGAAACCAGGGATGCTGCTGGAGAGAGGTCCTGAAGAGAGTACTGAATGAGCAAAGGCCTGGAATGAAGAACAGGGACACACTGAGAAGGGGCAGGAATGGCGGGGAGGGTGGAGATGTTACAAAGGAATTTATAGGCAATGTTCAAAGGATTGGAAACAATAGGACTACATGTGCATTTGAAGACAATCTCTCCGAGCAGAGTATCGAGACCCAATGGAGGGCAAGGAGCACAGACGGCACTAGGACTTGGAAGACTGCTGGACGTGGTGGGGGCCTGCACTCCCAAGTGGTTCTGGGGACTGGGAAGTGGGAAGGCTGAGCCTGGAAACTGTTGTGAGAGAGGAAGAGCACACTGTGGACTGTCCACAAAGGTTTGTTAAGTTTCTGAAGAATACTGAGAGAGAGAGAGCACTAAAACAATTAATGCAGGTCAAATCCCCTCACACGGAACTCCATGGGAAACTGCTATAATTTGAATGCTCCCCGTTAATGAAAATGGAGACTTCTATGAAATATTATGTAGTCATAAAAAATAATGAGATCTTGCTGTTTGCCACACATGGATGGACCTAGAGGATATAACACTAGGTGAAATAAGTCAACCAGAGAAGAACAAATACCATATGATTTCACCCATAGATGGAATTTAAGAAACAAGACAAATGAACAAAGGAAAAAAAAAAAGAGAGACAAAAAAACCAGACTCTTTTTTTTTATTTTTAAAGATTTTATTTATTTATTTCACAGAGAGAGAGAGAGAGAGAGACAGCGAGAGAGGGAACACAAGCAGGGGGAGTGGGAAAGGAAGAAGCAGGCTCCCAGGGGAATAGCCCGATGCGACGAGGCTTAATCCCAGGACCCTGGGATCAAGCCCTGAACCAAAGGCAGACGCTTAACGACTGAGCCACCCAGGCGCCCCAAAAAACCACACTCTTAAACATAGAGAACAAACCAGTGGTTGCCAGAGGGGAGGTGGATAGGGGAAAATAGATTAAGGTTAGAGTACACTTACCCTGATAAGCGCCGAGAAATGTATAGAATTGTTGAATCAATATATTGTACACCTGAAATTGATATAACACTGTGTATAATTATACTCAAATAAAAAAATAAATTAAAATAAGTAGACTTCTTATGAGCTCTAAAGTATAACTATTCCTTTAAAAACCTTAAATTGTAGCATCCAGAGGGGAAAATCTCTGGTAATAAAGTACTTAAGCATTTGAAGGTATTTATCTCTAAGGGGATTAGAGGTCTTCATCTAACTTCTGGAATTGATAGGCGAGAAGGAATTCTTTCCCTCTAGTCAAGATGCAGTCATTCTATGATTTTGCATTTCCTTGCTAACCGCAGAAGAAAATTTGTTCCATGATTAGTGAGCCTGTTCGTTTCCTCCTTATGTTTACGCTGCACCACGCTATCAGATACTCATTAGTTCTTTATTAAGACTGTCTATTAGATGAACACAAACTGAAAAAGAACATTAGTTCTTTTGCATAATCTAGAGTTGTGAATTATTACTGTATTCTGTATACTGGGACAAAAATATGAAGGAGGGGGTTACGTTTGGACGTAAGTCAGAATTTTTTCAACACCAAAATATTTCATATATTTCTTGGAATTCTTATTTTAACAGTGAATTAAAATTTTTACTGATCATTTTTATTCATTTTGTCTTAGCACTATTTATTCATACAGAATAGTTAAAAAATGTAAAGCAGTTCTTACTGAAATACATAGCCTTCAGTGAGATAAAGGAAGATTTCCTACACCCCTTCAACACAGTTCACCTCTGACTCAAAGAACACAATAAAGAGTCATTTCATAAAATGGTATTGACATTAGTGTTGATAGTAAATTAATATATTTTTTATAAATTATAAGACTCTATTTAATGACAGGGAACAAAATAAAATAGTGTCTTCTCTCATCAAGTACTGGTTTATTATAGCATGGAACATGGTATTATGTTTCTATTTTGCTGCTGTATTTAAAACAATATTTGAACTTAAGTTTTTCTTAATAACACTATGTTACTATTCTAATATCGATTTTATATTTGACACAGTATAGGATGTACTGTTTTATGGGTAAACCTTAGACATAGTGGGTTGAACTATATTAAATTGTCATACTGTCGATCACAAATAGTCAAGGATCAGCAATACCACATGGTTCAAGTCTGACCTTTACATTACATACCTGTTTTCTTATCCCTTTGCATTATCAGGAAGGGTTAGCAGTGGTCACCCAATCATTATGTGAATGCTTTAGAGAAAGAACATCTATATGGCATATACTCCATTAACCACTAATTAAAAGTACTTCACCCATACGTAAGCATTAACTTCCTACAGGGAGGACTGGGTAGAAAAGAGGTCCAGAAAACTGATCCTCCGTACGTTTGAGTTTGGTTCATGATTTCCACTAAAATAATAAAAGAGTCATTTGTTTTTTAGTAAATTTTGTGCTTGAATAAAACTTCAAAGGGAAATTGCTAAACATAAATGACCTACTTACTAAGCATCACTCTTCAAAACAATAGGGAGGACAGTTACTGAAAATTGTCTACCAGCAAAGCTTTCAATAGAGTATAGGAAAAAACAGAGGCTCTTCTTGGGAAAACAGGAAGATCCGTGGACTTTAATTGGAAAACCTGGTTTGTCTGGGCGGTTTGATTTCACTCCCCTCAAAAGTGAGAATGCCTTGGTCACTCCTCTTTCAAAGCAGCTGTCTGGCCTAGAGAGGACAGCAGGACATAAGAGGCAGAGATACAGACGCGATGCGTTCTTGAGCCTCTGAGATCCAGGAAGGAGCTTACAGCTGTCAGGTGGCGGTCTCTGGAGGGCCGAGGGCTGTCGCAGTTTGCCACCAGAGCTAGCATATCAGGAGTTGCACAAAATCATTGGGTAGAAAGAAACTCTTGCCACTTATACCTTTTATGAATTGTATTTATCTAAAATTCTGCATGTGTTTAGCAATACAAGTATCTTGAATTTTTGCATGTGTTTTGTCCATATGTGCATTCTTAGTTCCTGAAAACCCTGAGAAAGAAAAAGAAAGGTTATAAATAGGAATGAGAAGATCTGGTCCCTGCCCACAAAGTGTGTGCATTCTTGGGCAGAAAAGATGAACCTATAAGAAAGAGTTAGAGATTACATCTCTGTTCACCATCATCCTCCTGCCGCAAGGCATTGGTCACTACAACACACTTACGTGGCACCTGCCTTCCGAGGGCCCAAGCGCTGCCTGCAGGACAAACTGCTGAAGAGGATCCTCCTCCCAGACCCTCCCAGCCAGTGACTCCAGCTGGGAAGCCAATCCAGTCCCTTCTTCCTAATCATAAGCTCCTCTGTCTTCGGGACCTACCTTAACCTTTGTCGTGGTGGGGCGATACTTCAGAAACCGTAGTGGGAAAATTAAAACAATGCTAGTGAAAAATGATTCTTCTTCTTCTTTTTTTAAGATTCATTTGTTTATTTGTCAGAGAGAGAGAGAGCACAAGCAGAGGGAGCAACAGGCAGGTAGAGGGAGAAGCAGGCTCCCTGCTGAGCAAGGAACAAGATGTGGGACTCGATCCCAAGACCCTGGGTTCATGACCGGAGCTGAAGGCAAACACTTAACCAAAGAGCCACTCAGGCATCCTGTGAAAAATAATTCTAATGACAAGTCCACTCCCATTTGTGGAGACTACCACGTGCTCTTTGGAAATGTTTTACTTATTTCCCCTCCCTCTTTAATCTTTAAATCCTACTTCTCAAGTGCTGCTCCAAAAAGACCATCAGGCAGAGCCTGGGTGGGCAACCCGCTCTCTCTACTGCACCAACGTGTGTCTGTCCAGTGTTAGCTGCCGCATAACCCAGAGGCTGGAACAGAAAATGCTTGTTTGCATGACCACAAAATTCTGAACTGCCCCCGCCCCCACCCTACTCAAAGTTTTCAAAGTTTCTAGAGAAATTCTGCAATGCATTTTAGTAAAAATCTTTTGGGACTTTAAATCTACGGAAAAAGAAAACTGCCAAATATACCGACTACCCCTGAAACTCCATCACTACCCTTGGACCCTTTCCCCCTCTTCCTGTGTCACGTGCCACTTGAGGATATTCTTTTATAAGGGTTTGCTGAAGCCCAGGCTGTCTAGAAAAGTTGTCCTCTCCTCTCTGCCTCAGCTCCTCAAAGGGCGGTTTGAGATTATTGCCTGTACATTCCTTTCTTCCTGCGAACATCTGTTCAACATCCTTCAGACTGAAACCTGTTAGTGCATGGACCTTCGGGGCTCTGTAATAGTGACCCACAGCTTTTTCCTCTCACAACTATTTTTAGCCTTGGAGATTTTTCAACATTTTAGTCATTTTCATGTCTCTGCTTATTCTCCTCATTTCTCCATGTTGTGTAATATTCCTTTGAGCTATCTTTTTCCAAGGAACTCAAAGAACTCGATGATTCAGCCCTCTGCCCACATACCCGCATGAGGCAGGAGGCTCTCCTCCCTGCTTATCTGAGGCACAAAATCGTTTGGCTCCAGTTCAGCTCTGTTTTTCCAGCTGTCTAGCAGCAGCTGACCGGATTTTTTTATACACACTGAAAACTGACATGAAGCAAAGTGTGCTGGGGAGTGTAGGGTGGATGCAGGGTCTCAAAAAAGCACAGAGTCAAAATAGCATCTTAGAACTCAGAGAGGCAGTGAACCTACGCAGAAAGACAAGCTTGACGATTTTATTATGTGCCAGGTACCAGGCCAGCTGCTGGAAACAAACAGAATAAAACCCAGTCCTTGGCCCTTCCGAAGGGAGGGACACAAATGAATTAGCATTTATTCATTCAGTGAGTCTGTAAACACATTATGAGCTGCTATTACATGCCAGAATTTATTCTAGGCCCTGAGAGTACATCAGTGAACAACATAGACAAAATCCTTGGAGAACACTGGATACAAAAATGCATAGTAGATAATTAGATGGACTGGAGTCGGACCTGTTGGGTCCACATGCTGGCTGTGCAATACCGGGAGGAACGTTTGCCTCTCCGTGTGTCATCTGTAAAGTAGGGGTGTTAACAGTACCTACGGCAGAGGGTTGTGGGAAGATTACATGAGCTGATACAAGTAAAAGAACCTAGAAGAATCTCTAGTACGTAACATGGGGTCCGTAGTCTTAGCTGTTATTACATGAGATGATGTGAAAATTAATTAAAGGAAGTCTTGTTTAGATCGGAGCTGGAAGGCTGGCGGGGGGAGCTTGCACGACCTACCGCTCCTCATCACTGGCAGACGAAGAGGAAGAGACGTACCTTGCACTTCCGTGGATACTACTTTACCAGCTCCCATCACCCCCTCAACAGTCCAACCATCGAGAGACTGTGCAACTCAGCCAAGGAAGGGCCACTGTAGTTCGAACTCCCAGTTTACTCCAACAGATTTTTCTGTTTATTAAGCCCCTCGCAAGAGCCCCCTTTCCTCTATAAAAGTGTTTCTCTCCTTTGTTCTGAAGACTTGCCTATGGTTTTGCCATAGCTAGCGGTCTCCAATGGCAATTCTCTACTAAGCCCAAATAAACCCATTCTTGCTTGTAAAGTAACCGACAGGGTTTGGGGTGTGTGTGTGTGTGTGTGTGTGTGTATGTGTGTGTGTGTTTAAGATGAACGATACTTACATTACAGAGTGAGAGCATTTTGTTAAAAGAAGGGAGGCATGAGGCTCCCTGAGAGCACAGAGGCAAAGCACCTCCCTCGGAGGGATGGTGAACAGAGCTTCTCAGAGGAGCTCGACACCCCAGTCCAGAAGGTTGACTAGGATTTAGCCCGATAAAAAATGAAAGCATTGTGTTTGAAGATTTGGAAGCGAAGGAGAGAGCAACAATGCTTGGAAGTGCACCTAACTTAGTGTAGGTGGGGGAGGTTGGCAGAAGAGGTAAGAAGGAAGGTGAAGCAGAGATCAGATCATGTAAAGGAACTCCGGCTTTATCCTTCAGCAGGAGAAGCCATTAACTGTAAACAGGAAAGTGACAGAGGCTGCACAGGAGTGAAAGCACACAAGGAGAAGCCAGTCAGAGGAGGGAGGCTGCTGCAATACTAGGATGGGAAGAGAGGAAGCCCTGAACTAACCGGATGGTCTTGAGCTTAGAGCTCAAGTGGACAAATAACAGAGATATTAAAGAGGCCGATGTGTCAGGCCAGGCATGAGTAGACACCTGGGTTTCTGGCTTGGGCGATGTGGCAGGTGTGACCTCTCCCTGAGGTGGGGCCGGATGGAGAAGGGTCAAACTTGGTGTTTGGGGGGCCGTTGGGGAGTGAGCATGCGCGGTGCCAGCAGTAATGAATGATTCACTTACTGTTGGCTACATTGCCCCTGATAGGCTTCCGAGTGAGCCAGGCTGGGATACCCGGGAGCTCAGCATCCAGCAGAGAAAACCCAACTAAAGAGATAGGCGCAGAAATCATCAACATGGAAAGCTTCTGGGAGTAGCTGAAATTACTCATTTATTATCTCATTAAATCTCCACAACTCTGTGAAGTAGGTTAAGAAAAAGACCCACGGGCATATAATAATTGGATGACAGACCCAGGCTTGTCTGACTTTCAAATCTTCAGTCTTTCCTCTTCTCCACGCTGCCTTCTGGGTGGTAAGTCGAGTGGCTGGAAGAAGCAGTTGTTTCTGTGTTCATGGTTTTGGTACGTTGCTGAGTTCACTCCAGATGAACCCTGCTGGAGTTTCTGGAAATACAAATAATAACAAAACATGTCTGCCACCGTCAAAGCAGGGTAAGAGAGACAGAAAGACAACTGTCCTTTTGATATCATAGGGTAGAGGCAGAGGGTATATTTGCCACCACTTTTGAGAGTCAGGAAGGGGTTTGGCCTCAAAAGTCTCCATAAAAGTGTAGGTCCAATCATATCTCCTCATCAGAATAAATGGAGTTTGAGACTGGAGAAACGGGTGGAGAGGTGGGGCCTCTGCCTGAGGGAACTTGTTTGGAGGAGAGATTATGCAAGGGGATACTTGGCATAGAAGGGACAATGAAAAGAGAAGACAGTAGGCCCCGGGAGGGAAATAGAAAGAAGGGCTCCTAGGGCACTGTCACACTCGAAACATCAGTTCCATAGCTCAACATTCACATGGCCTCTGGGAATTCCAATATTCTTCCCCAGGCTCCCTGCAAAAAAATACTTTTGGGGGGTCAGTAAAGCCCAGTCATCTCTGGAATTTGGTCTTGGATTTTGCTGGCAAGCTTGGATGGATTAGCAATTGTAAACTCATTTGTAAACACTCTGATCTCCGTTTGGGGCCTGACTTGTTCACTGTGAGATTCCCAGTACACTGCCTGGCAAAGTAGCATTTCAATATTACGAACCTTGATTGAGTTAAAGCTAAATGTAAATAAATAGTTATAGTCAGACTATCAAAAAGTTTTTCTAAAATATATATTGTAAATCTATATAACAGATTTACCATGTTGAAGTTTTTTGTCTTGCTAGTAGAAGCCAGAGCCCTGAGCTGCCCATTGAGGAACCTCTGATGGCAATATTCATGGCCATCATCTAGTTTCTGTCCAAAAGACTTTGGGTGGTCTTTGCAATGTTACTCATAACCACATGACCTGATTTAGAATCAATCTTCCTTTAAAAAGAATGCCACAGACCCAAAATGGAACCACATAAACCAAGTTACCAAACCAAGACTTAATATCTAATCTAATTGCAGTTCCAACGTCCTCCAGAAATGCAGTCTTCATGGGACAGTTGGGAATTTTCTGATCAGCACCAATCAGGTAAACTGTCACATGGGCTCACCATCCCCGAAAGGGAAGTGAGGTGATCCACTTCAAAAGTTCCCCTGTCCTTCCCCCTAAGAGGTGGTTACCTCACTTGGAACAATCCTCTCTTTTTCTTTTGTTAATAACTTCCTTGTTCCACCCTCCTTCCTCTAAAGACATTCCATTATGTACAACTTCTAGGAGCTTCCTTCTACCTGCTAGATGGGATGCTGCAGGATTGATGCATTGTTTAATAAAGCCAATTAGATCTTCCACTTTACTCAGTTGAATTTTGTTTTTAACACTTCTAATCAAATTCATAATCCATTGTTTCTTGTGAAATAGTTTATAGTTTGCCTGCCAACATATTAATGGTAACACACTGCTGGATGTGATGAAAAGTCTTAACTAGAAAGAGATAAACATTTGGGTTTTTTGTTTTTGTTTTAAGAGAGAAACATTTGTAATGAAATCTTCAAGAAACAGTCACTTGAGCACTGAACCTTTTCCTAGGCACCATCAGAGTCAAAGTTAATATTTAAGTATTTAACAAACTCTGTAGTCATGTATTTTTCTATGGAAGACTCCTATTGAGTGACTTAGCTAAGTTTTCTAGCACTTGCCTCTACTTCCAAACCTCTTTGAATATTATAGCTGCGACAGTCAAATGGCCACAGAATGTAGACATGTCATTCAAATTATTAAGATACCGTGGCTGATAAAGGACTAGACAAATGATGTGATAACAGCCTTTGGGGTACTCAAAGAAAACAAAAACCAAGGAATAAGGTATGCTCGCTGCTGAAATACTGGAACAGAAAATGAAAGAATTATTATTTCTGGTGTCTTTTTAAACATGTAAGGTCTTCGATGGCTACACCTTCATTCCATATTATGGAAATAAACAAAGACCACCCAAATAAAAACAATCAAAGGTTATTTTTTCGGAACCTAATATAGTGACGGAGTCATCCACCATCACTTGGCATTTGGATTCAAAGGCAGGCAGGGGACTGGGAGTGCTTTATGGGTTTAAAAAAAAAAATTCAGGGGGACTTCAGGTATGCTCTGATTGGAAATTATTGGCATGGGAAAAGAGGAGGCAGGCTAGAAGTGGAATATCTTGCAAGATTGGATTGGGAGCATAGTAATCTTTTCTTTTTTTTTTCTTTTTTTGGTTAGTTCCAAGTTAGAAACCTGACCACACTGGGCAGGTTGCTGTGGAGGCTGTGACTCAGAATCCAATTGTCATATGTGGTCTGGCCATTACCTGTGTGCATATGCAGCTTCTCAGCATTCAGATTTCAGAGATTAGCTTTCCCAGAAGGAGCTCAGTGTAGCTATCACCTGCTGGAACCAGCGCTCCAAAGGAGGAATGACAGCCTGCGGATCCCTGGTAATTGCCACATTCGAGTCGGAACCGTGTATTAACTATACAGCAAGCACTCTCAATGAGGCAATATCAACACGAAGGAGTGGTTCTTGGGGGCAAAAAAAAATATTTTGCTCTTCTTATATATAAAGCACAGATATATAGAGAACATATAGTACATAAAGAAACATACAGTGTATTTGTGTATTTGTGGTCTTTAAGTGTCATAGGGAGTTGGTTAGAAAAAAAATACCTAAAAGAGTAAAACCAGTCTGGAGTGGGGAAGGGTAGAGAATTAAAAAAAAAAAAAATCGAAAAACAGGTTTTAGAGCCTTTGTAAATACTTCTACCTAAAACTATTCTTTCCTGCCCACAGAGCCAAAGAGCATCCGACCATTCTTCTTAGACTACATTTACCTTGAAGTTTCTGGCTCTTCAAATTTTTTCCCAGTTGGTTTAGTTTCTGTTTGAAATATTACAACTACTGTCCTTTCTTTTCTCAAAGCATGGGGAATATCACCAGAATAAAGCTCTCTGCATACACCCATAGCAAAGACTCCCGTGTGGTATCATTAAGAAGATCCAATTTTCCACGGAGTATTCTTTTCCATGCCATATCTCCTTTATGAAGAGCAGCTCAAGCAGCAGAAACCAGATGCCAGTCCAGAAAGTCTATGATGAGAGGAATGAAATTGAACTCCACCATCTTGGCAAGAAAAAGGAGAGTCATAAATGAAGAATTTTAAACTGTATGCTTAAGCCGCTAAAATTACATGATAAATTGGGGCGCCTGGGTGGCTCAATTGGTTAAGCCTCCAACTCTTGATTTCAGATGGGGTCATGATCTCGGGGTCCTGGGATCCAACCCCATGTTGGGCTCCCTCTCAGCGGAGAGGCTGCTTCTCCCTCTGCCCCGTTCCCCGCTCACTCATGCACAGGTACTCTCTCTCAATAAATACATAAAATCTTTAAAATAAATAAATAAATAAATAAAATTGCATAATAAACTTTGAACTACTCTGAATAAAAAGAAATGACTGTCCACTTAAAAATGGTTAAGATGATAAATTTTGTGTTATATATCTTTTACCACAATTAAAAAAAAAAAAGAAATGATGGACTTATTTTTCATGCTAGTCCAATACAAGCATGAACTCATTTCTCCCCCTTTATTATTGTGATCCAGAAAACAGTACACAACAAAATCGGGAAGCCCTCTAACATAGGATTTTCTGGTTATGTGATTTACCACTCAGAAGAGAATAGGTGGTCCCGCCCATGGCCAATGACATCTCTCCTTTTAGTTTAGTTCGGAGCCCTTAGCCATGATCTACTGATCCTTGCTCCCTCTTCCCTTCCATTGTAGCAACCATGGCCTCCCCTGGCCCCTCCACTCTACCACTGACTCCAGCCTCACAAACGTGCATCACCAGCAGCACACCCACCACGTGGTTAAAGTTTGGAAATACTGAGGAGGAGAGGTCATCCTAGCCACAGCCACTTTGTGAGAATGTGGGTCTAAGGATCTTAAACATATTTGCTCATGAAGTCCTAGAATTATTTCTTACGTAGGGGACTAAAATAAGCACATTCTCCAAATTAAAACAACAAAAACAAAAACACAAAACACAGACTAGCCAAAGGACACCAACAACAGAAGAGCACAGAAGTCTTCTCCTGCTTTGGCTGGTGTCTGGTCTAACAGGTAGTGAGAGGCCTCTCCTGACCACCAAGTGTGACCAGAACCCCTTCTTTAGTATGACTGATAACTGGGGTAAGGAAAACACCCCAAACCACAGCTGAGAAACAGTTTTTAGAGAGTTACAGTGAAGTGCAAATCAACATGATGAAATTCTTTTATGACAAGCTTCACAATTAATTTTACAACATGGAGCTTATTGACCTTCGTCCCCGCTCTAGATGTTCTTCTCTCACCCATCCAGCGTATACTACTGCCTGCTTCTCACAGCTGAAGTTCAAGGATGACCTGGTTCCTTTCCCTGGCGAAAACTTGTAGTGGCTTCCTAGGATGTACTGAATATTGAATTTGAGCCTGAAGAATATTCCACAACTGACCTTTATTTCCCAACACTCTCAAACACCCTACATCCCGGTAAAACGAAACCAGGTAGATATTTCCTGAAGATCCTCCAACTTTCTCATTCAGCCCTGGTGTGCAGTTATTCTTTTGGCCCCAAATTTCTTCTTTTCATATATCTAAGTCCATAGAATTATTCAGCTAGCCATCTATCTTTTATATATCTCTTGGTAGAACTCAATTTTGTTGTAAATAGCTTCCATCTAGAACACGAGCAGAATAATCTTCCAAACTACAGCTGGTAGGGAAAGCAGAAAATTGAACAGAAACAGATGGGGTCAATGTTGAAGGTATCTGTAAAGTGAGTTTTAATCTGAATTTTAAAGGAGGTGAGATGTGAGCTTTGGCTTGGACAGTAGGAGCTCATTCCCAGATAAGTGGGGCAGATTAAGTGGAGGGTAGGTGTCCACTGAGCAAAAGAACAAATAAAAACTTTTGTACTTACTTAACTTATCCTCCAGAGCCGAGGCCAAGGAAGAAAATCTGTTCAGTTCCCTCACCACGCCGTCTGCCCTCGCCAAGCTCCCTCTCTCCCTCCTTTCTACATGTTGAGATCTCAGTTCTTCCATGACTCTGGTTCCAACCACCAAGAACACAGACAGAGATTGGAGATATTTTTTCTTCGCTTATCATTTCATGTTTTAATTTTTTCAACACATTGTCTACTGCTGTGTTCTGAGCATTTCCCTAGGCCCGGGAAGAATGAAGGATGGAAGAAAACAATAAAGGAATAAATGGCACATTTCCAGTCTTTATGAGGAGATGATTTAGCAAATAATACACACTTAATGGTGTTGGGCTGTTTATTTGGTTATTTTTCATTTGGACCCTCCCATTCATTCCTCAATCTTATCTGCCCTGCCCAGTACCTTATGTGGCTGACCCCACAGAGAGCACGCGGCATTATCCAGGCTCCTTCGCCCTCTGCCGTTAGTAGGGTTCAGCCAGTATCAGCAAGCTATTGAAGAGAAGTAGGAGAAAGGGACCAAAGTATTTATTCCTTCTGCTTTTATCTAGTCTGTGCTGCAGTCTGACATTGGCTCCATCTTTGCAAGCCAATAGCTCTCTCTAGGTGACCCCCCCCCCACTCAAGGTTCTTAAAAAGGGTTAGTCCCAGGGGCTAATAAATAAATAAAATCTTAAAAAAAAAAAAAAGGGTTAGTCCCGTATCCCCTGCAGGGAAAACATGGTAACCAGGGTGTTTTACCTGCAATGATGGTGGTTCACTCATCATGAGGTACTTAAGATTGAAGGAGATGGGCAGCATCCTAAACTAGGGCTGGATTTAAGCAGTCAGAAAAAATCTAGGTGTGGGGCAGAAATCTCCCTTAAGTTCCACAATAGAAATTCATGGCCTCTTATCACGTTTGAGACTCAAACCAGTGCATTCTCAAACCAGAACACCATGTTTAAAATGAAGGCCAGATCTTTTGGAGGAAGGAGCCTGCAGTTTCACCACACTGAATATCTCAAGTCTTCTTCCAAGTCTTCCGCGGGAGGACACGTGATGTAGTTAACTTTGCAAATGAAGGGACATGCTCAGACCTCCCAGGAGTTATTCAACACTGGCCCTAGGTTTATACTCTTTTCTATGGAACTAAAACACCACTCTGGTCCAGTGGTGTCTCAGTTTCCTCTCGCTGCTATAATAAATTGCTACAAACCTGGGGGCTGAGCCAACACAAATGTGTCATCTTACAGTTCCGGAGGTCAGGAGTCTGAAAAAGGTCCTACTGGGCTAACGTCGAGGTGCCAATCAGAGGGGCATTCCTTCTAGAGGCTCCAGGGGAGATTTCCTTCCCTGGCTTTTTTCAGCTTCTAGAGTCTGCATTCCTTTTTTGTTTGTTTGTTTTTAAGATTTTACTTTTATTTATTTTGACAGAGAGACAGCCAGTGAGAGAGGGAACACAAGCAGGGGAGTGGGAGAGGAAGAAGCGGGCTCTCAGCAGAGGAGCCCGATGTGGGACTCGATCCCGGAACGCGGGGATCACGCCCTGAGCCAAAGGCAGACGTTTAACAACTGGGCTACCCAGGCGCCCCTAGAGTCTGCATTCCTTGGTTCATGAAGAGACATTAGAGTAAGGAAGGCCAAGTGGAACTGTCCTGGAACTGTCCCTCCTCCACATCCACATGGTAAAATCAAAAGTAATACCACATCCCTGGGCGAGTACAGAGATTAGTGTCACTACCTAAGAACCCAAAAAATGCAAGAATGCTCGTTCTCTATCCTATACTCAATGAATTTCCCTGTTCAGCCAGTGCAAAAGAAAGATGAATTGTGGAAAATAATGAACAGTCCCAGCTGCCCTTTCCAGGGTGGTAAGTTTACTGGGCCCAACAATACAGTCCTAGGATCTGGGTGCTATTAACCTAACGAATACTTTTTTTCTGGATCTAATTGATAGGACCGTCCAAAAGAGTTTGTCTTCACTTAGAAGGGTCAGCAGTGTAGTTTTACCATCTTACTTCAGAGCTATGTCAACTCTCTTGCTCTCTGTCATAGTATGGCCTCCTGGGATCTTGATCATCTGGAAATTCCATGGAACATCACACTGGTCCACCATATGGGTAACGTTATGCTAATTGGACCTCAAGTACAATAAGTAGCAATTTCCTTATGTCCTATAGTAAGACAAATATGGCCACAGGGTCGAGGGTAAATTCCATGAAAATTGTGCAGTTTCAAGGAGTTCAGTAGTCTAGAGCGTGTCAGCCTACCCCCTCTAGAGTGAAAGATAAGTCACTGTCCCTTGTCTGCCCACCACGAAGAAGAACAATGTTTGCCAGAACTCTTCAGATTTTGGAGAAACAATATACCACAACTGGGTGGGCTTCTCTTACCCCTTTGCTCAGTAGCCTCTAAGCCTGTCTGTTTTGAATGGAGCCTGGAGCAAGAGAGGGCTCCCAAGTTGAGGCTGCCCTGATGGTTGGATCTTAATGACCTCACAGACGCAATAGTTATTAGACACGTCTGTGGCGGCCGGAGATACTGTACAAAGCCTCCGACAAGCCCCAAGAAGAGAATCACAGAGTATATGCCTGGGATTTTTAGAACAAAGTCATGCCCTCTTTGCCAATTTATTAGTTATCTATTCATGTGTAAAAAAAATACTCCCAAAACTTTGGGGCCCATCTTAGACTTTGGCTATGGTAGTCAACAATTATTCACCATATAAAAATCAATTTCTCTCTTTCTAGAGGGCCCTAGTAGAGAAAGAAAGCACGATCATGGAACGCCAAGCTTATTAGTTGGCTTGGGCTGCTATCTGTACCAAGGTACCCTAAACTGGCTGCTTACACAACAGAAACGTATTGTCTCACAGTTCTGGAGGCTGGAAGTCTCGGACCGAGGGATCAGCAGGGTTGGCCCCTTCTAAGTCTATGAGAGAAGGACCTGTTCCAAGTTTCTCTCCTTGGCTTAGGGATGGTCATCAACTTGTGTCTTCCTACTTCATCTTCTTTCTGTGCATGTCTGTCTCTGTGTCCAAATTTCCCCTTCTTATAACCAGTCATGTTAGATTGGGGCCCATCCTAAGTATTTCTTTTTAATCCAATTACTTTGTAAAGACCCTATTTACAAATAAGGTCACTTTCTGAAATACTGGGTATTAGGACTCCACCATGTCTTTTCTGGAAGAGCAGCATCCCATTATTAAGTGAAAATAGTATTTATAATATAAGGCAGAAGAGCCTAACTGGTCCAGCAGGCACAAGAAAAGCACGTGAGCAGAGAGCTTAGGCTACAGGACGGCTTCCTCAATGCTTCCCTGTCTCTCCTGCAGTACACACCTGTAGCTTCATAGGGAGTTCTAGCTAGCCAGGCAACAGGAAGGAAGAGCCAGCCTTGTGCAAAAATGAGCTGGCACCCATCCTAAGTGGATGGCTGCTGCATCACAGCCCCGCTCAGGAATGCCCTGAAATATGGTAGGAAGAGAAATCTTCCTAAGGGACAGAACTTTTATTACAGCTGTTTTTCCATTTTGTCTGGAAAGAGAGATGGCCTGATACAAGATCACACTGACTCATCGGTGGTGGCTAATGTGTTGGCCAGCTGGTTCCTTAGGGACTTGGAAAAAACAAGACTGAAAGACTGGTGATAAAGAAGTTGGGGTAGGGGAGATTTGGGAAAGAATATCTTGAAGTGTTTCCACTTGGGAAGGTATTTGTGTCTCGTAGAATACCCTCCAGAGACCAAGATTATCTGTCCCATGGATGTCAGCCAACCTCCCTCCAGATTCCCCTTGCTGAATGTCCAGTGCCCTGGTACAGACACGGAAGTTAAGCATGGGCTCAGCTGCATTGCCTTCCCTACTGGAGGCTAATGTGACTTGCGGCTTCCCTCCCCCATTGCTTTGTGTACAAACCGGTGAGAGCAGAGGCAAACACTGAGCCCCCAACCTGGCCCCATTCCCTGTAGTCCTTCGATGGCTCTTTTCACAGCCCCAGCTCACAGGCTCCAGTAGCCCTACTGACTCACCTTCTGAGCAGCTGGGAAAAGGAGGAGTGGATGGATTCAAGATATACTTGTAAAGGCAGATTTGGGAGAAATTGATGGCCAATGACTATAGTAGGAGAATGGAGAAGAAAACCTGAGATGACTGAAGTTTTCAGTTTTTGTGAATGGTGAGCGGGAACACTTTGAATGAAGACACATGATCAGAGAAGGGCAGGGAGAAACTGACAAAGGAGGTGAAGAGTTCAGTTTGAGCCTCTGGAGGTGGGTGTGGGTAATATGTAGGTATCATGAGCAACCAGTGGTCAAGAGGGGAAACGATCCCTGAGTTTAGAAGCAAAGTCAGCACTTGAGATAAAGGATGAAAACTTGAATTTATTCATAACCATGTGTTAATGTACCACAGGACTTTGCATGTTTAATCTTTTATCTCTAACTATGGACACAGAGACTGCTTTTCAGCTGTAGTGAACCCAAGTTGAAGAGGCCTTTAGGGGGCTGGAAGTACTTATCCTCAAGAAAGGAAGCAAGCATAGAGAGAACTTAAAGGCAAATGTTTACCAGAGTATTTTATACTGAAAGTGCCAAATGCACAGACCTCATCTGTCTTGTCCCACTTCTCTCTCTCCAGCGACTAGAAGAGGGTCTGGCACCTTGCAGTCACTCAAATATTTGGGGAGTGGGCAGAATAAATGGGAATAAATGCCAAACTGGAGAGAAAGAAGGAAGGAAGGAAGGAAGGAAGGAAGGAAGGAAGGAAGGAAGGAAGGAAGGAAGCTACTGGGTAGGAAGGGAGGGAGGAAGGAAGGAACCCACAGGGCACAGTGGGGAGCTGCGGAAGGGAGAAGCCACATTTAATCTTTTTCTACTCTCTAAACTCTCTTTGCAAGACTGAAAGATGAGAAGCTATGTGACGTGATGGTTAAGAACATGGACTCTGAATTCAAGCTCCTAGCTGAGCGACTTGGACAAGTGACTTAACCTTTCTGTGCCTAGGCTTTCTCCCTATAAAATAAACACAATAAATGCTTAGAGCAGCTCCCGAGAAAAAGTAAGTTCCACATAAGTATTATTGTTATTTTTGGCATCTTGATGAGAAGGTAAACCTGCGAGACAAGCTGGAAATGCCCTGCGGAGGGTGAATTCAGATACTTAGCCTTTAAGCACCATTCTCAAAGGAACAATCACCTTTTCTTTCCCTTTGCCTTCCAGAAGCTTTAAACACAACACTACTTCCCAACAGACTTTCACTAGCAAAAGACAGAGGCCTGGGTTTTAGTTGGGCTGCCGGCAGTGAGCCGTGAGTTAGTTTGCAGACCCCATGGGAGCCGAGCGCCAAGGTCCCTTTCCGCGAGGGCGGACCACCGCGTGCGCGCCGGGTGCCAGGCGCAGGCTCACCCCGGCTCGGCTCTCGCAACCCCGCCCGCGCGTCCCGGGGGCCCTGCGCCCTGCGCGCCCCGGCTGCCGCCCCGCGCCCGGCACACGGGGGAGGTGCCTCTCGGGCGCCCTCCGGCCGGGATGCCAGTGCCCGGCGCCCGGCGCCCGGCGCGCCTTCGCCCGCAGCCTACCCGCGCGGCCTTTATACCGAGCGGGCTGGGCGCTCACTAATGTTTAACTCGGGGCAGAAACTTGGGAGCGCCGAGTGACTCTGAGGCCCCGAGCGGCGGAGCTGGACGCGCGTCTCTGCGGCTCGCCTGACTTCTGCCTGCGCTCCTGCTCCGAACACTCAGTTCCGGGCACAAGCCGACGATGAAGGTGAGTGAGGAGCGCCTTTCCCGAACCCCAGGGTCGAGTCGTAGGTGCTTCTTCACCAGACTCTCCCCCCAAATTGACCCCGAAGCTCGAGGAACGGGACCAGGAGCTCCCGTTCGGCGGAAGCTCCAGGGCCACCCTCTGACAGGTGAAGGGACGTCCCAGAGCCCCCGCCTGGTGCTCGGCCCCCCGGGGTTTCTGCTAGAACCCGGCGCCAAGCCTGGGAGGACGCAGAGAGCCCCCCCCCCCATAAAAAGCACGCTCGAACCCTCACTTGGCTTCTGACGTGCAGGACACCGTAGAGAAGCAAACGCTAATGTGCTCAGATGCCACAAGTTCAAGGGCAACCGCTCTTGCTACCTCCGCACTCCTCTCAGCTCACTGTGCC
>NW_024423343.1:67370526-67371937 GCF_017311325.1 Ursus maritimus
GAAGGAAGGAAGGAAGGAAGGAAGGAAGGAAGGAAGGAAGGAAGGAAGCTACTGGGTAGGAAGGGAGGGAGGAAGGAAGGAACCCACAGGGCACAGTGGGGAGCTGCGGAAGGGAGAAGCCACATTTAATCTTTTTCTACTCTCTAAACTCTCTTTGCAAGACTGAAAGATGAGAAGCTATGTGACGTGATGGTTAAGAACATGGACTCTGAATTCAAGCTCCTAGCTGAGCGACTTGGACAAGTGACTTAACCTTTCTGTGCCTAGGCTTTCTCCCTATAAAATAAACACAATAAATGCTTAGAGCAGCTCCCGAGAAAAAGTAAGTTCCACATAAGTATTATTGTTATTTTTGGCATCTTGATGAGAAGGTAAACCTGCGAGACAAGCTGGAAATGCCCTGCGGAGGGTGAATTCAGATACTTAGCCTTTAAGCACCATTCTCAAAGGAACAATCACCTTTTCTTTCCCTTTGCCTTCCAGAAGCTTTAAACACAACACTACTTCCCAACAGACTTTCACTAGCAAAAGACAGAGGCCTGGGTTTTAGTTGGGCTGCCGGCAGTGAGCCGTGAGTTAGTTTGCAGACCCCATGGGAGCCGAGCGCCAAGGTCCCTTTCCGCGAGGGCGGACCACCGCGTGCGCGCCGGGTGCCAGGCGCAGGCTCACCCCGGCTCGGCTCTCGCAACCCCGCCCGCGCGTCCCGGGGGCCCTGCGCCCTGCGCGCCCCGGCTGCCGCCCCGCGCCCGGCACACGGGGGAGGTGCCTCTCGGGCGCCCTCCGGCCGGGATGCCAGTGCCCGGCGCCCGGCGCCCGGCGCGCCTTCGCCCGCAGCCTACCCGCGCGGCCTTTATACCGAGCGGGCTGGGCGCTCACTAATGTTTAACTCGGGGCAGAAACTTGGGAGCGCCGAGTGACTCTGAGGCCCCGAGCGGCGGAGCTGGACGCGCGTCTCTGCGGCTCGCCTGACTTCTGCCTGCGCTCCTGCTCCGAACACTCAGTTCCGGGCACAAGCCGACGATGAAGGTGAGTGAGGAGCGCCTTTCCCGAACCCCAGGGTCGAGTCGTAGGTGCTTCTTCACCAGACTCTCCCCCCAAATTGACCCCGAAGCTCGAGGAACGGGACCAGGAGCTCCCGTTCGGCGGAAGCTCCAGGGCCACCCTCTGACAGGTGAAGGGACGTCCCAGAGCCCCCGCCTGGTGCTCGGCCCCCCGGGGTTTCTGCTAGAACCCGGCGCCAAGCCTGGGAGGACGCAGAGAGCCCCCCCCCCCATAAAAAGCACGCTCGAACCCTCACTTGGCTTCTGACGTGCAGGACACCGTAGAGAAGCAAACGCTAATGTGCTCAGATGCCACAAGTTCAAGGGCAACCGCTCTTGCTACCTCCGCACTCCTCTCAGCTCACTGTGCC
>NW_024423343.1:67371947-67650862 GCF_017311325.1 Ursus maritimus
TGGGCAAATCCCGCTGCCTAGGGTGCAGCGCGGGCCCCGACCCTCTCCCTGTACCAGACTGGGGCCAAAGGGCTCACTCTAACTGGACACGATCTGCCCTGCTTGCAGACGCCGTGGAAGGTGCTCCTGGGACTGCTGGGGCTTGCTGCGCTCGTCACCGTCATCACCGTGCCCGTGGTTCTGCTGAACAAAGGCAGTAAGTTTGAAACATTTGCGAAAGATAAGACAGCTGGAGACCAGGTCAGGTTCTATCTTACCACACTGCGGAGAACTAAGGATCTTGCTGGGGGCTTGGACCAGTGCACTAGGTTGTAGCTGAGGCTCCCCTGATGTTGTTGCTGCTTCTAGGGAATGGCTGGATGGCCTTGGTGGGGTCTCCAGTGTTCAGGCTGCAAGAGCCTTGCATCATAAATACATGCTTCCCAAAATCAAGGAGAAGTCTTAGGATTTCTTTTTATTAAATTCAAGTTTAAATGTTTAAATTTAATATGGTTTAATTAAAAAGAAAAACTTTTGTAGTTGTGATCTTCAAAGGAAAAGATGTGGTGTTTAAAGGTTTCAAACTGTAGCAAGGATGGCGAAAAAGAAGGGAAAAAATAAGAGAAGGAAAAGCCCCAAAATACAGTTTTGAGAAAAGACTACATGGGGAACCCAGGTTCTTTTCCTTCTGGGGTGATGAAAATGCATTAATCAGAGAGTTAAGATGCAGAGAAATAACTAGTTGACCATTTATAGAAATATGTCATAGTAAATTGTAAAGCTGGTGTACATGGTAATAATCGGGGGTGGGTGGGACCAGTGATGTTTGGTGGATTCTTTCATTTAAAGCCACCTTCATTTTTTTTAGCTTGCCTGACGCAGTTCAACTCTAGCTCGTACTATAAAACATTCCTGTAATGGGATACACATTATTGGATGCAAACAAGTGAGAACATCTAGTTTGGGTTTCTTCTGGCCTTACTTTCCTTTTAGTAAATATTTACTTTCGTTTCAGTATTACACATTCTAGTGAAGCATTCTCTCTGGATGGTCTAGTCAAGCAGGAAATGTGCAGACAGTGCTCACATACTGAGGGGTCTTCTCCAGATTTCAAGGTGACAGTTCAGAATTAGTTTGTGAAGCTGTCAAGAACTGTTCGCCTGGCAATTTCAGGGCCAGGGCAAAGGTGCCGAAGGTTAAGTACCTGAGTGTGCTGACCTATTGATAATGACTTTTAGTTAAGAAAGCAATGGTTACCACCATTTGAGACAATTCAGTGGCAGACATCAGTTCCCTTACATTTGACTTTGTGTTAAAATACAATGGTTGTCGTAAAGCGATACTTTGTATATTTAAACAACCACACACACAAAGCTTAGTTGAAAGAATGGGTCATCCAGGACGCCTTGGTGGCTCAGTTGGTTAAGTGTCTGCCTTCCACTCAGGTCGGGATCTCAGGGTCCTGCATTGGGCTCCTTGCCTAGTGGGGAGTGTGCTTCTCCCTCTACCTCCCGCCCCTGCTCGTGCTCTCTCTGTCTCACTCTCTCTCTCAAATAAATAAATAAAATTTGTTGTAAGACTGGGTCATCCATACAATCAATAAATAGTCACATGGCTGACATTATGTCCCAGGCACTGTGCTACTCGCTGCAAATACAAAGATTAAAATTTGTAAAGATCTCTGACCTCAAGAAGTTTATATCTACTGGGAGACAAATATGCAAAAAATCAAAGTAACCAGATAGCCCATTTGTCTCCAGAACATCACTAGCCACCACAGCGTCACTGGAAGGATGGGTATAAAACTGTAATTATCAGGACTTTCCTTAAGGAAAGTTGGAAGGAACACTGAACCTTGGTAAGCCACTGGAAATAGGCTGTGAAATGACCTTGGGGCTTGGGTCATGCGACTGCCTTCTAGGGGGTCTGGTCAAGTTAACTACGGGGAATTTTGCTTCGCCAGGTCGGCCACACACACTGGGGAGGAGCAGTCTTGCCGTTTCCTTTAAACCACACCAAGTCTCTTCCCCAAATGAAATTTGGACAAATATTTCAAGAACATTCTTTGGATAGGGACTTCTCCAGAGATTCATGTGTCTCCATCTAAGCATTATGATTTGATAAAATACTTTAGAGAGGCTTGAGCAAACTTCCGTGTGAATTAGGAGGATTACTTCTGGAAATGTCAGGGAAGTCTTCTCACGAGAAGTTTCTTCTGTGGGGATGCTCGAATAGTTGTTATCAGTGTCTGGAGATAAGGTTTTCCAGAAAATGTAAACTCCTTATGAGTCACAGAGACACAAGATCGCGTCCTCTAATTTGATTATAAAAGGACTCCCAGTGGAAGAGCAGGGCGGGCAGCAGCAAATGGAGTTGATTTTAACCTGCAGATGATGAGAACTACTGGAGAATTTTGCACATGCCCAGACTGTTGGGCATGACAGTGGGAACGTGGGTTGAGTGGGGCAAGGCTAGAGGGGCAACAGGGAGGTGTCCCAGATGACTGATGGGGCAGAGCAGAATTTGGAGGCTATCAAGCTACTCAGAAATGTGAACAATTAGACTTCAGTAATTGATTAAACATAAAAGGAAGGGGAGGGTGGGTACGTGGTTTCATTGTGTGCCTTACTTACACTTAAGAAATAACACCCAAGTTATTTCTCTTCTCATATTTCTTAATTGGTATGTGTGTATATATATATTTCAGGAGAAAAGAGAAATCATCTAGTTTCAACTGCTGCTTTATGGTAGATGAAAGCTCAGGAATGTGGCATTTTTACTAAATCAACAATCTCATTCCTGGGCTGTGCCACAATGAAGGATAGCATTCTCACAAAGAATCCAGAGTCACCACCCAGAAATGTTCTCCATAGTGTCAATCTAGGTTTAGAGTAAAAGATAAAAATAAATAAATAAATAAATAAATAAATAAATAAATAAATAAATAAAATAAAGTACTAGAAGGGAAAAGAGGATAGGAGGTAGGAGAGAGGAAAGATGAATGGAAAGAAAAGGAAGGAAGAAAAGAAGGGAAGGGGAGGGACGAAGATTTTGATAGAAAAACAAAGTCCTAGATCACGTGGAAAGCTAAGAAATAAACAGCCAAAAGGAAGGAGGAAGAAATGAGCAAACCCAAGTACATCTCCCAAGAGGTTGGTTTAAGAGAAGGTTAAGTGTTTCCATATGAAATACTGGCTTTAGCAGAACTAAACACACCCAGAAGAGAGAGAGAGACAGAGGCAGAGAGGAATGAGCTTAATACTACTGTATTTTTTTTTTTTTTTTGGAATAAAAACTCCCTGAGGTCAGGAATTATGCATTTCGTCCAGCAAAATTAAAAGTTCATCTTCTTCTGTGTGTATTATAAAAGATTGTATTTTTGTTTTAAACACTTCAGATATCCTATTATAGAAGGATTTTACATTTAAACATGCAGTTTCCCAGAGTCATTACTCTTAATGAAAGTATAGAAATCTTCATGGCTTAGTGGTAATAAAACCTCTGACTCACTATTTGTGATCCCGTTACTTCCCCTTTCACATTATATTATGAAGTATTTGTCAAATAGTTTTATTATTGAGTGGTTATTTGTCAAATCGTTTTATTATGGAGTTTTATTATGGGATAGAAACATATCTGTTCTTCTTTTGTTCTTTTCACTGCTTTAGCAGTCAATTTCCTCAATATCTTCTTTGAGTGCATAGGAAGTTTGACTGCTCACCCATCCATCAGTAATAAAAGGAAACCCAAATGTGAAGGGGACAGGAATAATCAGAGAAAGAAAAGATAACATCTATGAAGTTTGCCCGAGGAAGTCCAGGATCTATTCCAGGTTTAAAAGCCCTTAAATGAGACTGAATGAAAGCTTTGTATATTTCGGAGGACAATTTCTAAACAGCGAGCCCCGTAAAAGCTCGAGTTGACCTCAGCCAGTTCAGCCAACTATGGTCAGCCTTTGTCAAGTGCTCATGAGGTCCGTGGGTTGGTCTTTTTCAGGTCAGCTCTTGTGGTTCCTTAGCCACAGAATGTACCTTAAATTTCTCTCTTAGAGATTTTGCCTCTCACCCCAAAAGGGATCAGAGAGGAAAAGGGAAGACTGTTTGCCCAGTTGATGGATAGAGAAAGACAATGTAAAATGACTGACTGGAGCTGGATCAGTGTACTTAACAAAGTGCTGATCCCTTGGGAAATGTGACTGTAAACACATGCAGGACCACCTCGCTTACGGAAGAGAAGGCATGCGGACATGTGATAATAGTTAACATGCGTTCACTCTGCGCCAGGTATGAGGCTGAGGGCTTTCAACGTACTTCTCATTTGATCCTTAAGACAACCCTTTGAGAGAGGTTCCATTATCATCTCCATTTTTACAGAAATGTAAATTTTACTTTGAGAGGGTACTTTAATTATTTATTACTGCATAATGAATTACACGAACACTTAAAATGACAAACATTTGTTATCTCACATTCTCTGTGGGTCAGGAATTTGGTGGTGGCTTAGCTGGGAGGTTCTAGCTCCAGGTCTCTCATCAGGTTTTAATCAAGATGTCATCTGAAAGCTTGACTGGGGCTGGTGGATCCACTTCCAAGCTCCGTCACATGGCTGTTAGCTAGATATCTCGGTTCCCCACCATGTGGGCCTTTCTATGGGGTGCAATGAAGGATCCAAGAGAGCAACCAAACAGGAAGCCACAGAGCCTCTTTTGTGACCTAGCTTCAGAAGCGATACGCTGCCACTTCTGCTGTATTCTGTTGCTCACCCAAGCCAGCCCTGACACAATGTGAGAGGGCATGACACAAGGGCGTGAGCACTAGCAGTGGAGATCACCGGGGGTCATCGTAGAAGCTAGTTACTGAAGAAGCTAAGGAACTTGCTCCAAGCTCCACAGAGTTGCGATTCACACTCAGACAGTGTGACTCTAGAGCTAGTGCTCTTAAACTCCAAATCATTCTGCTGGGTTTGATCAAGTATAAATTCATGTAGCCTTATTAGCATAAAGTTGCAATTTCCCTATATTATAATTTCATGGCTGCTAATCCCTGGATGCCAAGTGTTCTGAAGAAAAGTACCTGCTGGGGACGCCTGGGTGGCTCAGTCAGTTAAGCGTGGGCCTTTGGCTCAGGTCATGATCCCAGGGTCCTGGGATCGAGTCCCGCATTGGGCTCGGTGCTTGGCACAGAGCCTGCTTAAAGAAAAAAAAGAAAAGAAAAGTACCTGCTGCTTTTGCCTCCATTCCTATATAAGACAGGCAGTGACCTCCAGCTCAGGGCTGACATCCCGCCCTTTGGATTGGTCTTATGACCTGTTTTTCATAGGTAGTAAATCCAGATTTGATCCTTGCACTCAATTACACCTACTTGGTTTCTGATGCATGTTATATTATTTTATTTGATCTTCACGGAACAATCCATTAAGATATTAATATCTTGACTTGTTATACTGAAGAAACTGAGGCATCAAGTTTAGGGCTTTGAGAGTAAGTCCTAGAACTGGGAAATCCAAGCCTTTTGACTTTGAGCCTTTCCGGAGTCTGCTGATTTCCATCCATAGCTGTTTTAAAGAAATGCTTCGGTGCAAATTTTTGTAAGTGAATGATTAATCAGGGCTTTATGGTTTGACGCTAACCCTTTCATTGTTGTAAATCAATTATCTTGTAAATATTTTTACCTTTAGTCTTCATAGCTCCATTATGACCTCCAAAGGAGGGTGTGTCTCTCAATCTGAGAGTAAACTAAAACTACAAAATCAAAACTTCTGAGTTAGCTGTTTTATTTTTTCCAAGTACTGTATTTTCAGCTTTGTATTTTACTTCAAAATCATAACTTCCTAGGAAGTTTTTTAAACTTAATGATAAACCATTGGCTTTAGTTACCCGTATACATTTATGTGCACATTTCTTCATTATTTGGGTCACTGGGGAAACAAGTAGACTCATGAGCTTGGGACACATATTTCAGCATCTCAGGCCCAAGAAGCTTGGTAATTCCATTCAGAGCCCAAGCCAGTAGGGACTTTGTTCCTGGCACCCTAAGGTCTACAGTGGCTCAGGCTGTATAATGCAGGAAGAGGGAGCAGGAGGGGTATCAAATGGGGACTACCACTTACCTCTTCCCCGACTTCACACTGGGTCCTCCAGAACTGGTTGGGTGGTTCCAGTGGCCTTAACGCCATCTCTGTGGAGCTGAGACCTGTTCCTCTTATTTTCCTCAGTTTTTTTTTTAAAGCCTGACCTGCTCAAGCTCAGGTCCACGAGTTTCATGGTGTCTCTATTCCCCTGTTATTTTCCTTTTTTCTTTTATTTTGGCAGGAAACTTGTACTATAAGACTTAACAGCTCTTCAGAGCTGAGGTCCCATGCTGGCCAGAGTCAGGATTTGCGAACTCACCAACATGTATGGAACACTCACTGCATGTCAGGGGTTATTGTGGGTCTAGGGGAGCTGGCCCTAAACAGCAGAGAGGAGGCACCTGCTCCCGTAGCCCTTGGCCGTCCGTGAGGCAGGCAGGGGGGAGGCAAGCACACGAGTCATTTCAGACAAGAAGAGCGTTAGGACAAAAATTAAGTGTGATAGAGAAGGCAGAGGGAGATGGAAAGGAGTTTCTTTTTATTCCAAACATGAATGTAATGATTTTAATTCCATTTTTAAAAAATGTCCCTGACTCCTTCATACATAATAGAGGAAGGAGGGTGGGGGGCATTTGTGAGAGATGATGGCAGATTGGACAGGGTGGTAGTATTGGAGATGTAAAACGAAAAAAAAAAAGAGAGAAAGAGAGAGAAAACGGGATGTACTTTGGACGCAAACAGTGTGAGGTGGAGAGCGAAGAAATGAAGAGTGAGGGAAGGAGCACAGATAAGGATGACTCCTTGAACAGCTGTCTGCATAGTCCAAGTGGAGAACTTTCTCATGTTCTCAGGGCTCTGTCTGTCCCACGAGAGCTAATCGACAGTGGTTCCTCTGAACTAATTTCTTTGTCCTGCTGAGTCTGCTTCAGGGAGCAGGAGGCAGGACTCAGGGAGGCGTTCTCCATTGTGCACCTAGCTCATAACTGTTGACAGATGGTCATCTCACTTCAGCAAATATTTATGGAATATTTTCTACATGCCAGGCACTTTGTTACCCACGAGAAATATAAAAATAATAGATACTGCCCTTATCCTCAAACAGTTCCCAATATTAAAGGAAACATAAACATTAACTGTAGTAAAAAGGGCTAAGTATCCTTCTGGTAAATGATCAAAGTACTATGGAAGCACTAACGGGCAGCGATAAACACTGTCCAGGGAAGTCTGTACAGAAACCAACCAGGCATAAAGGGTTAATAATTAATGAGCCCGAATACAATCCTTCCAGTCCTGGAGTCACCAGACTGCCTCCCAGGCATACAGTTCACCTCCACGTATCTTCCTCAACAATTACGGCCCCTGGTTCTGTAGGAGGACTGTGCCAAACAGAATGTTTCTGGCTGCAAGTAACAGAGTACCTGACCAAAAGTTGTTTAAACTATGAAGTGTTACAGGGACGCCTGCGTGGCTCCGTCAGTTAAGCATCTGCCTTCAGCTCAGGTCATGAGTCCAGGGTCCAGCTGGCTCCCTGCTCAGTGAGGAGTCTGCTTCTCCCACTCCATCTTCTCCCCTTGTCCCCCACCCCCACCCATTCTGGCTCTCTCTCAAATAAATAAAATATTTTTTAAAAAATGTAAACTAGAGAGTGTTACTATTGTCCTATTATTAGCATCTTACATAACTGGACGTGTAGAAGTGAGGCAGTTCTAGAGTTTGCTGACGCAGTGGTCCAACAACAACCTCAAGAGCCTGGCACCTTTCTGTCTTTTCAGCTGCTTCCCTCCTCTGACTGTCGGCCTGTGTCTCAAGCCTGTCCTCTCAGGTCGAGCATGATTGCCACAGAAGCACATCATTTGCTCACACAGCTCCTTCGCAAGGCAGAAGATGGTGCTGTTCCTCATTCGTAGTCTGTTCTCTCAGGGAGGGAAAGCTTTTCCAGAAGGCTCTTGGCCCAAGGCAGACTTTCCCTCACATCTCATTGGCCAGATTTGTGTCACTCGTCCATTCTAATCTGATCACTCGCAAGGGTAATGAATGTTGGGTTCTGGATTTTCCTTTGAATTAGATTAATCAAGACTCACCTTTCTGGGACAAGGAGGAAACTCCTTCCTTAACACATGGAAGGGGAAGGGAAATTACCTAAGTTGAATTGGGAATTCCAAAAGAAAGAAATGGGGGGGGGGCAGTCTATGTAGGCATACCATGTATTTTAATGATTTAATTTGCTAACAAAAGAAAATAGATGGCAAACCGGCTCTGATCTCTGAAGAACCTGGTCATGTAACGCTCCTTCCCCCCTTCTCCCTTGCTTTCCTAACCACCTGAGGTTTTGCAGAGCAGGGTGTTCGATGCTGTGTTTTTTATCTGAAAGGCATTTTGGGCCCAGTACCTGTTTTGGCTTGGCATCTAACATGATTGAGAATGGGGAGGAATTGAATTTGAAATGTTTAAGATACAAATCTGAGACAGTAGAGCGGGTCAGACACATCTGAGGGGAATTACTCTCAATTTTTAAATTAAAAACCCATATAAATTGTCATATTTTATCCAATCAACAGTGCAAAAATGTAGGAGAAACAGTCAATAGAAAACAAAAAGAGCAAAATTTTCAAATAATGATAAACATTAGACCTGCAAAAGTTGACCCTGGAAGGTAGGATTTGAAATAACTAATGACCATAAAAACAGAAGATAATCAGTAAATAAAAGCAAACAAAAAAACTTCATGGTATCTGGATTTGATACCAGATTTGACTCAAATCTTTGTTGCTAAATCTCCGGGAGGAAAAATTAATCTACATGGTAATGATTTTCTGAAGATGAAAGTGGTTTGACTGTACTGAAAAGAAAATCTAGAACGCAGTGTCAGTGGCTTCTTGTAAGGCCTGGCAGTCCCACGCTCCCCACCTGCTCCCTTACTCACGCTGCTGGAGGACTCTGTCATGTGTCTCCCTTCCCCAAGGCCCCAGCATCCCCTCTCCAGTCTCATTTTCAGCTGACAACCTGGCCTCCTATTTTAATGAGAAAACAGAGGCCCTCAGAAGAGACTATCCTCCGTTCCTACCAGCCCCTCTGAGCACTCACCTGCATCGGCCCCTCCCAGGGCTCTAGGTGAACTTTTTTGGCACCTGCTGGAGGCCAGATCCTCCTTTGGACACTAATTCCACACCTTTTGCTTTGCATAGAAATAGGGCTCCAGCTATTTCTCCTGCCCTCTGCATCATTATTTTCTCTTCTCTATCTAATTGTGCTGTAACCTCTCAGGAAAGAAAAGGAAAGGAGACGAGAGGAAAGGAGGGGAGAGGGGAGGGGAGGGGATCTTGTGGATCCCACATCCCTACCAACCTCCCAGTTCCTTTCCCTGCTCTCTTTACCACAAACTCCTCAAAGAGCTTTGTCTTATCTCTGTCTACAGTTCCCCTCCCATCCTCTCTTAAACCCACTGGAATAAGGCTTACCCCCACCCCGCCACTGAAACAGCTCAGTTCACCTCAAGGTCCCTAACCTCTGTGTTGCGAAATCCGAAGCCCAGTTCTCCATCTCTGTCTCACTGTCCTGCTAGTTGATCTTTCTTCTTTTCCCCCTCCCTCTGGGTTTCTGTCTTTTCCTGGTGTTCCTTCTACCTCACCGCATGTCCTCTCCATTCTCCTTAGAAGTTTCTCTTCATGTCTGACTTCTAACCTTGAACCCACCAGGGCTCCATCCTGGAGCTTCTTCCTTCCTTCCACTGGGCGATCTCATGCACTCCCATGGCCTTAAACACTATCTATAACCTGACAATGTCCCAACCGTCCGACCAGACCTCCTTCCGAAACTCTACATGCATGTATGAGCAAACATCTCCATTTTGATGTTACTGGCATCTCAGAGCAACATCTCGCCAAAGTCCTGCCAAACCTATTCCTCCCTTAGTGCACCTTGTCTCAGCCCAGAGCAATTCCATTTCTCTAGTCTCTGAGCCCAAGATCCATGCAGCTCTTCTCAACTCCACAGACTCATTTATACTCAACATCCAGGTGGTCAGCAAAGTCCCATCACTTCTACTTTCACGTTCTTTCAAAATTTGACCATATCTCACCACTTCCACTGCTACCCCCCAGCCCCAGATGCCCATCACCTTTCACCTGAATTCTTGAAAAAAATCTTCCTATTTCTTTTTTTTTTTAAGATTTTTTATTTATTTATTTGACAGAGAGAGAGAGACAGCCAGCGAGAGAGGGAACACAAGCAGGGGGAGTGGGAGAGGAAGAAGCAGGCTCTCGGTGGAGCAGGGAACGCAGGAGCCCAGTGCGGGGCTTTACCCCAGGAACCTGGGATCAGGCCCTGAGCCGAAGGCAGACGCTTAACAACTGAGCCACCCAGGTGCCCCTTCCTATTTCTTTAACTTTTCTACAGTGCATTCTCATCACAACAGGCAAGGTGACCAAGGGAATAAGAATTCTAAAATGACTCCCCAGGGACGCCTGGGTGGTTCAGTTGATTAAGTGGTTAAGCATCTCACTTCAGCTCAGGTCATGATCTCAGGGTCCTGGGATCAAGCCCCACACTGGACTTCACAGGGAGTCTGCTTGTCCCTCTCCCTCTGCCCCTCCCCTGCTCATGCTCGTGCTCTCTCGCTCTCTCTCTCTCAAATAAATAAAGAAAATCTTTAAAATAAAATAAGACAAAACAAAATAAAATGATTCCCCAAATTTCCTCCCTTCCCCGGCGTACAATCTCTGAGATTGTGAATATGCTAGATTTCATTCTGATGGTTAGGTTGCATTCTGCGGCACAGTCCACTTCGAGAAAGGGAGATTACCTTTCAGGTGGGCTTGATCTGATCACATGAGCCCTTCAAAACAACAACAACAAAAAAGCAGGGTTTTTATGGCTGCTCACAGAAGGGGTAGTCAGAGATTTGAGGCACAAAAAAGATTTTTTCACACCGTTGCTGATTTGGAGGGGCCCACATGACAAGGGATGTGAGAGGCCCTCGGAAGTGAGAGCCGTCCTTGGCTGGTAGCCAGCAAGGAAGCAGTGACATCACTCCTACAACGGTGCAAAACTGAATTCTGCCAACAACCAGCATGAGCTGGGAAGCAACTTCCACCCCTACCACACCCTCCCCACCCCCACCCCCACCCCCACCCCCACCCCCACCCCCAGAGCCTCGGAATGAGGGTGAGGGCTCAGCCTAGCCAATGCCTGGATGTCTGCCTTGTGAGACCCTGGGCAGGGAATCCAGCCTTGCAGGGCTGGAATTCCCACCCACAGAACCCTGAGCTAATGTGAGGGGTTGTATTAAACCACGGTGCTTGTGTCATTTGTTAGGTAGTAACAGAAAACTTATACAGTGACCGTTTTGAAACAGAGGTCTGATCACATTCTTCTCTGCTCAGAAGCATTCGATGACTCCCCATCTTTCAGACTGAACACCACAATCCTCACAATGGCCCACAAGACCCGTGTGACCTGAGCCTCACTGCCCCTCTGAGCTCCTCCCCTGCTCCCTCCTCTTCATCACTCACCTGTCCTGCCTCAGAGGTTTTATACCTGCACATCTTTTTGCCAAGCTTCCTCTTCCCTGGGACTGTCTGTTGCTTATCCCCTTACCTCCTTCAGGTGTCTGCTAAAATACCTCCTTATCCTTGGGGTCTCCCCTCACCGAATTACCGAACACAGCACTCTCCCCAAACCTGACACTCCTTTTCCCCTTCCCGGCTTTATTTTCTCCATGGCCCCTATGGCTACCTAACATATGGCATTACGTACTTGCTGTTTGTTCCTCTGTCTCCCCCCATTTGAATGTAAGCTTCCTGGGGGTAAAGTTTTTCCTGTTTTTTTCCTGTCTTATGTCTCTAGGGCCCAAGAATATTTTTTGATTAACATCTTAATTTTGCTCTAATTCTGATTAAAACACTTATATTCATAAATATGGAGTCAAGTCAGCCATGTGTAAAGTACTTCCCTTTGTAGAGGACCTCCTGTGTCTAGAGCACGGTGCTGGCAGCGGCCTGATGAGGACAAAATAACTCAGCCTTCCAGCTAACTTACAATTAGCTTAGTTAAGATTGTTCAGATTAAGTATTCAAATGATCTAAAATTACTTGATTAATAGGCCAAATATACAGTACAGAAAATAAACCCTGAAGAAGGAGAAATGGGTGTGGTGTAAGTAGTGAGGGGTAGACCCAGAGACATGAAGGAGGGACAGTGAGAAGGGGAAGACCACAGGTGTGGACTGGTGATTTGAGACATTGGCTGATAAACACAGGCAGAGAAATGAGGTGATGGCAGCACAGTCAGGTAAATATTTTTTTCTGATAGCTACTCCCTGGGTGTGCTTAAGGACAGGGCAGAAGTGGGCAGTGAGAAGACACTGGAAGCTGAGGGAGGAGAAATGAAAACATGCCCCTAGGATAAAGAAGACAAAGGGTGGAGGCACAGGTTGGGCCTGCTTCTTCCTCCAAGTGCTGAGGAAAGGGTGGAGGAAATGGTGGGAAGCATGGTGGGGGAGAAGCCCCTTAGGGTGGCTTTCGCTATAAAGGAAGAATCATCCTATCGTTTTTGGATGACTTCATACTCTTGTGAAAATGGGTACTGCAGGGCCTGAGTTATTCAGGATTGTGTTATGTTTTAAATCTAGGAAGCATGAAAAGAAAGGAAGAAAAGAAACTTGTTAAGTTCCTACTTTCATGACTCCTTCTTAGGAGTTCAGGGAAAAGATGATGAGTTTCTGGAAGCACCATGGAAGAGAGAATGAGGATGGTAAAACCGCCTTTCTGGGAAGTCACAAAGTTGCCTTTTATTTATTTACTTTTTTTAGATTTATTTATTAATTTTAGAGGGCTGGGGGAGGATAAAGGGAGAGGGGCAGAGAATCCTCAAGCAGACTTCCTGCCGAGTGTGGAACCCAATGCAGGCTCTATCCCAGGACCCTGAGATCATCCCCCGAGGCTAAATCAGGAGTCAGATGCTTAGCCAACTGAGCTCCCCAGGGCGCCCCACAATGTTGGCATTTTTAATACCAGTCTGGAGAGAAAATTCTGGGGTTTTCTAAAAAACTGGTACCCCTTTGGTTTTGCAGCACTAGGACAAATTATGGTCTGATGCAGCCTACGAGCTCTGCAAGTCCAAATGATATTACCAACCTATCGGTCTGGATTCATGGCAGACATTGAATTTGAACACTTCCATGATGTCTGATGTAGCCATAGCAATTCACAAAAGCTGCCAGCATAGCATCTACGATGTGTACCCCCCCCCCCCCCCCGCAAATACTCAGGTTGTTTAAAAGAGTGGTTATAAGCACAGGTTTCGGAGCCAGGTTGCTTACTGCAAGTGTAGCTTCGGCACTTGGCAGTCCCGGGACCTGAGTCCACTCACTCTCTATGCCTGTCTGCACCTCAGTTTCTTTACCTATAAAATTGCGATGAGAATAACTTATTAAGTGTACAATGCCTGGAACAGCCCAGCACACTGCAATAACTCTATATTTGTAGTTATGATTCTTTATGTATTTTTAACTTTTTTATTCTTTTAACAGTCCCAGAGGCAGGTACTATAAAAACACTTGTCTCACACTCTTGAAAGCTTTGCTTGGAGAATTCTGGGAAGGGCAATTTTTGTGGCAGTTTTGTTTCCCGTTGATCATCTTTCCTTGTATCCTGGAAGTCAAACACTTAGCAGAGAGTAGCCTTGTTAATTATGCTTATAAATCTTTCTGGAAAGTTCTTCAGTGATTCAGTACTAGGGCTTTCAGCATCACCAAATGCTGATGTCCTCTAATCAGTTTTCTTTCTAACGCAAACTAATCATTCTTAGCTTGCATGGTAACACCTTTGCTTGATGTCTCACTATAACTACCTTTGAGTATTTTTCAAGAGGAAACAGACTTTTGCTAAAATGGCTGAATGTTTCATGGGCCTGTGGGTTATTTATTCACATAGTTCATGTTTCTACCTTTCAGCTGTTTCTCGTCATCTGGGATTACACAGGTTTAATGTCAGTCAGTGTCATGGGGCATAAAAGCCTTATAAATATGAATGTCGGCCATTATCGTACCAGTCTTATTTATTCCCAGGAGAGTCCTAACAAGGGGAGAGGAAGTGACTATAATGAGAATGAATGAATGAATGAATGAATGAATGAATGAATCACTTTTCATTTCAAAGAGGAATAAAGCAGCCCTGATGCCCTTTTTGGTGCAGGCTTCCTGTGCGGGCTACACTTCCGACTCATTCCTGAGGTCAGGGCAGAGTGAGTAGGGCAATCTAAACTGGGTTTGGATCAGGAAGTCCCTCTGGCCTTGCACTTCTTTGCCAGCCGCTGTAGTTATCTTCATCTTGACCTGAATCTTGAGGCATGAATATTCTGCCCTTTCACTTTTCTGCATATATATTGGAGTCTTATGCTGATATTCTTATTGTTTCAAGGCAATTAGAGTTTCAACCTCAATCTTTCAAAACCAATCTTGGGAGCGGTTGTGTTTTTGTTGTGCTTTGTTTGTTGTTACTGTTGCTGTTGCTTACAACTGAGGAATGTCTACACAGTGTCGTCAAAGAAAAGCTAGGTCTGGCCACTTGTTTTTCAAAATAAAGTTTTATTGGAACACGGCCACGTCCCTTCAATTACATGTTGTCTGTGGCTGCTTTCAAGCTACAGCAGACTGGAGTAGTTGCAGCAAAGATGCATGACCAACAAAACCTGAAACGTTTAGAGTCTGTCCCCTTAAGAAGAGGTTGTCAAACCCATCTGGATATTGGATGCTTTCGAGCCTAAAAAGACCTTATTTTATAGGCAAAACATGTAAGTCTTTGTATTGTTAAAGTATAGTGGCGTAACAAATACAGAAATCACACTCGGTGTTTCAGAAGAGGGATTTACTCTAAAAATTGGTTGCACAGATTAAAGAGCAAAAGACAAATTCCGAAGTAACCCAGAGACAGAAGCTGCAGGAATGGCTTACCTTTAGGGGTTGGGAACAAAGAGGAAGAAGGAGGACACAGAAGATCTGGGCTCAAAACTCTGAGGGGTCTGAGGCACCCAGCTACTTCTGCCACCACTGGGAGGCATAAGGAGGCAGGCTTGGGCATTCCAAAGGAGGTAGAGGCTGGGCCAGGTGCTACTTCTGGGCACACACTGATGGGATCGACAGGAGAAAGAAAGTTCTTCCTCCTCTCCAACTGGCCAATCCTTTAACCAGACCCATCTGACCAGTGCACAGCTCTTCCTACTACCACTGCCACCCAGAGTTCACAATGCTGGTATTTGGAACCATGTTCCTCTTTGTGTTCCTGTGTTAGTGTTATCTGGCTTTTATTTTTTCATTCAACAAATACTTAGGGACTATCTTTATGTGTTGAGCACTGTTCTAGGCTGTGGTGATATAATTTATAGTAAAAGAAACCAAACACAACAAAATCAGTGCCTCTATGGAGTTTACATTCAATCAAAGGAGGCAAACAGTAAAGATAAAAAAGTAAGATTTATGGTATGATAGATGGTATCACTATTAAGGGGGAAAAAAATAAAGCAAAAAGAGCAATAGAGAATGCCATGAGGGGAATCGGTACTTAATTAAAGACCTGGAGGAGGTAAGGAAAAGCAAGCCTTGGGCATATTCGAGGTCAAGAACATTCCAGGAGGAGAGTACAGCAAATTCAAAGTCCCTGAGACTGCAATGGGTGGAGTGTGTCTAGTGAACAGCCAGGAGGCCATTGCGGATAGAGAGGAGTGATAAGAGGGGAGGAGGAGTTGAGGCTGGAGTCATGACAGACAGCCTCCCACTAAGTTGTTCCCTTTATCCCGAACTGCTGCTATTCCAGGATTTGTGCATTGTACCATTTGGTTGGCCTTTCAGAGTGATTTTTGAAAATACAGTGATTCCATCTCTAACAAAAGTTTGGTCATCGGACACTCTGCTCTGACAAGGAAATGCACGGAGGATGCAGTCCCAAGTTCCCTAGGCTCCAGCTCCACGGTGACACATTTATCAGATGTCAATTGATGTACCTGGGATGTTTCTCTTCTCGAGCTGAATCTGGCGATTGTGATTATAGTCTAATGCCTCCTGTGTTAGTAATCAGAAAAACGTCACTCTTCACAAATCCTCTAAGTCCACCAAGTTCAGTGTTTTCCCTCCATGCTACGAACTGCTGACTCCCACTATGGGTGGGAGGGAGGGCATGAGACCTGTACAAGGGAGAAAGTGCTGTTCCTTAGTACTTAGCAAATGATTAGGTTGTGGTTATCCTAGGTGTTTTCTCAATGTGTTGCTCTTATGCTGTCTTATTAGGGTTGTTTGGGATATGAACATAATGAAACTTATTATTTTAACCATTATTTTGTTGCGGGTAAAGGCTTAATCTCAGCATCACTGCTCAGTGCTTGAGGGGAGAGACTCCTTTATTCATGTTTGTATCCTGATTGCCTAGCACATGTTTGGTGTAAAACAATAATAAATAGTGTAACATATCTGGAGAGCTTCCTAAATTCTACGTCCTAAGCTAGGTATTTTATATCCATTATCCCACTTAACCATAGCAATTCCCCATGGGCTACAAAATGCTATATTCTGGTTTTATAGATTAAAAAGTTGAGGTTTTGAAAGAATAAGTAATTTTCCCAAGGCCTCAGCGCAAGAATTAGACCTAGGCTGAAATCCAGGCTCTCTGATTTCAAAGTCACCGGGGACCCAACACTTCATTGGTATTTGTTGGATCAGTTCAGATGGGTGGTAGCCTGCCTGCGTATGCTACTGGGTAATACAGGGTATGAACCGCCTTCTGGTCAATTTCTTCTTCTGCCTTCTTGACTTTGCTTCCTCTGTCCCTATGTCAAGGCTGCTATTTTGCTGTGGCAAATTCTGAAGCAATACTCATTTCATTTCTTTAGCATCAATACAAAATGTTAACTGATTACCATATGGAACGCAAGAACTCTATAACCAGATAGCTTTTCCCAGTGTTTAACAACTTAATAAGTTTATGAGCCGTAAAGAGCACATTTCTTTTTAGTTGCATTTCATTAGCCACTTATTTACCAAAACAATTTATCTTTGTGAAGTAGAAATATTATATATCATAACCCAATACGTACAAAAAAGTTTCTTATTAATGCATACAAAATAATTCAAAATATTCTGTCATCGTAAAGTAACAAGTGGTCAAGGCAAGGTGATTCTGTGGAACTATACTACGTCGTTACTTGGATCTTGTCATTTTGGAAGTACTTTTATTCAGAAGTGAATTTGGTCCTACCACAAGAATGCACTGAGATACCATACACTTCGATGAGAATTTATGATTCGGTTGAATCATTTTAAATACTGTTATTCTCCCATTTTTGGCTGATAAAAATGACATTTTCGTATGGTCCAACCCAATAGCTGTTCTCACCAAAAAAGTGAAATCTAAAATTGTTAACCTTTTTTTTTTTATTTTGAAATTCAAGAAAACGTGAATCTAAGAGTTTCTATAAAAGCTGATGGGTAGCATATGATTAACCGCTTTACTTGGCTAGCACAATGCTTTGAACCGATAAGTCAAATGAACGACATGTCCCAGGCCCACCAGGAAAACCACACAAGCAGCCAAAGACCTTCATCTGTTGCTGCAGCAGTGCCCTGTCAGGGAGCAAGGAGACAGGGAAAAGAAACACGAGCGTGTCCTGTAAGTGTTTGACAGAATAGGTTGTAACTTGGCAACAAACTGGGAACTTGCTAAAGGTCAAAACCTGGACTTGGCACTCACGTTTTACAGAACTCGCTTATCTAGATGTTTCAAACAGATCTTCCAATGTGCGCTGCTTATCGAATGGCAAGGCAAAAAACAAGGAACATTTGTTGCTTGATTTGCTCCAATCCAGCAGCGCCGTTCTGGGACTGGGTAGCCAGGATGTGGAAAGGAGCTCACATTGTCATCTTTCAGTGGCTAAGAGAGCCTGACACAAACCAGAGGTGGCCCCGAGCCCTCACAGATGTCCTGGGCCATAGCAGAGTGTAGCAACAGTATCGATATCTGGGAAATCAGCAGATGGCTTAAAATCTTCCTGGGCCCATGATGAGCAAACATGGTAGGAGGCTAAACATGGTAGACATGATGGGTCTAGGAATGCTGCGGCCTGAGGAGAGAATGAGTTCAGCATTGTCTGAGACAGGGCAGAGGTTAAGTGCTCAGTGAGTCATGCGTCATGAATGTGAAGGGTGGCGCCCTGGGCAGCAGGTGACGTCTCAGGGAATTTTGCCTCAATGATTTTAATATTCCAGATTTAAGTGTCTTATCCTAAAAAACCCAGGCAAACATCCTTATATGTGATAGCATTTAAATGAGATAACACTGCACGTCATCTAAGTACTTGGTTAATTTTCTCCTTACAAAATCAAGAGGCAGTGAAAGATGTTCTAAGTTGATATGTCTGTTTTATTAGATATACACGTTTTAAGTTGTTCACAGAAACACCACAGACTGGGTGGCTTAAACAATGTTTATTTCTCACGGTTTTGGAGGCCGGGAAGTCTCAGGCACTGGCAGATTATGTGTCTGCTGTAGTGAGGGCCCGTGTCCTGTGTCCTTGCATGGAAGGGACAAGAGAACCTACTGGGCACTAGTTTATAAGGGTACTAGTTTCATTCATGAGTGCCCTACACCCATGACCTAATCACCTCCCAAAGCTTCATCTCCTAATACCATCGCATTATGGGTTAGAATTTCAACATTTAATTTTGGCAGACACAAACATTTAGTTCATTGCAATGTAAATGTGCGTGCGTGTAAATGTATAAATTGTTCTCCATCAATAGGTCTATCTAGACATCTATATCAGCAGGTAATATAGGCCTGTGAATGTCTATAACCATTTATACCTTGACTTGTACTAATTTTGGAATGTCTTTTGTGTCCATTTTAGACTAATAGCTCTTGATAGCAAGGTATATATCCTCAACAGTATTTTTCAAATAGTCCTTACTTTATAGCTATTTGATGTATCAAAGAACAATTGGATGAATACAAACAATTGAGGGTATTTAGTGAATAAATCTACAGATCTGTAGGGCTTCAAATATTTTGTATAGCACAAGGCTTTACTTCTTGTTTGAAAGTTGGCAAGTTCAAGGGCTGGTTTTGCCCATTTGTTCTATCTCTGCTAACAAATACAAATACCTTGCTAATTTTCCAGGGTGAAATGCAGGCCCACATTAAAAAAAAACAAAAAAAAAAACAAAAAAAAAACAGTTTTTTAAAAAAAAAATCTTTAACTTATTTAGCAAACTAGGCTTAAACAAAATCAATAAATAAAGTATGACACTTTTATCTATTGAAACTGAAAGTTTTGTAGGCAGAACCAAGGCTATGTTATCAGATAAGATCCAAAGAAATAAAATCTTGAGAACATCTTTTGAAAGAGCATTTCCTGTGAGAGAATTACCTTTCCACAGACCGTAAAAAATTAACAAGAGAAGCTGCTACTGGCTTTTCAATCCCCAGAAGAGTAAGAACCGTTATAGAAAAGTCACGATAGTGCCTGATTTGGTGAGTGCATGTTTGCGAGTATGTGGAAAGAATCGAGTATATGGAAAAACTGTCTGGGCTGTTTGTTGTCAGTGAAGGCTCTGTGACTGGGGAATCACATTGGCTTCATTAGGCTTGTAGAATGATATCCTACATTATCAAGGAAAGCCGTGTGTGCCTACTGTGGCATAGAACTCTGCTAGGTACTAAGTTCTTGAAAAAGAAATAAACACATAACCCAAGGCCCTTTCTTCAATGAATATGCGGCCTCGCTCAGTCCAGCACACTGGTGGGCATGGAGAAATAGTTGTCAACAGAAGTTATTAGTTACAAAAGCCAAATGAGTAGTGTGGGGGCAAAAGTCAGAGGAGGCAGCACAGAAGTCTTGATGAGAGAGGAGGGAGTTGGGGGTGGAGGACTGTGACAGCCCGGGAAGCAGTTGGAGATGCCGCTGGGAAGAGGCTTAGGACAAGGAGCAAAGGCAGAAAAGCCAAAGAAGGCTTACTGGGTCCGTAGGCAATCATGTGAGTAGGGTAGGGGGTTCATGCACGGAGTGAGTGGAAATGAGCCTGGAGAGTCTCATGCCAGACTGTGGAGGCCACCAGCGTCACGCTAAGGAGTTGGAATCTTTCCATACACAACGGTGAATCAGGGGAGGATTTTGAGGAAAAGGTCACCGGGATGAAAGTGGCGTTTTGGAAAAATCATTCCAGGGGTGGTGCAGAGGAAGGATTGGACTGGGGAGATACTAGGATTTCACAGGAAGACTCAACAGGGTTAATTAGATGCAGGTGGTAGTAAGAGAGGGAGACATCAAAAATGATTTTCGGACTTTGAATATGGGTTTCCAGTAACAGAAGCTAAAACCACACAAATTCCCTAGGGAAAATTATTTTAGGCAAGGTAAGTCTAGGGTTAGTGTGGGACAAGTCAACTGAGAAGGCCCAACACAGCCCTAGAAATGTGAGTTTGGGGTGTGGAAGGCTAAGATAATGAGTATAGGTTTTGTCATGTATTTAAATAGAAAATATGCCTGAAGCCCAGGAAGTCACATTCTCTAGAATCCTCTAGAAGGAAAAATGGAGAGAGAAAAGAGCAAAAAGCTGAAGATTATATATCAGGGCATTTCTGCCTTGAAGGTCGATAGAGAAAAATAAAGTCAAAGGAGGAGAAGGAAAATGAATGGTCAGAGGTTAGGAGAAGTGAGGTGTCACTGAATCCACAGGAGGGTTTCATAAAAACCTCCCCCTAGTTCAGGGAAAGGTCACCATAGAAACAAAGATCAATGAATTATGCGATCACCGTGTCTTAAAGGTCCGTGCAAAGCAAGAGAGCTTGGAAATGAAACTTCAGGCCTCAGAGAAGGACAGCCTAGCCTTGTGCCATCTACTACGGCTACTGACCAGGAGCGTGCCTAGTCAAATTGGGACATGCTGTAATCATAGACGACATACTGGATTTCAAAGAATGTGAAAGATCTCATTAATAAAATTTAAATATTGATTCCATGTTGAAATGAGAATATTTTGAATATATTGGGCTAAATAAAATATGCTCCTAAAATTATTTTCACCTTACAAATCTTTAAATATGGCTACTAGAAGATGGACTCCCATTACTATGTCCATTGGATTTTGCAGCTCTAGACCCTCGTAAGGAAGCGCGCTAATACAGGCACTGACATAGCTCAGGGAGCCACAGCATCACATACGCTCTCACGGTTACGTGCATTTCCACTCCAGCCAGCCAGCCTGAAATCTTTCAGAATATGCTGTGCATTTTGTGAGTGCAATTCCTGTATTTTGTGGCCAGTGTATATTGCAGTGATGCATTTGTTTATTTTATCCCAAACTTAGGTTATTCCATTTTACTGAACATTTGGCTCTTTTTTTTTTTAATCAACAGATGATGCTGCAGCTGACACTCGTAGAACTTACACTCTGACTGATTATTTAAAAAACACTTTTAGGCTGAAATTCTACTCCTTGCGTTGGATTTCAGGTAAGGACTTCTTTGGGGAGGGGACAGATTTTTTATGCTTGTCCGCCTTCTAATTAGGTTGTGGGACGCTTTCGTGGCCCTGAGAAGATATTCTTGCTTTGTTAAACCATACGGGAGAGTGTTTTTCTCTACTTACAGGTACAAAGGGAAATAAACCTTGGTATTTCTTTGTTACGGACTATAAAAAGTTAAAAGTGAATTGAAACTCTGACAATGATGGGAAGATGAATGCATACTAGTGTAATATTCATCACTTAATGTTTTTCCAACTTAGAAATGCTTATTTAGTACTTGTGTGAGCTTAAACCCTAAGTTTTTTTTCTGTATCATTTTTAGCTTAAGAAGATTTTTTAACTGCAACTTGAAATACTGATCCAGCCATTTTCTTTCTTTAGATCAGGAATACCTCTACAAACAAGAAAATAATATCTTGCTATTCAATGCTGAATACGGAAACAGCTCCATTTTCTTGGAAAACAGTACATTTGTATGTTTGATTGCATAATTCATTTATACTTTAAGGAAATTCTGAGGATTTTTTTTCATAACCTTTCAAATCATGAGTACTATCATTTCTCATCCTGTTGAACTCTCTCTGCAGCATATGGCACAGTGGATCTTTCTCTCCTTCTTGGAATGCTCCCTGCCTTGGCTACCTTTTAGTCTCCCTTGACGATTCCTCCTCCTCTGCCCATACTCCTAAGCGTAAGTGCCCGTCAGGGCTCTGTCTTGCCTTGCTGGCCTCTCTCTGCAGTTTGCCTGCCCTCCTTCAGTGAATTTCATGCACCTCCACAGCAACAGAGCTCTCCTGTCTGGCCCTGATTCTCAAACGCACACTTTCAACACTAACCTCCTGCCAAGATCGAAATCTCTATTTCTAATCGCTTGCTTGCTCCTGCCCACCTGTGGCCTGCAGGTATTTTAAACACAGTATCCCAAGCTCAACTAGCGATTTCCCCTTCCCTCTCCTAGCACACTGAAAGCACCCTATTCCTCTTCCTGAGTTCCCAGTCTTGGTAAATTATGCTCCCCTCCAAGTCACTTAGACTAAAAGGTGAACTTCTACTTGAATCCTGAGAATCCTCTTTGATGCCTCTGCCATGCTCATATTTAGCTATTCAGCAAACCCTCTCACTTCTCCCTCGGCAGTGTCAAGTGTCCCTTGGATTTCTATGTCCACGGTAGAGTCCTGGTTCAAGACCTTTTTAATCTGTGTTAGTACTTTAGTACTCTAGTACTTGTGTCCCTATCTCCATTCTGTAGATGAGACCACTGCATTGCCCAAGTCCAGGGCTGATGCAACCCCTCTCATCTCATGCCGGCCACCATGTCCAAGAGCGTCTTTGTAAAGACAGAAAAGATTCTATTACATCCATGTACAAAAAGTGGTTCACAGTTCTACTTCTTACATTTTCAGTCCCAGCTATTTTTCTAATTTTATGTCCTCTCACCTTACACGTTGTCTGATGTACCCTGTACTGTACTCAGGTTACGCCTAACCTCTGGGTGGTCTTAATATGCATGCCCTTCCCTACATCTGGTGTTTTGCTCCTGCTCTTCCTCCTCCTGGGAAATTTCTCTCTCTCTTCTTGATGCCTACCCTCATGGCTGTCTTCCCTTGGTTAGATTTAATTCTTCCCCCCTGGGTCTCTAACCCCGACCATCATACACCTTGCATCACACTCATTTGTGCGGGGGAATGTGCCGTTTCTGGGAGCTCCCAAGGCATGAGCCACATGTCTGTCTAGAACCACACCTGCTACATAGTTAGTGCTCAGTAATGATCGTTACATGAAATTGTTCAATTGTTCTTTTTTTCAACTTGCTTGACAGGAGGAGTTTGAACATTCTATAAATGATTATTCGGTATCTCCTGATGGACAGTTTATTCTCTTTGAGTACAACTATGTGAAGGTAAAAGAAATGCGGTCTTACTGTGACATTTAAAGAATCCTATGAGTATGTTATTTTATAACTGATTTCAAGTCCCTGAATATTTAAGATTGACACCCAAGTACAAGTGACTGTTAACAACACAGAACAAGCTGAGGGTTGATGGAGGGAGGTGGGTAGGGGATGGACTAGATCGGGGATGGTCATTAGGGAGGCAATTGTGATGAGCACTGGGTGCTGCATGAGGTGATGAACCACTGAATTCTACTCCAGGAACCAGTATTGCACTGTATGCTAACTAACAAAATTTAAATTAAAAAAGAAAAAAGATTGACACCTAAGTAATATAATAGGCACTAAAAACTCATTAATTCAGCATCAAAAGGAGAAATAGCCATTCTCATTCATAAAAGGTAAGTCCAACAACTGTTTTAAAAGAAATTCATTTTTAGTGTTTTCAAATGCTAAAAAGTATAAGTAATATATTATAGATGCTAAAAATGTAAGGTAATGAAAGACAACTTATAATTTAAAAACAAGCTTATATGTCTGACTTGCACAGCCTGTAACAGAACCCCTTATTTCCTTTGTCTCAGCTTTACATACAGTAAAACTCTCAAGAAGTCTTTGCCTTAAAAAGAGTTACACTTCCTATCCTGCAGAAGAGACTCGGCAAGGTGACTCAGACCACCTCACAGCCTTTGGGTCCCACCATATACAAACCATTCTCAAGGGGGAGCCTCAGCCCAACACCAGATTCTCACACCTCAGGAAAGCTTAATCACATATCCTCTTCATGGTTAGGCTGGCTGCAATACGCCAGTAGCTTTCACAGTAGCTTTTTAGTTATTCCTGCATTTGACAACAGTTGTCAAGTACAGGAAGTTTTGAGACTTGTAGAAACATTAAAACCCTGTAGGGATATTCTGCTTTGAAAACAAAATATAAAACTGGAGATCCCCACCTCTGCCTTTTTATTCTAGAATAAATAATAAATACTGAGGGGGGCCTTATCTCACACCCCAACACTTCTATACTCAGGCCAAGCCAACCATCTCCTACTCCATTTCCCATTTCAATGTGGTGACTTTCAATCATAATATTTACCCTGGACTCACTGTGTCTAGCTCCATTTCCGGACATGAAGACTCTCTGACTCTAAACCTATCAGCTAGGAGCCAATCAGCATCCTAGGCCAAGTTTAACACATCTGTTCCCAATTAATGGATTGTTTATTTAATTCAGTGGTTTTTACTGCTGTCTCGAGATTAAAATCACTTGATTAGCTTTTAAAAATTCCCAGTGGCCAGGTCCAATCCCCAGATTAATAAATTATAGCCTCTGGAGTGAAGCTGACATCATTTTTTAAACGGGTAGATTATTTGAATGAGCAAGCAGGGTTGAGAACCACTGAATTACAATTGCCCATGTTCAAGACAAACATATACAAATGATGAGGTTAAGGTAGAAACAGAAAGGTAAATACCAGCTCACTTTGTTATTTGGCCAAGTTCAGTAAGTACCATCTGATGTATACAAATGGATGTATTTCACCGGTAGACCTTAGTTGGACAGCCATCATCGGTAATTTGTATCTGTGGTGTCCCTGGAGTTTCCATGTGCATTTAACTGCTTTTGCTATTTTCATGCTATTCCGTCATCCCACTGCCATCCGTGCTTTTCAGGCTGTACCTACAGTGCCCTTTTTAAAACCTAAGTTAAATTATGTCATGATTATGCCTAACCCCTCATGATCAGGGGTTTCCCATCACTTTCAGAATAAAACACAAACTCTAACCACAGCACCCTCAGAAGCCTATGTGATTGGACCTCAGTCTGCCCCTGCTAACCCATCATCTGTTACCCTCTCTGGACTCACCGTGCTTGGCCAGTGCTTCTCACCCCTGCCTGAACCTTCCAATCACCTATGGAGGTTTTTAAAAATGCAGATGCCTGCAGCCTACCCCACACCAACTAGTTCATCACAGTGATGGGGGCGGTGGGGGGCAGGCATGGATAGATTTAAGGGCTCCCAGGTGATTCAGTGATCCAAAAACCTTTAGGGGCACCACTCTTTAGTTCTCTCAAGCATGATTCATTCCCATCTAAGGGCCAAAGTATTTTCTTATTGTTTCCTTCTGGAACCTCCTTCCCCTGATTATCATACAGCAATCCTTTTTCAGTAATTCAGGTCCAGGCTTTCTAGGATTGCTTTACCTAACTTTGCCCCTGCTGCTCTGTTCTCCCGCACTCCACCATTCACTCTGTCACATTGGCTTATTTTACTCTCTTCATACCTTCTATTGCAGAGTGCTAAATTGTAAGATTATTCAAAGTAGAGCACTCTATCTCCTGTTTCACTTCTTAAAGAATCCAATAGAATTTTCTGTACAGCATACCTGTGCAACTTCCAATAATTTCTACTCATTGCCTAATGCTCCAGAATTAATCATAGTCACATCATCTATCACACGCTGACAATATGCCAGTTGACTAATCAGTGCTCAATAAACGTATCCAAAACAAAGGAAAGTAGTTTTATTCTATTTTCTTGGAGGTCTGCTGTGCAAAGTTCTTTAGATTCTACTCCATGGCTTTTCCATGACAGAATTCGTGCGTTCAGAAAGAGCGATATTACTTCTATGTTGTGGCTACAAACAAGAGAGCGAGTGAGTGAAAACATGAACAACCAGCATACATTCGCCTGGTATGGATGTCCCCCCAGCATCTCCATTCACTGCCGAGTGCTCCAGAGATAATAGTTGCATCAACTATGACATGTTGACAATGTTCTAGGGCCCTGCTCAGCACTTCACATGTATTCTCATGAACCTCACATGAGATCGTTGCTGACATCAGCCCCATTTTCCCAGAGAGAAAATTGAAGCTTAGAAAGAAACTTGTATTACGCAGTGGAGACTTGTCTTGGTCCATTTAAGCTGTTATAACAGAGTACCATAGACTGGGTGGGTTAATAACACATTTACTTCTCATAGTTCTGGGAGCTGAGAAAGAAGTCCAAGGCAAAGGTGCTAGCACATTCAGGGTCTGGTGACATCCCGCTTCATGGAACATAGTTGACCGTGTTCTCCATGTCCTCAAATGGAGGAGGGGGCATGGAGTATTTTTGGAGTCTCTTTTGTAAAGGAACTAATCCCAATCATGAGAGCCCCACCCTCATGAGCTAGTTACCTCCCAAAGTCTCCACCTCCAGTATCATCACATTGGGGGTGAGGATTTCAACGTATGAATGGTGGAGGGCGGGCAACATTCAGTGATTAGCCAGGCTTGAATCCAGGTTAGAAGACTCCAAAGCTTAAACATAATCTTTCCCAACTTGTGCTTCAACGTCTCTCTGCTATGATGCTTTTTTAACCCCTTCCCCATGTGGCAGTTCTCTGCTTTGAGACTGAATCTAACACTCAACTTTTCCATAGACCTTTCTCCCTCCCCAAGGCCTAATTTATGACTCCTGCCTCTCCCCACCTACCTCTGTTATATGACTTGAGATTCTTTTCTTGTATTTACTTGCCCTTATCTCCATTCAACTATGAGCTCCTCAAGGAGAGTGAGCCTGTCTTATCAGTAATGCCTGACAGAGGATAGTTGCCAAAGTTTCTAACCTAAATAGATGGATGAGTCTGTTTCAAAAGATGAAGTGAACATACCAAGCATTTGGGGTTTCCTTTTGCAGCTCATGATGGATCTGTCATCCTGAGTGATCTCAAACCTTCTTAAACCTCTTAATATTTTTAGCCTGTAACACACCTTTCGGCTCTTACAAGTAGAGCATTCAGAGGTTTCCCAGAAACAAGCGTGGATTGTGTCAAAACAATCCAGGATTTTAAAAAAATGTATGACTTGCAAAAAGTAAGGACTTAATACATAATTGTTGACATGAGAGGATAGGAGGATGATAAATGATAAGTGGGAAATAGTCTTCAAGGTTAGAACCTCTGGCTTCTGTCTCAGCTCTATCTTATACAAACTGGGTCTGCTTGGGCTACCCATTTCATCTACTTCATTGCCATGGGTAAAATTGGATTTTTGCGTTAGTTTGTTTTATTTCTTGAACAGACACTATGAGGCTTGCACTAGACAAGACTCCAGAGATGTAAAGATGAATAAGACACAATTTCTTACATCTAAGGTTATGGTAGAGAAGACAGACATAAAGACATGTAATTTCTTTTAAAGTATCTTTAATGTATAAATGCATCCACATATAAACAAAATTTTTCATAAATGCAAATCTGTGTGTATACATACATACGTATATATAATATATACATAATATATAATATATAATTATATATATAATACATAATCTTCAGCCTTATCTTTTTTTCCTCTTATGCCTGGCTCCCTACTCCTCACCTCCCCTCTACCATTTACCCAGGTATCACATGTTAAAAACCTAGTATACATATCTCCATATTTTATATTTTCCCCCTTATTCAAATAATTCTATGAAGATAGATATTCTTTTAGTCATTGCTTATTCTATAAAAAATAAAATCCTATTTTCCATACTTTTCTGTAACTTGCATTTCTCAATGATTCCGTGTGGAACTTCTTCCAAGTTATCTGGCATAGCTAGAATTCATGTATTTTTAAATTAATAGACTTAATTCTTTTTAGAACAGCTTTAGATTTACAGGATATGAGTGGAAAATACAGAGTCCCCATATACTCCCTCGTCACCCCTCCCACTTCTGTCTCAGTTTCCCCTATCATTAACATTCTGCATTAGTATGGTACATTTGTTACAATTGATGAGCCATTACTGTTACATTATTACTAACTCAAGTCCATAGTTTTCACTAGGGTTCATTCTTTATGTTGTACATTCTGTGCATTTGGGCAAATCTATCATGTATAATGACATATATCCACCATTCTGGTATCATAGAGATTATTTTCACTTCGTAAAAATCCTCTGCAACAACTGATCTTTTGACTGTCTCCATAATTTTGCCTTTTCCAAAATGTCATATGGTTGGAATCATATAGTCTGTAGCCTTTTCAGACGGGCTTCTCTCACGTAGAAATATGCATGTGAGGTTCCTCCATGTCTTTTTCTGATGTGAGAGCTCATTTCTTTTTATGGCTAAATAATATTCCAATGTCTGGATGGACCACAGTTCGTTTAGCCATCACTTATTGAAGGTTATCGTGGTTCTTCTAAGTTTTGGCAGTTAAGAATAAAACTAAAAATTTGTATAGAGCGTTTTTGTATGTGTAAGTTTTTAGTTCATTTGGTTAAATAACAAGGAGTTTGCTGCTAAAGTTATTTGGGTTTGGAGTTTTGTTTGTGCAAATGTTTTTATTTATTGATTCAATGTGTTTTTTAGATATAAGACTATACGATTTTCCATTTTTTCTTGTCTCAGTTTTGATAACTTGTTTTCCAAAGAATTTGTCCCTTTTTAAACTTTTAAATTTATTGGCCAAACAATGTTTGTCATAGGGTCTTAAAAACTTTTAATCCCATTTTTCATTTCTGATATTGGTCATTCATACTTTTTTTCTCCTCACTCTTACTGTATTAGCAATTTTATTCATCTTTTCAAAGAACAAGTTTGGGGCTTTGTTAATTTTTCTTTATTGCGCATTTTCTATTTAATTACTGCTTTTGCTTTTGTTATTTCTTTTCTTCTCATTTATTTAGATTCGGTTTGCTTTTCATTTTTTAGATTCTTGAGATGGCTGTTTAAAATATCAATGGTATATATATTTCAATGTTAATATATATTGCCAGGTGGCTTTTTTTTTTTTTTTTTTTTTTTTTTGCCAGGTGGCTTTCAAAAAATCTGTAGCACTTTATATTTTCAGATTCAAAGTAGGAAAGTAAGTATTTCTCCACATCACATCAATAGAATTATAGATCTTTTAAATATTTTGTCAGTAAGATGATTGAAAAGAAAAAAATCTGTATTTTCTTAGACAGGTAGACTTCCCATGCTATGGTAAATGCTAGGAGTGATGTTTGCCAGGAAGCAACACATCAGCCCACTATGATTCTGAGAAGTTTCCTTGGAGGGTGTGATGTTAGAGCTAGGTTACAGATGAGGTCCAGAGGAATTTGTACTGGATGGTCTCTAAGAATCTCTTCCTAATTCCAAAATTCTAGGGATTGAGATAGAAATTATAAGACATGATAAAAATGTGGGAATTATATAATGTCATATTACTTTACATCTCATCTTGCACTCCTATAGCAAGTGGCCGAATTATCAAGAATCACAGAAGACTGAGATGTCTGTTTTCTTTTATAGCAATGGAGGCATTCTTACACGGCTTCATATGCCATCTATGACTTAGCTAACAGGTCAGTAACTTCCTTATAAAATTTATTAAGCTTCTTTAGTATAATAACATTTAAAAAAAATAAAGTCCCACTGTGATTTATTCATTTGGTAATGTTTCCTTTTATCTTTTTTTCAGGAGGCTGATTACTGAAGAGAAAATTCCAAACAACACACAGTGGATCACATGGTCACCAGAGGGTCATAAATTGGTTAGTGAGTCTCTTCTGTGGTCAGAAAAAAATAATGGCTCAAAGCTATCACATGCAGAAGCCACATACCCTGATACAGACCAGACACTCAGGAAGCAAATACTTCACTAGCCAAGATAATGTTACTGCCTAAAATAGCATTTTACTTGTCTAACGAAGTCAATAGGATTCCTGAAAGTTTCTGAACTACTGCGGGGGAATTCTTTATTTCCTGGAACAAAATGTCCATTTAAATTCTCATTTCTGTGGTATTCAGTTTGTTGTTGTTTGCTTGTTTTGGGGGGCGTACCTACTTCCTGCTAGTTCTGTGACCCTCTCTGTGTCACTCTAGATACACCTCCATGTTCTTAGTGCTAGGAGAATGCCAGAAGCCCAAGAGAATCTGAACAGGAAGACGGGATGTTCATTGGTAGACAGAATACTCCCTCCCGACATCGAATGCACCCCCTCAACTCACCGCCCCCAGAAAGCAATGGGAGGCACACATTATTCTGTAGAAGTGGTCAGGCTCCTGGGTCTTTGCAGGCACTCTGGCATCCGAATAGTGGTGTTTGTGAGCTGCTTCTTTTTAATATATTGAGTGTCTTTAGAATTATTTGGCGGTTATAGCTTGTATACTTACAATTTTTTAAATGTGAGGGGTGGGGTGCCTGGGTGGCTCATTCTTTTAAGCATCTGCCTTTGGCTTAGGTCCTGATCCCAAGGTCCTGAGGTCGAGCAGGTGACCACCGCCCCCTCATTGGACTCCCTGTTCGGTGGGGAGCCTGCTTCTCCCTCTCCTTCTACTCCTACCCCGCTTGTGCTCTCGCTCTCTCTCTTTCTCAAATAAATAAATAAAAATCTTATAAATAAATAAATAAATAAATAAATAAATAAATAAAATACGAGGGGGGTAGCAAATGACTTTCTCTTAGTCAAATTGAATAACCCAAAGTAATCATTACATTTGCATACCAATATTATTTGAGGATAAAAGAGTCGATAGATATTTTTTAACTCCAGGATAAGATATGTTATAACAGGTTGTTACTTATCAATCTGTTTTTCAATATTTCCAGGCATACGTTTGGAACAATGATGTTTATGTTAAAAATGAACCAAATTCATCAAGTCAGAGGATCACATGGACCGGGAAAGAAAATGTAATATCCAATGGAATAACTGACTGGGTTTATGAAGGTAGAGACTTTAAAGCTTTTTCAAATTAGAAAATCTGGAAGTTTTTTTTTTAATAGTAAAGCATTTTTCTTAAAATGGAGAAATTTGATACCATTCAAAATAAGTGGCATTTTAAAAAATGTCATCAAATCTCTAGCTCTTACCATACCAGGTGTCTCCCAGAACAAGGATTTCTTAGCAGTAGCTAGTTTCCCGTGTCCGTGTCCTCATTGTCTCTCAATGCCCCTATTGTCTTCCGTCTCCTCCTACAAAAGGCCTTTCTGTGTAGGTAGCTTTTCTGCTTTACTGGGGCATAAAAGCTTCCAGATTAACATCAGATGTTTCTCTAACTGGGCCTACCTAACCCAGAGTTACTAAGGAAAGCTAAATACTCCCACAGCATTCCAAGAGCTGACAAAATATTGTCTGGAGGTTGGGGAATAGAGGGGGAAGAAAGCATCTGTTTTACAGAGGATCTGTGTTCATTTGAACTTGGACAATTCATAATTTCCTGTTTTTAAAGAAGGAAAAAATAATTAGAAATGTTTCTGGGGGAAAAACCAGTTTAAAAAAAAAAACACCCAGAACAAAAAAATATTAAAAAGGATTATTCTGTCTTTTAGGATAAAGTATTAGAAAATATTAGAAAAACATTTTGCACATCTGTAGTTGCCAAGGTAAAAGACAGTTTGAGGCTGTTCCAGACTGTTTGCAAGGTTGCCTAATGCTTATTAAGTATTCATCTTTATTTCATCCTCTTATTTCTTCCTCATAGTTAAAAAAAAAAAAGTTTTTCTTCATGACTTAATTTTGGTTCTTACCCAGTTCAAGTCAAGTTCAATTAAATGGCTAACATTTTAACAACAACAGCAACAAAAATTGCTTTAAAAGAAAGATAAATCCCCCATGGCCCAGAAATCATTTATAATGAAATTTACTAGCACTCGTCACTTAGCAATTGAGAAACATCTTTAACACTTGTTGGACAGCACAGCACAACCTGCAGGACCCCCAAAGTGACCTGGATAAATTTCTCCCCAAAGCTGCAACTCCACCCGTCCTCGAAACATCTGAGCGTCTCTAAGATAAGAACACACCTAACACTCTTAGTCCTTTCTCAGGTAGATAATAGCTGGAAAGATCTCATTTTGCATGTTGATGACAAACAGAAGAATGGCTTCCCAGTTCCAGTGTGGGCCTGTCTCCAAAAAACAGGACTTTGGTTCCTATGGGGAAGTTCCTATAATTGGTTTTATATACTTAGGAATGATCCATACTTGCTTCTCCACATATGAGATCCACCCTCCCGTGGCGCATCTCCACTGTAGCCAGGAAGACTTGTCGAGTGTAAGACTGAAAGAGTACATTTTAAGTATCTGTAGGTTCATAAGTAAAAGGAGAAACAAAGCTGCAAAGTCCAGACAGGGCCATGTGCCACATCATGGAGGGACACTCACAGGGCAGCCTACCCTCTGGGACGTATGTCTCCTGCCCCGCCCCAGGTTCCCAAATGAACTTCTCTCTCAATGTCTCGATGTTTTCACTTTGTCTTCTTTCATGATAACAGGTGCCTTCTTTTGTAAAAATAATAATACTTTATCTCCTAGTACGAAGTTAATCACATGACATTCACCCTTAAGTATGAGTGTAGTTTACCTAACCCAGAGGTGAGAATGGGAATTTTGAGAGCGAGGATGAAAAGGGATAGAGAAAGAAATAAGTTTGGAAGATGGGGCACTCCTTACCCTATAGTAATCGTGCTAACAGTGGGGGTGTGGGTAATTCGGGGCAATTCACACTGAGTGCCAACTACCATGAGGTGCTGTGTGAGGTTGTAGAGACACGGGGACAGATGCTATCCAACTGCTGCTCTCAGAGAACTCAACCCAGAGAAGGAGACAAAGATGCCAATGGATAGTTGTCATAGAGTGAATGGAGTGACCTCTGCAAGGGAGGGCACTAAGCCCTGGGGAAGGTCAGAGTGGCTGGACGGGAGGTGTCACAGGATGGCGAGGGAGGTTCAGAATGTGGGGGAGGGGGTGCCATAGACGCTTGTGCTCACATCCAGCTTTGTATCAGGAAGGACTTGAAATGTCTTCCTCCGTTGTTATTCTCCCTTCTCCCTACTATTCATTCTCAGGACTTTGAGTTTGACCAGAAGTAGTTTTATAATGATGGTTTTAATACTTCACAGTACGGAACAATAAATTCTGTATTACAAATACCCACCAATTCAAAACATAAATACCACCTGCTACCTGTACTTAAAAGCAATTTTAAAAACCATAACCTTGCTGTAATTGTATTCATTTTATGTGATTGCATCTTGATCTTAGACTAGAACCAATGGGTAGAAGCCACAGGAAGGAGACATCAACTCGGTATCTGAAGAAGTTCTCGGTAGACACCCCTTGACTCGGAGTCACAAGGCCTGTGTGCTTGTCTTGTCTCTGGCAATTCATTCTCTCTCTCTAAGCCACTCAGTTGCCTCCTCTGTAAAATGGGATATGACTAGACTCATCTAGGGACCTTTGCGAAGACTAAATTAGATAAGTGTTTTGTAAACTCTAAGTTGCTACATAAATGGAACGTAATGACATAGGTAGAAAACAGATAAGCGGGGAGCAGGCTGCCTTACCGAGCGGGTTTTCTGTTACTACAGGAGCTGAAATAGGCATGGAGGGCATAGAACATGGAGGTGAGAAGCATGGATTCAAACCAGACAAGTCTGGATTCATTCTTGAGTCAATCAATTATTGGCCATGTGACCCTGGGCAGTGACTTCTTTTTAAGCCTGCCCACCCCTTTCTCATCTGCACAATGAGCTACTGTGAGGACTACGGGAGATCACAGATGTTGGTTGCAGATGAAGCCTAGTGCATGGTTTACTCTTTAAATGATAGCTGCTCATTATGATAATTATTATTATATTTTGTTATTATTGTTATTGTTGATCTTGTTACTACCACTACTATTACCATTATTATTTTATTATTATTATTATTAAAAACAAGCGTTTGGAAGAGACCCGTAAAGAGGCCTCAGGAATCAGAAAAGTGATGGGGACAGATGATTTCCTAATTCTAAGACTCAAGTTTCTGTGTTTTTGCTTTTACTTTTACACCCACAGCGGAACATGAGATCTGTAGATTAAATCGGCATAAAGGACAGAGTCTCCATCTAGTCTACCGGAACCTCCCATCAAAGAGGTTTTGGCATTTTAAGAGCCAGAGATTGGAAGTCCCAGGAATAGACTCCATAATAAACATAGAGAAGAACTACATTTGCCAGATAATGAGAATGAGTCCAACAACATTCTGGAGAGCAAGACCTTTGCTTCCATTTGCCTCTCTCTTTGACCCTCTTCCCTTACCCAACCCTGTGCTCCAACAGAGTGTGTTAATCTGGCGGAGTCTTTAGTTTCTAGGCTAAGCGAAGGAGGTGTTTCCCAATAGGGGTCTCATGGAGCTCCTTGTCATTCTAAATTCGTCCTTCCCACACCCTGTTTGTGCCAAGAGTAGTAAACTGTGGGCACCATATTAGTTTGATAGTCTGGAGCCACACACCACCCACCAGTACCCTGTGGGCACAGTACAGACTGAGCCCAGTTGGGGAGAGTATGCTGGCATGTTGACTGTTTGAAAATTAGAAAGGAGAATCAGCCCCTTGTGTGAAATTTACTTTTAGTATGTTTTGCGGCATAAATTTAGAGGATTATAAGATAAAGAAAAAAATGTAGAGCTTATATTAAATATTGTGTGCTAAAATATTCTAAAATGGTCCAACGGGTTACTTATTTTTACAATCCAGATCTATCCTAGAAGATTTTATTTTTATTCATTTGTATTACTCTGAATTTGGAAGCCCAGCAAATGCAAAATGGTTCATTAGTTGAACTCTACTGTAATTACTAAAGCTAATGAGAACAATATTTTGAATGCCAAAGCCAATTTATCAGCTACTTCTTGTAACAGAACAATTTATGTCTTTTTTCAGAGGAAATCTTCAGTGCCTACTCTGCTCTGTGGTGGTCTCCAAAAGGCACTTTTTTAGCATATGCCCAATTTAACGACACAGAAGTCCCACTTATTGAATACTCCTTCTACTCTGACGAGTCACTGCAGTACCCGAAGACTGTGCGGATTCCATACCCAAAGGTCTGTGCTCCTATTCACGTAGTGGTTCCGTGATTTGATGGGAAGAGAATGGTTTCATTTAATCCTTTCCTGCTAATGAAAATATTGTCAGTCTCTCTTCAACAGCTTGCTGTGATTACTCTTGCTGAAGTCAACAGCATCTGGCAATTTTAAAGTATTTTTATTATCCCAGGAAAGAGAATGATTNNNTGTGATTTAAGGTTTTGTAATTTCTCCAAAAACTTTGAGGAATGACAAGCCGAAAAAGATGGGGAAAATGCTTTTGAAAGAGGTAGGGGGAATGAAAATGTTTCAATGGAGGCAAAGAGAGGCTGTCATTGAATCACAAGCTTATCTTATTTGTAGAAGTTGGAAGTTGCCCTGGATGAAGTTGAAAAGCTCGGTTATATATCAGGTTATATTGCTAATTAACCACTACGTGACTAGTTTCAGTGGTTCTGGTATAAATTTGGCACTAATGTGAATTTCACACGTCCTGCGTTTGGAATAATGGTCTCACATCTTCGTTTGCAAGGCTGTTCTCTCCGTCCGGTATGCATATTTATGAAAATTGAACAGCTTTGTTAAGCAGTGTAAGCTGAGGAAGAGGGGGATTTAGAAGGGAACCAGGATTCTTCACTAGTATCATAACATTAACGGCCACAGAATCACCTATAGGAAAATCTAATAGTGAATGTTTTCGCTGTAAGCAACTTGGGAAAAGGGATTTTTATTTTTACCAACTCACTCAATTTGCTTCATGAAGAGCTGCCATTTTAGGAAGACAGAGGAAGTTAAAAGAAAAAAAAAGATCCAAGACTAAATATAGAGATGTATTTTCAGTGGAATGTTATTTTTTGGTGAGTGAAACTGGCAAAAAAAAAAAAAAAAACCCATAAAATGCTCTCACTAAAAATATATTATTTCCAACTAATTTGTCAATTGAAGATCTATGTGTATATATAAAAAAGTTTTGTAGATTTCTGTCATCATATTGATTGTAAACCTTGAACATGGTGAACTTGAATTTGAAGTGCAAATGATGGCTTCCTAATTAGCATTATTGGCGCTCGGCTCAGGTAAACTCATTTTCCTCGTGGGTTGTGTCTTTGGCTGAACCCAAGGTATTCTTCCTAGTTGTCAGCCATTAGACTTCTTGACTTTTGGAGTCAGCATATTTGCAAAATAATAGAATTGATTTTTTAAAAGTTTATCCTTGTTTGCACAAAACACATGAAGTTATGAACATTCATGATTTAAACAGGAGTCTTTGGGGCTGTCAGTATATATGTTTCTGCCTGAACATGAAAAAGTTGCATTTCATGACTCTCTTTTATGTTCATTCTATCTGTATTAGATTTATCTATATAAAATTTTTAAACATGTCTCATGATTATAATTTTATCACTGTAATGTGGATGCTTTCGTGCAGTTTTAAACCTGTGCAATGATGTGATATTTTTTGTCCATATCAATTCTGTTATTGTTTTTTCCTAGGCAGGAGCTGTAAATCCAACCGTGAAGTTCTTTGTTGTAAAAACCGACAATCTCAACCCAAACACCAACTCAACTTCAGTAGAAATCCCTCCTCCTGATGCTATTTCAATAGGGTAAGAGTCTTGATCAGAAAGTGTGGGTTGTACACAGTTTCACAGATCTTGGAGAGAACATTTTAAAAATGAATGGCAGAAACAGGGGTAGCATCCCATGGTATCCCCCCAGGGTCAGAAGTCGTTGCCTCCTTCATCAGCCATTCTTTGTTGAGCCCCCATTTCATGTGTTCATGCTGAACATGGTTCCAGTGATGGGGTTGCACAGTGAATAGAGCAGCCAGAGTCCCAGGTATCATGGAGCCTACACTCGAGGTTGGGGAGGTGGACAACAGCCAGGTAGACAGAATATTGTTGTGAAGACAATCAAAGCAGGGCAAGGTGATGGTGATGGTGGGGGGAGGTCGGGGAAGCCCTCTCTCATGAGATGACCCATGAGCAGTGATGTGAGACAAAGGGCCAGCTAGCCACCTGAGTAGCTGGGGGTTCGGTATCCAGGCAGAGGAAGAGCAGGTGCAAAGGCCCTGCAGAGAGGATGGGCCTGGTGCATGAGAGGACCTGTGAGGAGGCCAAGTGACCAGAGCAGTGCGAGTAGAGAAGTGAGTGATAGGAGTGAGGTCCGATCATGAGGGCTGTGCAGGTCCTCATGAGAACTGGAGAAATTCAGGGAAACGGTTACATTTAAGGATCCTCATGACACCGATATGCCTCAAGATGTCACTTGCTTAAATAACTGGTGGTTGGCAATTCTGCTGCCGCTCACCCTCAGCCCCCTGTGCTTTTCCTGTAAAGATAACCACGGCATTGCATGCAATTTGTGGCTGCAAGTTGCTTTCTATTCATTTCCGTTCGTTATGTTGGTTTTCTTGTTGCTTTTAAATAATAACTAGTATATACTGAGCACTCATATGTGCCAGACACAGGGCATTATCACAGGCTTTATTCTATTAATATTTAAAGTAACTCTTTTCCAACAACTGTAATTATATGCCTCTTTTACATATAAGGAAATGAGGCCTGGAAGTTAAACAAATGACCAAGTAGGAGTCTGTATTCAAGCCTGTGTTTCTGACTTAGAAGAAAGAGCTTACAAGTGCTGTGCTAGGTGCCTCCCTCTGTGTGAATTCAGCCGCTGCCCTCAGCTGCCTGAAGTTATCGTCAGAGCAACATGGAAGCATCTTCTCGGGGTTGAATTTACCACATCAGGCATGCTGTAGGCTTTGCTGTGTAGTTATTAATTCATTGACTTGATTAGAAATATCTATATGAACCCATTCGTTTGGAGGAAGAAAATCAATTATCAGTAAATTTAAAAAATTATTTCTTCTGAGTTTGTCCAAGGTATAAAGGTATAAAAATTTATCTGGAGGTTCTAAGATCTGCTGTGTGGCCCAGTCCAGTCATCTCTTCTTTCAGCATTGATTGAGCACCCACTGTTTACATAACAAATGTCCATAGGGCTGAGCTACTGTCTTTCTAGCACTTATGACCAAGCAGAGGACAGAATATATTCCATAAATGACTCCAAAAGCACATACTCCAGAGGCGTAAACAGAAGGCCAGAGACATTCCGAGGAGGGGAGATGGGTTTTCCGTGAACTCAGGGATCAAAGAAAGCATCCTAGGGAATGCATGGATTGAGCAGAAAGGGTTCCACAGGGCACAGCTGGGGGGATGGCATTGAAGGGGAAGGTAACCCACGTGTGTGGAAGTACCGGGCTGTCCAGGGAAAGGGCAGCAGCGCCTGGTGTGACCTCCTGGTCTACGACCAACATCTGTCTGCAGGGGAGATAAGCCGAAAGCCCCGATCTGAAAAACATTAGATCCGGAAGAGGCTTTAGACCTCACTCGTCGTTTACAAAATGTTTTAAGGACCCGAAGCCTTTTTTTCAAGTGTGATAGAACACAGGAGTACAGGTCCAGAAACCAATCAGATGATTACTGCTCAGGTTGCAGGCAAAGGCCTTGTCCCCTCCACTTCTCCCAGGAGTCAGGATATTAGAACCTGTGGGCTTCCAGAACACACTGAGAACAACGCTGTGGGACACAAACTGAGGCTTAGAGAGGGAAACTCTTTTGCTCAAGGTCACACAGCAAGTTAGCATGGGATCTGGGAAGAGGACAAGGTCCGCACCTGCCAGACTAGACTCAGTGGAATAATGGAGTTTCAATGCTTTGAGTGTTTCCTGTGGGCGGGGACTGTGCTTGATGTCCCACTCACATCTTACTTGACCACTGCGTACCGTGTCATTGTCATGGCCGTTTTACAGGTCTTCATCTGTGGGGTCTTTCCCCCTTAGAAACCTCATTCCAGGAGCTGAGCTCCGGAAACGTGTGCGAGTCCAAGCACTTAGTTTTTGCCCCGTGCAAAGGAACCCTGAAGTCACTGTGTGCAGATCTTTGTGCTGCACTCCTGGTGAGGACTGCCTCGCTCACTGGGGATATTTTGTGTGAGATGTATTTTACTGAGAGATCGTTTCTGGAAATGCCTCAGGAATGTGTTATATAGGGAATTATAAATCCAGCCCTGGTTTCTATTAACACCAGTGAGGCTGCAGCTTATGTAAAACCAGGCTCGAGGTCCTCTCTGGGGAAAACATTCTAGCAGGCGGTGGTGCCCCACTTTCTGGCCTCATGCAAACCCAGCAGGGCCAGCAAGTTGTGCCTCTTCAGAAACTGCCTAGCACCTTCTGCCATGTTTCCTAGCCATCCGCTAGCTCCTGGGGTGTAGGATGGCCCGGAGCGTAGCCCTCGGACGCTGGGCGTGTTTCTTCCGTCCTCCGCCCCGCCTGCACCCGTCACTCATTTTCCCTCGAGGCCCTGTCCTTGCACCACAGAGTCTCGACAGGGGAAATCCTACCGAGGCAGGCAGCCTCCCTGCTGCCCTCATTGCATTAGAGGTCAAGTGGAGTAGACTCGTTAGGCTGCTCATTTGTATGGATGACTCATAATGGGAATTTGCGAGCTCAAACTCTTTGAGCGAAAACAACATAGACTGTAAAATCATAATCCCCCCTACCTGCTTTAATTAGAGCCTGGCTTCACGTGGCTGGATTGAAGTAAGAAAGTTCTATAGGTAAAGGCCCATCTTCTCATAGTATCTCCAGTGCCTCTCAGGGGGTGCCTGAAACACAGCAAGTGCCTGGTGAATATTTATAGGCTAAATGAATAAGCTTCTGCATGGATAAATGAGGTATGTTATATGTGTGACTTAATGTGTTTGAAATGGTTTACACAGCCAGTACAGAAGATAAGCCTCCGACTGACCCTGTGTAGCAGTCCCCCTTTTCTGCCTCCTCCCAGCCATCTGCAGATTCTGTGGCCTGAGCTAGAGGATTGGGAAGGGCCTGCTCTCCTGAGGTGACCCCACCCGACATCTGCTGAATGGCTCCGGGGACCCATCACATCCAGCTCAAGACCTGCCCCACCCTGTTTTTTCTGCTCCTGAATGATGCAATAGATAAATGCCTCCTCTGAGCAGTTGATAATCCTTGATCCATATTGTAGCGGTATCAGGGTCTGGGGTTGTCACACAGGAGATAAATGACCTGGCCTGAAATGGCCTGGAAGCTAGCGACACTTCAGGACAGGCAGCCGATCGGGAGCTCACATGCTGTGGGTGCTGCCCTCACCCCACCTATCCTTCTCCTCAGCGATCTGTCAGCAGCCCCAGGAGGGCTGGCATCCCCATCAGAGCAGAGGGAGGCATGGAGCCCGGGGCCAGCACTGGCAGAACGCCGGCTTCCTTGGGTGATTCACCGAATTAATCACTCCACCGTCTGCAATTGCTCTTAGGAGCAATTTCTCTCCAATATTCTTTCCAGTTAGTAATGCCTACCTGATGTTAAGTATCCTTAATATACCAAAAGAAACATTTACACAAATTAGGAGAACGAACGCAACTCAACATTTATTAAATGCCCACTATTTGTAAGGCAACGGTCACTTTACAAAGGGATTCTCTGTAGTATGACCTCCAAAAGCAGGTCTGTCCAGTACATTCAAATATAATTTGCTTTATAAAATTCAGCTATTTAGTTTACACAACTCTGTGGGAATAAATAGACCTCATAGAGTGAGGAATTTTATCCTGAAAAAAAAGCGAGAGGGTAAAGCTAGCCAACAGTATTTACCAGAGGGATGGGTGGGGGTTCTATAGAGGGAGCTAATGGGAACAGAAAATCTGAAGCCAACCGCTTGGTTTGAATCGGGGCTCCAACACTTGCCAGAGTGTGACCTTGAGCAAGTTACTTACCCTCTCCGCACCTCCCCCTCCTTGTCTGCAAAACATGAACCTCGCCTTCCTACCCCATAGGGGGCTACAAACTTTACGTCGAGCACTTGGAACGGTCCCCGGCACATAGTAAACTGCCCATGGGTGTGAACTGCTATTATCATGTCCAGAAATTACTCCATTGCTTTAGTATTAAAGTCAATCATCCTCTCCTTGGAATAACACTGTTCCAGAAGTTAGAAGACCTTGTTGAATCACTATGCCTAACCTGGGATAACCGGAGTCTCTGGCTCAAGGGAAGGCCAGGCTGCCTGATGGTCCCTCTTCTGCCCCTTCCCACCATTACATAACCAGTCTACTTAGTAGATGCCTCTCTGTTCTTACGGAATAAAACCAGCACGTAGGGACGCCTGAGGGGCTGTTGGTTGAGCATCCGACTCATGGTTTCCGCTCAGGTCATGATCTCAGGGTCATGAGATCCAGCCCCGGCTCCAGGCTGGGCAGGGACTCTGCTTGAGATTCTCTATCTCCCTCTCCCTCTGCCCCTCCCCCACTTGCGCCCGCTGGCCCGCTCTCTGTCTAAAATAAAAAAATCTTTAAAAAAAAAATCAGCATGTAGTGCAAAGTATAGTTGATAATCCTGCTTGTTGGACTTTTCTGATCCTAAGTGGGACTTAAACCTTTCAATAAAAAGGACAGTTGGGCCATTGGTTCCCTTATATATCTTTTATGACTCACTGACATCTCAGACTGGCACGAGCTTGGCTCAGGGCAGGGTATGCAGCGTCGCTCTGTCTTGCCTTAATTCCAAATCCTAAAGAGAAGCTGTGGTTAAACAGAAGTATGTTTACATGAGGATTCAAAATGTCTCATCCGCTGGCCGACGGCCCTTACAGAGGCGTCAGAGGGTGCAGAGTGCACCTGAGGCTACCGCGGGTGACAGAGTGGAAGATACAGGTTCATGAACCTTTGATCTAGAAATGGGCAGGGAAGGTGCCAGATGCATGTGAGTTTCCTGGCAGATTTCCCAAATTCCATTACTCTGCCTTTTCCAGTGGGGAAAAGTTGCTTTTCTACTGCTGGTTTCTGAACCTGGAGTATGATCAATGGTTTTTAGGAGACAAAGCACTTACTAGAGGTGACCCACTAATTATGTTGAAGAGTTTTCTTCCCCCCTCACCTGCCCTTTCCTCCAACCGGGCTGCTTTAGAAAACGGAAGGCTGTTTCTTGAGCCCCTGATCCTAATCGATGCCCATGGAGCCCTGGGACAACGTGTGCATGTATGTGAAGAGAGTTTTTTTCCCCTCTAGAGAGAGGAACATGATTTTCATCTGATTTACAAAGGGATTTGATCTGTGAATAGGAACCACGGGCGTAGAGCAGGGATCAGCACGCCAGGGCCCACTGGCAAAGCCAGCCCCCTGCCCCATTTTTGTATGGTCTGCAAGTAAGAAAGGTTTTTACAATTTTGAGTGTCTGGGAAGGAAAATCGCAAGAAGAATAATATTTCATGACTTGAAAATCATATGAACTTCAAATCTCAGGGTTTCGCTGAAACTCCTCTGCGTGTGTTCGTTGATATATTGTCTCTGGCTGCTCTTGTGCTGCAAGGGCAGTGATAAGTAATTGTGACAGAGCACATGTGACCCGCAAAACTTAAAACATTTACTATCTGGCTCTTTACTGAGAAAGTCTTCAGACCCTAAGTCTAGAAAGTTAATCTCAAAAAGTTTTATTTTCTCCCTTGCACGTTCCATCCCCTTGGCGATGATTTATTCCCTATCACCAGCAAGATTTATTTGCCTTTCCATTTTCTCATTTAACGCCTGGGGGTTGGACACAGGGCAGAAGAGCTGGACTCCGTGAGGTGCCCTTGCTCCTGTGCGTGCAAAGAGGGGCTCACCCTCTCAGACCTTGCAGCCTGGCCGTCATTAATGATGAGTCCTGTAAGTCTGCTGATATCAGTGTGGAAGGAGGGGCCTTCCAAGAAGGCGTAATGGGTATTTGAGGAAGACCAAAGGAAGTCAGAGCCTGGCAGTGGTTTCAGACTGAGGGCAGGTTGAACAAAGCAGGGGCAGCTGGGAAATCTCAGGAAGTGTTCATGGAATACCAGCCATCTGGACTGGATGCTGTATAGATTCTTCTCTCTCTTTTTAAAAAATATTTTGTTTATTTATTTGAGAGAGAGAGAGAGCACAGGTGGGGGAGGAGCAGAGGGAGTGGGAGAAACGGGCTCCCTGCTGAGCAGGAAGCAGGGTGCGGGGGCTCGATCCCAGGACCCTGGGATCATGACCTGAGCCACCCAGGCGCCCTGCTGTATAAGTTCTTATGAGCAAGAGAAAGGGCTGCAATGGAGAGGAGTCCCTGTTGGTGGGAAGGTGGTGCTTCGCTGCTGGGGGAAGGGGTTTGATCTTCTTTCAGTACATGACACCTGCAGAGGGGACAGCCAGGAGGTGCCCCTGGCAACATTAACACAGGCGATGTCCCCAGCTATAGAAGGGGGATAGTGAAGTGGCGATCCATCCTAACTGCTCAATGAATAGTGGCTGTTTGCTTTCATGTCTGTGAAGGGAGTGCAGACAGGACATGATCTGTGAATTCTGAGGAAGGACAGAGCTATTTAGGCCACAAAGAACATGATAGGATTTTCCCCTTTGTCAGTGCTGCATTCCATAGAATTTCACTGAGTGTCTACTTTGTGCCAGGTATTCATTCCGCTGGGGCCTGGGGACACCCTGTGAACAAGAAAGCTGTGGCCGTGCCTCAGAGAGCTTGTGGTGGAGCAAGGAGAGCAAAGAGACAGAAGGAGGGCGTGACCACAGCCTGTGAAGGGAAGAGCAAAGGGGCATTTTAGAGCGTATGGGGTGATGAGGAGGATATGGCCATGGGGCCAGTCAGGAAGAAAGGGGAAGAAAAGATTCTCTTGGAATTTTTCTGACAAAAGGGAACAAGGCTTTGATCAGACAGTGGAAACAAATGATTTAAGAACAGCCATTCAAAATCACACTGGGGGCTAGGAGGAGCGAATAAAATAAAATAAACAATCCAGAGCAAATATTTAGGGAGGCTAGCAGAAAAGTAAGTTGAGAATTCCATGCATCTCACTATAAATCAAAAGGTAGTTCCAAAAATATTTAACAGTATGTGTTGGAGGAAAATGCATGCTAGAGAGACCTCCATTTGTATAAATTTTATGTTAAGGTTCCTTGACTTTTTCACACGGTTCATGTTTTGACTTTTGAGAAAAGATTTTTACAATATAATTATTTGATTTTCAAAGTCTGTAGAGATGTGAGTCAATTTTTTCCCCTTTGAAAATGAAGTTGAGAAAGGGGTCAGTTATAATTTCACCCTAAAAGTAAGAATTTTCTGGAGAAGCACGTCAAATTACCAGAAAATATTCGAATCTCAGCCAGTGTCTCTGGCCTCACTGTAATGTTCTCTCAAGGCAGCAGAAAAGAGATGGGAAAATGTCACCCTTGACTTCCTGGCACCACCCAAGGCCAAGTTGAGGACTTGAAAAATCCTGAGCCGTGGTGTGAATCACGTTTGCTAAGCCACTGTATGATGTTAGCTGCTATTTTTCCTGTCAGATGTATTTTAATTTCCATTCAAAACTAAATTACACTTTAAGCTTTCAGAAAAGATAAAATATTGTGGTATTAAATGGTTTCGACAACCATTTAAAATTAAATGCCTATTAAGATTGATTTCATTGAGTAAAATGTCTATCTGTACCAAGGTCTGAAAATAGTTATTTTCTCTCTCTCTCTCTCCTTCCTTCCTTCCTTCCTTCTTTCCTTCCTTCCTTCCTTCCTTCCTTCCTTCCTTCCTTCCTTCCAGGGATTACTACTTGTGTGATGTGACATGGGTAAATGAAGAAAGGATTTCTTTGCAGTGGCTCCGAAGGATTCAGAACTATTCAGTCATGGATATTTGTGACTATGATAATTTCACCAACAGTTGGAGAAAAACAGTGGTAAGATTTAATGGGGATGTTCTGCTTCTAAAGCTACATGTGATCCAAGAACTATACAAAAACAGGGAGAGTGAAAGGTTGGGAATCAGGAAATAAAGTTTGAGTTTCTTTTCTTTCTGACTCTATGTCAGACCCTGAAGCAGTGGGTAAGTCCTGACTAACTTTTAGAGAATCTGGTATCTGGTGTTACTTCCATTTCATCTCTACCCACTAGTCATACTGTGTTTTAGTTATGGATATTATCACTTGGGGAGGGGGTGATGATTGGGAACCCAGAATATAGAATTTGATGTCGAAATTCAGAAAGCCCAAGAGGGCCAGGGGCTGCAAAGTCAACGAAGTGTGTTTCGGTAGAGGAAGTATGGGAAGCAGAGAATGACTGGCTGAGAATATGTGAAACAAAGCAAGTATCAAAAGGCCACAAATCTCTTACCACCCTCTGACTATCTTTCAGCAGTCAACAGCTTTAGATCATAAATAGATAACTACCAGGCAGAGAGGGTGGCAACATTAAGACAAAGGCGAGTGCTAATTCAACCTTGAGGTGCTGGGGGGCAGGGCGTTCCCCACAAAAAACAACCAAGGTTCAGCCAAGGTGAATCAGAATTAAAGCCCCTTGGGTACCAGCAGCCTCGGGACGGGCAACGTCCAGGGAAGATTTACTGGCATCTGTGAAGGAGACCTCTCCAAGCCCTTTCCCGGTAATGGGCTCTGTGTCTATGGGCCTCCCCCTGTACACACCCCCTCCTGTTCGGGCACAGTCAGATGCTTGCCTCACAAAGCTTGGGCACCCTGTATCTTGACTTGCCTGTTCATTTATTTATACAGCAAACAATGAATACCTACTATGTCCCAAGTCCATGCACAGCTCTGCATTTTTAAAAGAAACAAATTTGACAACATGCCGGCCCCCCAAGTGCGTATGTTTTAGTAGGGAATACCATTAGGGTGACCAATAATAATAGTTACCGTTTCTTGAACACTCAAAGTAGCCGGACGCTGTGGAGAAGGACGTTCTTAGGTCACGTGACAGCCAGACTCCAAACTAGAAAACCTAAGCTCTTTGCTTGCTGCGAATTCTGTCATCCTGCTATCAGGATAGTGTGCCTTAAAAGGGTATAAGCAAAGTACAGAGGGAATGTAGGACCAAAGAAGACGATCCTCTCAACTGGGGAAAGGCGATGGGAAATGACAAGGGAGGCCTAGAGCACCGAGGACAGACAAGGGCACAAGGACCCTGTGAACAGAGGCTGTGCAAGGGCATCCAGTGATGCTTGGAGGGTGAGGGTATGGGGCTCCAGAGGACGAAGGGCTGGGGAGAGGCACCATGGTGAGAACCGCGGGTGGAGGTAGGCTGGGGCTCAGGTGCCGTTCTGAGGAGTTTGGACTTACTTGTAAGACACTGGGAACTATTCCTAGGTGTAAATAGGAGAGGACCATAATGAGATAGAACTATCTGTTGCCAAATGAGGTCAGCGGGTGTTGAGCAGGGTGGAAGAGGAGAAGAGCTGCAGGGTCTCCAACCGGAGGTCAGGGCAATGGACCAGGGAGAACAGAAGCTAAGGCAGTAACGGTGGAGAAGGACGAGAGGAGTCAAAGAAGCAGGAGGCAGGGGTGGGGAGGGGGCTGCGAGGAGAGGGGGCATCTAGAGTGACTGCCAAGACTCCGGCTTAGGAGAGTGGGGACACTAAGCAGAATGAAGGCGTAAGAGCAAGCCGTTGGTGATGGAGGCAAGATAAAGGACATCACCTTCTGTACGTGTTGAATGGAAAATGCTGGGGGAGCTTCCAGGGCCACATATGGAAGACAGAGCTCTAGGCAAGAGAGGTAAATGTTTGAATGCAGTTATATAAACAATCTGAGCATAAATGCAAATACATAAATGGAGATCGTTTTCAATTATTTTAAGTACAATTTTGCTTCTAGGACCACAGGTTGCAGATGAAGAGTAGAATGAATAACTTACTTCTCTCTGAAACTCCGCCCTTGTATTTTTCCCTCCCTAGGCACAAGAGCACACCGAAATGAGTACCACCGGCTGGGTTGGAAGAGTAAGTGCTTCAGAGTTGTGGGGTTTTCTGGTATGGATCAGATCCTCAGAGCTATTTGATATGTAGATATATCAAAGGAGGGCCCGATGTCATTTGCTATTAATAGAGCTATTACTTGACCTCTTTCTCAAAATATTGAAATGCTCCCCGCAGAGACAGCTTTTCATGGGGGAATACAGAACATGCTCAATTGGAAAAAGGAACAGGACAAGCAAAAACTTGAGAGCAGACAAAACAAAAGACATACTCTAGCAAACTGTAGCTCCTGAAAAGTTAAAAAGCAACCGGAGATGGCGAATGCGCTCGTTGACCGCCTCTTTGAAGTCCCGTGCTTTGGAGGCAGAAAACACGGCTTCCATCCACAGCCTACCCAAATGTGTAAGGAGACGCGACTACATCCAGCAGCACCTCGGCTGCGACTGTATCCATCCAGCAGCACTGCTGTGCACCTCCCCTTGGAGGAATCCTGCTCGTGCAGCTTCACGCTTTACTAGGGCCCCAGATGCCGAGTTTTATCCAAGAAAACGCAGTGACCCTCAGACACTTGTCACGCTTCTCACTCCCACCGCACGAGGCCTTGCACAAAATCACCAACCGTGTGGCTACGGGACCATGGGATGACTCAAGTTAAAGGAGGCTCTCCAGCCATCGTGGCACCTCATAGAAAGATGATGAACACATCTCACCTAATTTTTCTGACCGCTTCTGTTAAGCCTCCCTTAAGAGAGAAACAAAGGGACCAAAAAAAAAAAAAAAAAGCCATGTAAAGATTTCATTCACATCTCTGGGGCCATTGAGGGGAGGCCCCTGGTCCAGAAACAGGACCCCTTCCAGCTGGGCGCAGAGCTCCGATAGCATTCACACGTCCCTTTTCTTCAGGCATTGATTGGGCAGAGGGGAGAGGTTTGCCAACATGAAAAGTGGTTTCCTCCATGGCAAGAGACACGCTACACTTCCTCACGACTCTTTGAAAAAAATATGTTTTTTCCTCTCTGTATTTAACCAGACAGATGCCACTTTTCACACATTTCTACCAGGCACAACTCCATCCAGGGGAAACAGGGAAATGTATTAAAAAGATAAGGCTGTGAACACAGGTCTAGAGAGGGGAATGTGTTTCAGAGCTCTGTAATGAGAACACCAAGTGTACCGCACGCCTCAGCTCGCTCCATAAATGAATCCGCTTTGAATCACTAAATAGAAGAGGGAAGCATTTTTCTTCCTTCCCAAAATGGGAGCTGATAAGAGAGGAAACATCGAGGGTAAAGTGAACCAACAATTTTAAAAGACCATCTCCTACCTGCTCTCAAATGTAGTAAGGAAATCGAAGTCGTAAAGCGACACGTTCCTTTCAGGCTGGGATAGATATTCTTCTGCTTAAACTACATTATGTTCTGAGAACTCTCTTTTATTGAACTGTGAAAAATGGAAATTTTATGCTATATTTCCATACAACTACTTTTTTGGTAAATTGTTGATCCTATTTAGCAAAATGAAAAGACTTACAATAAAAATGGTAACTAGGAGAATGTTTCCGTGTGAAATATACGACAGACGTCCTTTATAGTATCCAGTCCAGAAATGGTTAAAGACTTTCTGGCTTTCAAAAAGAAATATGTACTTTAAAAGGAGGGAACAAATCCCTCAAATTAAAAACCACCTCTTGTCTGAAACCGTAAAAATAATAGCCTGTTTCAAGCAAACAAGCCAACCAAACAGAAAGCAATCACTCAGGGATGCCTGGAGGCAGGGGTGGGGGATGGGCAAAACAGGCGAAGGAGATTAAGATGTACAAACTCCCAGTTAGAATAATAATAATAGTCTGTTTCAAGAAAGCACATCTGTGACACTGAGGAAATGTACTTGTTAAAACTGGAAGACGAAGGCTAATTTTTGCACATTTATAGCCAGAAGTCACGGAGTTACCCTCCACAGAGAGATGTCCAGAGATAACCACTGCTATGTGCAGAGAGTCCCGCGTCAGCCTCTTTACATGCTTTCTGTCATTTGCTCCATGCAAAAAAATTCCCTGAGACAGATCTTTTTATCTGCATTTTCTAGAAGGAGAATTTTCTTTTGAGACACTTGGCAAGTAAATGAAGCATGGGTTTTGGGCAGAGATGTCGAGAGGACTTTCAAAAATTAAAGTTGGTGCTGAGATGAGACTGATGTGCTCTAATCTGTTCTTTGTTTTCTATTATTTGCAGTTTAGGCCTTCAGAACCTCATTTTACCTCCGATGGGAAGAGCTTCTACAAGATCATCAGTGACCAAGATGGCTACAAACACATTTGCCTATTCCAAATAGATAAGCAAGTAAGTATTCTTTCATGAATTATTTTAGGTTGATCTCTTTTTTAATGAGACTAACTCGAAGTGGAAATCATTGGGTAAAGTCAATCAGTGTGTGCTAATTAATCCAGCTAATTCAAATTCCAAAGCGGTATCTGGAGGATGATGGGATCGGGAGGGGAAACTCAAGAAGAAGACCTAAAATTACCTAAATTGCTGCTACAAAAGATTCAACCTTCCACTTCGATTAGAGAGTTTAATAAACGTCTTTTTAAAAAATCCCATTAGGGTTGCACATTTATTACAAAAGGAGCTTGGGAAGTCATCGGGATAGAAGCTCTTACCAGTGATTACCTGTGAGTATTCTAATAATTGATAGGATACAAACGTACTCGTTGTAATCACACCCTCTTTGCCCAGAAATAGGGGAAAATCTCGTACAAATAAAGAATAGTCTATTTGGAATGTGTTCAGTACTTTTTTCCTTTCAACATACGGAAGCCTTAATGATTTTCACATATGCTTAGCGGATTTGATACCATGCCACCCAGCAGCTCTACCTCTTGCTCTTACCTGCTTTACGTTACAAGAGCTGTAGCCTCTTTTTCTTAAACGTCTTGGAACACCGAACCAGCGTCAGGGGCATTTGGTTCAATTTTAACTGGCACCGAATTTTTGGAAGGCTTGGAGAGGCTCTTTTATTTTATCTGTCCATATCTCGGCCTTACTCTGGAAAATGGAAAGCTTTGCAGAGGCTGTCAACTACCCTGCACGAGTGGGTGGAAAGGGAGCGTTATTTTTATTAGAATCTGAGGCACTTCTATGATTCCTTATCGGGTCTCAACACGGAGGATTTTTGCCACTGCCCAAAGCAGTTTCTGAAGGGCCTCTTTAGAAGTGGCTCTGCTGCTCCCAGACAGATGGGGCTCCTGCCAGCCAGTAGTTTGTGTAATAAAACAGAAAAAATGGAAAACAATATAGGTACGTGGGCTCTCAACTTCAGGCTGGTTGTCCAGTCGGACTTTTCTTTAAAAAGACTTTTTTTGAGTTTTTGATTGTCACTTTAATGAAGGGAGCAATCCCTGCATTCAGATATTTTAGTCTGCTTTAAAAAATAGAATCTCCTTTTTAGAGATGACGGGCAATATGGCTTCTGGGGGAGAGGGGGCAGGGAAGGATGGTACGAGAAGGGCCAGCGTGAATGTTTGGTGTTGAGTCAAATACAGTGTACTTGACTTTCTTTAAAAACATAATTAATATATATTTCATTTGTTTTCTTCCCAGATACTACATTAGTAATGAATATAAAGGAATGCCAGGAGGAAGAAATCTTTATAAGTAAGAGCTAAATCAAATTATTGACTCGAGTCTTTTTAGCTGAAGAACAATTTCTGGGGTTCTTTTTTTTTTTTTCATGTCTTAACTAACTGGAATTGTAATTGAGCACTTTCATTCCCTTATAAATCAAACCCCAGGTGTCAACAAAAAGAATGACTTCAATAGATGTTTTGTGTTGTTCCCAAACAATGGGAGGTTTGAGGTTATTATGAATTAATTCATGTATTTGTTGCACAGTAAAAAACAAGCTTTTGAGCTTTGCTTTGGCATTCTGATACCTTTGAAACTAGAATATGGCATTATTCAGTTCTGTCTTTTCATTTATTCTTTCATCAAACACTTAGTTTCTACCATTGGTTTGCAGAATCCAGCTGAGCGACCACACAAAGGTGACGTGCCTGAGTTGTGAGCTGAATCCAGAAAGGTGTCAGTACTATTCTGTATCATTTAGTGAAGAGGCAAAGTACTATCAGCTGAGGTGTTCAGGTAAGTGTGAACTGCCATGGGGAGGGAGAGCAGCCCAGGGACCACCATGTCCGTCTGTCTGTCTATCTGAAGTGGCTCCTTCCATTCCCTCAGCCTGCATGCTCTTCCTGCCTTCCACTCAGCAGCTGACTTCGTCCCCTCCTCTCTTCAGACAACATTCTTGTCACCCTCCTGGCTCATTGTGCCCATCTGTCCCTTTCTGTGTCCAGTCTGGGACACCTTTCTGCCCTGCTTAGTTTTCTCCTCTTGAATCTGAGGCGCTCTTGAAATCACCGAAGGCCCCTTCTCTTCAAGCTCATCTAAGTGGTGAGTTAGCCACCTTTCCTCCCCTTCTAACCAAGAGAGTTGCCTGGCTTGCTTTTGACTGAACGCACAACAAATACACACACACACACACACACACACACACACACACTGGAGACTATGTACAGCAGAGGCCTTCATCAAACACACACACACACAGATTTTTTTATTGTCGTTTTTTTATTGTAGATCTTTAATTATTATCTTATGCACTTGCCCCTTTAGATGAAAAACTGTAGGTGGGTAGTGTCTGTCACCCAACCTGCTCACTGCTCTATGTTCTGTTGCTATTTTCTTATTGTTTTCTTTATTATAAATGAAGAAACTTGGCAAGACAGGCAACGTGACTTCCACAGATCACACAGCTAATAAGAGGCACAACGGGATTCAAGCACAGGTCTCCACCGCCTGAGCCCTCTGAGCCCTCCAACAAGCGCTATGCTAGATTACTTCTCAAAATGAGAGAATCTGGATATTCTGAAAAAGAACTGTCCCTCGCCGGAAAGAGATCTCCAAACCAGCTCTCTGAGTCTTTATTTACTAGCACATTTTCTTTATCATTACATCTTTCTTTCTTTCTTTTTTTTTTCTGTGACTGTTTTTAGACACCATTTCTTGGGCACACATTTCATACTAGGAACTGTGCTAAAAGTTTTATATTTGTAGTCTTGTTTGATTCTTAAGAAAACTCTATAAAGTAGATATTATCCTCCTTTTATATGTAAAGGGATCAAAGCATAGATATGTTGTCCTAAGTCACACAGCAGGTAAGTCAGGATTCAAACCCAGGTCTTTATAATGCCTTCGCTGTGGTTCTGATCAAGACTAAAATATTAATATTATCTAAATGCTTCAAAATTAAATAGCTCACCAAATAGCTTTTCTATACATTACCTTCTAGCCTGCAACTACCACAGTTGGGATAAATAGTGAAGATATGTTCATGCGAGAAAAACACTTTTGCATGCCAGAAAGGAATCGCTTATCCAAGTCAGGCACTGTGCAGATGTGCCCCCTGGCTCAGGACTCGGTGGGGTGGGGGTAGCGGGAGGGAAATCCGCCCCTCCCCCCAGGCTGGCTCCGGAGCTCCGCCCTGAGGGGGCGGGACCTGAGAGTGGGCGTGGTCATTGCCGGATTGTGGATTTAGGGCTGGGAAGGAAAGATAGCAGTGTCGGGGGTCTTCTGGCTTAGCTCACAGTTGAGGAAGTTGGAGGCAGCATGCCCAAAGCACTCAATGGGGCCAGAGGTTCATTTTCTGCTTCATTCTACTGAGCCCTGTGCCTTTCCAGTAATACTTCTTAATCTCAAATTGCACTATTTCAAGGAAAAGGAAAAACAGCTAACACTTATTAAGCCCCTTATCTACTATGATATTTATTCTATTGGAGTTAATGATATTAAAATCATATCAAGTTAAATGGTAGCAAATGGCCATTTTTGAAAAATATTGTTATCATGCTATCTGCGTTTCTTAAAAAGCCTCACCTAAAACATTTTTCCTGTTAACAGGCCCTGGTCTGCCCCTCTACACTCTGCATAGTAGCAGTGACGATAAAGGTATTTTCTAGCATTTCACCTTTCCTTTGCTTTTTAGAGAAATGTGTGTGAATAGGATCAATATGTACTTCGCACAGTGCGATTTTTTTCAGCTTTAGAGTGTTTAAACACTGATTGAAACTCCAGGTTCATAATCTAAAGTATGTATAGTCCCATCAGTGAATTGCCACTTGTTCGTTAGTGCTTTGCACAGTCCGAATTCTTCACATTGTAACGAATTACTGCCGTCTGGAATATTTGTTTAGAACTGAGAGTCCTGGAAGACAATTCAGCTTTGGATAAAATGCTGCAGGAAGTCCAGATGCCCTCAAAAAAACTGGATTTCATTATTTTGAATGAAACAAGTAAGTTAAATTTCCTTAGGAACTGAACTGCTCCTGGAAACACTAATAAAAATATAACTAAACATGATAACTTGATCCGAAAATGCACATTTGATATTATATGTACATCTCATTTAAGGTTATTTTTTCTATGAAATATTCTGTCATGAGAACTGCTAGTTTTACATTTTTTTGTTTTAAAATACAATACCACTCTATGTAAAAGTTATTCTGTTAAAAGGAAAGCATTTGGAAAAAAACACACTATTGCTACTTCAGTTTCATTCTGTTAGTAACTCTGTTCTATAAAATATTGAGTGTTTAACTTAATGATATCCTGATATATTTTATCTTTAACCCAAAAAGATAAAAATATCTGAGGTGATTGTATAAAAAATTAGGGTTGGCTGTAAAATGTTTAAACTTTAATCTCGGGAGAGAAATATTGAATTTTTCCTAACCTTCTCCCTGCCACAGTTAACCTGGTCCCTGTGCTGGGAGCCTGAGCAGGGATGATTATGCAGGAACCACTGAGAATGGGGCAGGAGTCTTTGAGGAAATTTTGTAGTTTGTTCATTTTTATTTGTTTGCTGTTTTTCCCATTAAGAGCTGATTACTCATGGGGGATAGGGGAATCCGCCAGGATTGGTTTTTTTTTTTTTTTAATATAGGATAATAATAAAAAAGATTCGAATAGATCCAGTAGAAAAGTTCCATACGATTTTAAATGGCAGGAAAAGCGCTGGGGAGTCAAGGGTGCTTGTGAAGAAGAGCTTAGGGCAGGCCTACGCAAACTCAATGTGCATATGAATGGCCGGGCACCTTGTTAACGGGTCGGGTCGGGTCGGTTTGTGATTCGGCAAGGCAGGGTGAGCCCAGGTTTCCCAGTTGGTAATTCGCTCCTAGGTGATGCTGGTGCTGCTGGCCCTTGAATCAGGCACGATAGGCAAGGACTTAGAGTTCCGGAGAGCTCCCTAGGCTGCTGGTGCAGAAGGCACCACATACTGAGATGTGACAAACAGTGGGGGACACCGAAAGTTTTTGGCTCAGGGAAACCACAGGACTGGATGGGCAACGTGATAGGGAGGAGAGCGAGGCTGGATCTGCCAGGCTGGATCTGCCAGAGCTGGACAGTCCCGGAGGGAGGAGGTTGTACATTCAAACTCCAGGAAGGGGCGCGGGAGGGGGGGGGGGAGTTGAGGAGGAGGGGCCGAAGGAGGTGGGACTGGGGATTACAAAGAACCCCACCCACCCAAAGGAAAAACTACATCTTCAGAAAGATGGAGCTAAAACACTTGTAATCAACTAGTACAAATTCAAACAAAGGAGAGATCAAATGGTGGGTTTGGCATATTTATTAAAAACATCATGATCAACACATAGTTTGACATTCTACTGAAAAATAATAAATACTTAAATTTTTGTTCTTATAAGCACATTTAGTCAGAAGGCATATATCTAAAATACAAAATACAAATTGAAGAGAAATCCAGCTATATAAAGATTTTACTCTTAAATCTTTCTTTTTTCCTCAACTAAAATAATTTTAACAAGAAAGAAAGAAAGAAAGAAAGAAAGAAAGAAAGAAAGAAAGAAAGAAAAGAAAGATAGACATAAAGAAGCATCAGCTCTCGAGATATGGATTTTTTTTTCCCCTACAGGTTAAATCTACTGAAGCTGGAAATTATCTGATTAAAATATAAAACATCTCTCAATCTCTCTGTCTTAAAGATTTATTCATCTAACTCATCATCTTGAATTTGGGAGTAAAGGAAACCAAGTCGTTATTTAGGGACAAATTTTATTAAACTGGTGATAATTCCAGCACAGAGGATTAAACAGACCCGCAGATCACCCAGAACGTACACAACAGTGTGCTCCATGTAAACCTGATTTCATTCTGTGGAACACAGAGCTGAAAATGGGAACTCAGCTTTGCGGTCTGGGATGGCAGTAAGAATTACAAAAATGTTATTAAATCAGAATTCTAAAATAGATGTAGGGCCAACTAAAAATCCTAAACATCTTCAAGGAAATTCAAGAAGAGGAAAACATTTTGGAGGAAAACTTAGAACATAAGCCATAAACAAACTAGATAAGTAGATCCAGTGCCAAAGAACAGAATCATAAAAACAAAACATTAGCAATTCTAAGATGCACTTTTATTTTACAAGGCACCAATATATTTAATAGATATAATAGAAACAACTTCATTGCTTTAATCTTAACTAGTATTCTAGCCTGCAAGAGAATGTTTTTATGTCTTAAAAACATACTGAATCCAAGCAGTTCATTTTCTTTTTCTATTGTAATTTAACAAATTGTTGAATACTAGTTATGATTTATCACTGCAAAGAAACCTAGATCATGTGCTAATAATTACTCTTAATTTACTAATTAATCTTTATGTTTGTTTAGAATTCTGGTATCAGATGATCTTGCCTCCTCATTTTGATACATCCAAGAAATATCCTCTACTCATAGAAGTGTAAGTATTCAAGAGGAGGGAACACATTAGAAGTTAACCACTGGATATTTTTTACCTGCTGCAGCTTACAGAAAATTAGGGCTGAATGCATCTTTTGTCTCTTCCTGAATCATTGGGAAGCAATTTGACTATTTCTTTCTTCCATTTTGCAGTCACAAACCCAAACCTTTGTTTTCTACCACCTTTCCACTGCAGAAAGTAGACACCCTTTTGTCGTGATGACATATGGTCCTTTAGTTTTGACTTGTTTCTCTGAACTACAGGGGAATTTCAAAGGAATTTTCAGGTCACCGGTTTTATCCTTACCTCATGGACATTTTAACATGCAAGAGATGGATATTAATAGTCTTCACAACTTGCTTACCCCCAAACTTGCCCAAACATCTCCGTTAGTGGCCTTTGATGCAGCAGGACACCAAGTTTCTCTTCCTTTAGTTCTTGAAATACCACTGTCTGGTATTTTTTTCATTCCCCTCTTTGGTGAAGAGAAGATGTGATATAGGAAATCATTCATTATAATCCAGACTTCTTCCCGTCTCAGAGAAAGTTCTAAAATCACACATCTTCAAACAGTAAATATAAATTCATGCAAATTCTAAATGTGGCATCTTTGTAAAATATTTTTGATAATGACTGGGAATACCTTTTACTTAATCCTTCTAAAATTGCCCTGAACTCCCATGTAATACCACGATGCCACTCCTCCTGTCCCAGCCTGTCTCATTTCCTTGATTAGAAACAAGACAAAAACAAGCCAACAAACGTGCCAGGTGCCTGTTGCCCATCAGATAATTTACAAGCCAATAGGAGGAGTTCTATTGGGCCCATTTTATAGAAAAGGAAACTGAGACTCAAGAACATCACTTTTCTATCGTAACCACCACCACCAGCAAAAGAGGGGTGTTAGCAACCAACACAAACTTGCTGCACCGTATTTACAGTTCCATGTAAACAAAACACAAAAGCTCAAAGAAAGAGGAAAAGGTATTTTAAACTTCCAGATGTGCTATTTGATTTTCAGTAAGCCTAACTTTGACTGCAATGACATTAATTTGCTTTAGGCTTTAGCGCCAATACTGGAAACAGATATTTTAGAAAAGAGTGAGACTTTTATCCTCCTCAGCTCCCCAGTGAGGAATGGTTAGACCCCCCCCCCCTTCATTAGGAAAGTTTAAAAAAACATGGTAAAATTACTGCCTGGTTTTTTGTTTTTTTTTTAGTTGTTTTCCTCTTCCCATCCTTAGATGTCTAAATCTTTGTTTTCTATTTTTAAAAATAATGTTGTTTAATCTTAGGGGGTAGGGTAACTTGATACATAACTAATATTAAGGGAAGGCTCTTCCTCCACTGAATCTAAAATCATTGAAAGGACCAAGGCATTTCACATGTTGTTAAAAAATGTTTCCTCACACAAGAAATGCATGAATGCATTCTTCTTTTTAAAGTTAGAATGTAACAATATTTAGTTTACAATGAAAGTAATACAATGTTTGTGTAAAGCCAAAGTTCTTTTGACTTCTCTCCCTGGGAAGAGCAAAGGCATGCAAGTGGAAGGAACAGCGAGCAGACCAGTAGGGGAGATGGGCTGGGAGGGAGAGGTACTGGACAAGGTCTGGGGCCAGGAGTCCCGTAGATCGTGCAAAGATGACATATTTAAATGAGATGCAAGGAGCTATAGGAACTTCTCTTGATGAACAGATGGGAATGAGAGGGCTTGATGGAGATTGTGCATCCAGCTGTGTGGGAGTGGGTTCTAGCCTGTAAAGATTGCAGATAGCAGGGAGTTAAACTCACTAATAAATAGAAAGCGGAATAACAACATCTATGTTTTTCTTCTTTCTCCTTTGACGTTTTAAGGAGTAGTGGTCATTCATACCTTGGCTCATCCCACGGTGACTTGTGGAGCCTTAGTGTGCAACCTGTCCTGGGACTGGGAGTGGGGGGGAATGCGGTGCATATCACACAGTAGTCAAACCGGCCTTCAGGACGTCCAAGTCTAGGAAATACACATGTAGTGGAGGAGTGCTTGCAAGCCAGGGGGAAGGTTATATTCCAAGCTGCATTTATTGTCACATCCTCATTAATTTTTCATAACACAACATCCCTATCCCAACCATTAAGTATTTATTTCTTCGATTTCCAAGAAATATACCACCTAGAAAATGTTGGCCTATGAAGTCTGTGCTTGATACCAATCTTCAAAGATAAAACCGATGGGCATCTTTGAAGGAAACGCACAGCCATTATAGTCATGTTGCCAAGTTTTAGAGGAACCATTGTGGACACCCTGGTGACTGGCACGATTTCAGGCTCATGGTCGGGGAAGACGCATACTTCTTGTCCACAGGGAGTAGAAATACAGGCGCTCTTCATTTGATTCAGAAAAACCACAAAGGCTAACAATTTGGGATTTTTCACAGATATGCAGGCCCGTGTAGTCAAAAAGCAGACGCTATCTTCAGACTCAACTGGGCTACTTACCTTGCAAGCACAGAAAACATTATCGTAGCTAGCTTTGATGGCAGAGGAAGTGGTTACCAAGGAGATAAGATCATGCACGCAGTCAACAGAAGACTGGGAACATTTGAAGTTGAAGATCAAATTGAAGCAGCCAGGTGAGTGACTAGGAGATGAATTACGAAGGTCATCTGATTTTTCCCTCTCAATTTATATTTTAAAGTTGTAAAGTGGAAAGAATGTAAAGTGTCCTAGGATGAATCTTTTATCTTTGGGGTACATTTTTAGTGAAATATCACACTTGGATAAAAATGTATGTCCTTATAGACTTATCTAAAGGTGAAAAAAAGACGTATTTCTTAAATTCCTCTCTGTCTGTGACTCTAGAAAGGGACTTGGTATATGTGCTACAACCTTTCAGGAACAGACACCGGAATTCATCAAATGGACAAACTGAGGGATAAGTGCACCCCGAGTAAACATCTAACTAAACAAGCAGTACCCCTGCAGTCAAGGTTAAGCGAAGGCGCTCAGTGTTCTTTATGGCACAGGAGGCTACGTTACGTGTGGTGGCTTTCAAGTGCTGGGAGTGGCCCCCACAAGCGGGCTGAGGGTTACTCTGCCATTTGGGGAGAATTGTGGAGCACAGCCGTCTTCACTCACAATTATAAGGTCTTCATTATGTATGAATCACATCTCATTCTTGTGCTTTCCAGCCATGAGCCCACAGATAGATGGGGTCTGGCTTAAGAGAGACGTTACTGATGAATAGTGGTTACCACGTAACGCACGGGTAAATGGGCAGTGTTTTACCCGCAATGTCATGGGAACCGCGCAGCACCCCTGTGAGGTGCTTCAGGGAAAAAAGGCAGGCTCTTACATGGGGTAATTTGCCAGGGGAAGTCAGAATTTGAATCGAGGTCTCCAACTCAATTGGAGTCTCAAATGCATTCTCCAATTCAGCTACCTTCAACTGGTAAATGGGAAATGCAGTCTTGGAGTTTCTATAGCCAACTGCCTGGGTGTCTAGGGAAGCATGACAAGGGGTTGATTTAAAATAATGCTATGAAATCATAAACTAGGAAATGCAGAAAAATTGTGAATGATGAAATAGATGGAGGAAAATGCCTTTAAAAACAAGAAACAACCAAAGAGAAGAGATGAGGACAATTTATTACGTATCCCTAAGTCTCTTATATCAAAGTTAATGACTAGCTATTTTTCTTTAAAGTAAAATAGAGAGGAAGAGAGGTTTAGATCAGAGAGCGAGAATAAACTGGTTCAGGAGTGAGGCTGTGATATTTTCAAACTAAAATTTTATTTATCCAGACATCCTCTGTGAGAGAGGGCAGAGTGTCCAGGGCTTCTCAAATCCAAAATTAGAGAATTGGGTAAGCACACCATACATCTCTAGTTTAAAAAGTTAATGAGATGTAGTGTGTTTATACAATAGAATAGTAATTCAGCAATTAAAGGAACTACATACAGCCGCGTAGATGAATCTCACAGGCTGTTGAATGAGAGAAGCCAGGCGCAAACGTGTATATCTTGCATGGCCCGTTTTATATAAAATTCAAAACCAGGCACAAATTGGAATCTTATAAATGGAAAACATTTCATTTTTTCCTTTTGCAAAGGGGAAATGACCCAGAGGCTTCCGGGGTGTAGTAATGCACTATATCTCCACTCAAGGATATGCTCATTCTGTAAAGTTTATCAGCTTGTACATCACGCTTTGGTGCGCATGTCTATATGTATATGTCTTCTCAGTTTCAAAAGTTTACAGGGAGAAGATAATGATTTGAAAACTACTTACTTTCAAGTTCTTCTAACATCGCTTAACTCGGGGCCGCCTAAGGCATATATCTATAATCGAAAACATACAAATTTCCGAAGTCACATATAGGTCAATGCAAGGGTCCCCACCCCCCACCAACACTATAAAGTTAAAGAGCCTCATTTGCTAGGTTGCTTCTTAAAGCCAACAAATTACCTTTTGATGTTAGGTTAAGATTAAAAAGTGGGTGTAAACATTTTTTTCTCATTTCTTTAGCTGGATATGAGTCCTGAACACAATTTAGTGGCAAAAATACTTCTTAATCCATCAAGGAAAAATTGCTTCCTATTTCATGTGCTGAGCTAACTAATCAACACCCAGCAGAAGAAGGGATTTATTTAGAGAATGGTGTTTAAGTTCTCAGGTAGGGGGCCCAGAGACCTTCCGAAGCCCTACCCAGATGTTCTCTAGGCCCCTCTACTTCTCCATTGCGGGGGCAGCCTCTCTTCAACTGAAAAACATCTGGAGAGATTTAAATTCAATTATGTAAAGAAAAGTGCATCTGGGCTGCAAATTTTTATATAAAGCTGTGAAAAAAACTGCCAGGATTTGTTTTCTGTGAATCATACACACACACACACACACACACACACACACACACACACACACACACAAACACACAGACAAAATTTTTATGGACTCCAACAAAAGTAAATCTTGTTCATCTGGCTCTTAAGTTAAAAAAAAAAATGATTGACATCCATCTCAGGTGTTTATTTGATTGCTGGCTGTAATTAATCTTAGATTCCAACAGGAGGAAATAGAGAGCAAATGGCAGGATTTCACATTTGCGTACTTATGTACTTATCTAGTTTTCCATACACAATGCAATACAAATTCATGGACTTCTTCCATGTATTTTAGACAATTTTCAAAAATGGGATTTGTGGACGACAAGCGGATTGCAATTTGGGGCTGGGTGAGTAGTTGTTTGGCTAATGAATCTGTGTCCATATAGTTAGTGAATATAATTTGGAGCACGACAATTTTATCTTTGGCATGTAACTATTTGGAGATGAAAGTCCCGTAGTTTTAATCTAAGAAGACCCCAGTAAAATGCCTTAGATCTCTAGGCGGTGAATCCCTTATGATTAAGGAGGGAGGTGAGGGGGGTAAGGAAGGCGAGAAGGAGGGAGAGAGGTGGGAAAGGAGAGAGGGAAGGAGGGTGATTTTTCTCATGAGTCAAAGTCAGTAAAGATCTAGTGCTTATCGATCTTTTTTTCTTCAAGTACCACCCAGCAAAGTTTGATGCTTTTCCCACTTAGACCTATCAAGCAAAGGGACCAGGGCTCTGAAAGTGTAGTCTTTAGATATTGTCCAATTAAGGCCAATTTAAGCCCTTCTCTACCATGCTTTCTATCTCTAAAGAGGCACAGTATATAAAGATGTGAGAAATATGGAAACTGCGACTTGCTTACCATATGTCCTGAATTCCTTTACCTCCATAAAAATAACCATTTCCATTCCTTAGTCATATGGAGGGTACGTAACCTCAATGGTGCTGGGATCCGGCAGTGGCGTGTTCAAGTGTGGAATAGCCGTGGCGCCCGTCTCACGGTGGGAGTACTATGGTATGTAATTACTGTCAGGTACAAAAAGATACAGAGTGTTCACCTTAAAATTTCAATGACAAAACCATTCCTTTTTGAGTTTCCATGTTTCTACAGGAAATAAGCTGATTCATTGTAGATGCGCTTTACAGATACCTATAATCGAATAGTCTCACTTATTCTGCTATTGTGAAAGGCTCGGGGGTAGTATTTGTTATCTATATGTTTAGTTATCAACAAATTCTGTTTCCTAAATTTCAAACCTCCTTAATGCTACATTCTGCACATAAACCCTTCTTTATCTTTATTTTAGCTTGAGTTTTTGGGCTTCACATATTAGCAGAATAAAAGAAGCATGTATTTCTTTTCCTTCCAGTAAAGGTCAAATATAAGTAGGGCTTTGGTAGGGATGGGAGGAATTCCTGGGTTGTTTGTTTTTTTCCCCCTCTGTCTCTAAGTTAGTGAAAGCCACTCTAGGATCTCTTCTTCATCACTGAGAAATAATTCTATAAGGCATCATACATATGGAAGACTAGAATTCCCCAGGTGGAGAGAGTGAGCATTGGAATACTAGGTAGGGGGAAAGAGTCAAAGGTGGTGAGAAGATGAATTATTTTCCTGCAGATTTTCAGACCCTGTATCAAGTCCTTTATGTGATATACTCATTGAAACAAATATGCTCATTACATATTTTTTGCCCTAATGTATGGCGGTAGCACCAATCTTGTAGGAAACCCTTTTTCAAAGGCTAAGTCAAGAGAAGCCAATGTAAAAAAATAATAAATACATACATACATACTGTTATCTTTCTGTTTAAAAAAATTGAAAGCATACTTCTGACTTAGTCTACACACAATGGATTTGTTTTCATATAATACTTCTCTGCTTCATACTAATTGTTCTTTTGGATAGCTTGTTTTTGGAGACCTCTGGTGGTCAATAAAATAATAGAAGCAATCTTTGTGAGTTTAGAAGTGAAGAGAACTTCATTAAATATATTTGGACCAACTCAACTTTCTAGACATAGGCACTTTCTAAAGTTCTTACATATGTATTAATTCGAACAATTTTACTCAAAGATCAGATAGAAGGAATACATAAATGGTATTTCAAAGGTGCATTTGTAGAAGTTTACAACACCTGTATTATGCATTTTTAAAATACTATTATTAAAATTTCAGGGGTGCCTGGGTGGCTCAGCCATTAAGCATTTTGGTTTAGGGTTGTGAGATCTAGCCCTGTGCTGGGCATGGAGCCTGCTTGAGATTCTCTCTTTCCTTCTCCCTCTGCCGGCCCCTCCTCCCCTCCCCTTGATCGTGCACACACACTCGCACACACACTCTCTCTCTTTCTCTAAAAAAGGAAAAAACAAATTTCAGATCTTCTCACGCATGTAAACCTGATTAACATAAGAAGAAAGGGGTATTACATTCTAGAACAAGAAGAATTGTAGTCTGCTGCTGTTTCAGGAAAAATTCATTTTGCCTTTAATGGTTATTTTCAAACCTCCTCTCACATGTACAACCTAAATTATTCATATTTTAATGTTAAAAGATCTGAACATTTTATGAAGATCTTGTATTTTTAAAAATGTCCTTCAAAATATTATATTGTCTATATTAGTGTCCTCTAGATACATAAAATTACATATAGTCTGCATTCCTTTTAATCAAAAGGATACAATGTTGCCATTACTCATTTTGAAAGACAGTATTTTGATTTCCATAGAACAGGCATAAAGAATACATGTGACAAAACTAACACTCATCATCAATGTAGTTGTTAATGATGCCAGACATTCAAAAAGGGTCAGAATGTTTGTTTAAGGTTGTTGTTTAGATGATATCTTCATTTAAAGAATTAATGAGATCAGTGTGGAACTACCTGTACAATTGCCGTGAAATTCAAGCCACTAACCTAACTAGCACAATGACAGCATGTTACTCTGTACTTCCTATTTACTGTAATCTGGTCACTGGAGGGGGCATCTTTCAAAGCAATTACTTCAGATTTTTAAAGTTATTTTGGAATTTAGCCACAGTAAATTGTAAGTTTTCTCACATATATTTTAGGATATATCTATAAAATTTTTAAAAATAGGGCAAAAAAAATATGTTTAGTTATCCAAAATAACCAAACCAATTATGTATCCTGTTTTCAGCCATATTTATAGATAAAAGAACTTACATCATTTTAGCAGATATTAATGTGATCGATTTCACAATACACAACTGTCATAATGCCAAAATTGAGGGCTTGCCACAAAATGAGCAAAAACAAATGTTTAACTTGCATTGTGATGGAGTAACGGAGCTCATACGGGGATATACAGCAAATAAATGATAACTTAATTCTTTGTTTTCATTATAGTGGATTGTAAATTGCCAAAAAAATATGATTTAAGTAAGCAGCTAGTAATTGAACATTATAAGCGATTTCCAAAAGAAAATTAGGGCATATGCTTGTGTCAGGACCAAAAATTCAAGACAGTTGAGACATTAAGTGACTTCCTAATTAAGATTCTTTGAAAGGATCAGATGATGATGTTAAGAGCCCTTACTTTTCAGCACTTAACATTTGATTTTTCTGCAGATGGATTTTTTTTAAAAAGATTTATTTATTTATTTGAGAGAGAGTGTGTGAGTGAGAGTGCCCGAGCAAGGGGGAGGGGGGGGCTAAGGGGGAGGGAGAAGCAGTCTCCCTGCTGAGCTCAGTGTGGGGCTTGATCCCAGGACCCCAGGATCATGACCTGAGCCAAAGGTAGATGCTTAACCAACTGAGCCACCCGGATGCCCTCTGTAGATGGATTTTTGACTGGGTTTGGATCACCTAGTTTGATCTCCTCCTACCCTCATTGGTTCCGGCTGAGGACGGAAAGGCACGAGTCTGAGCGGCTGTCTGGCTGCATTAACAAGCCAAATAAAAATGATCTTGAGGAGACACTCCTAAGAGGGACGCTACAGACCCACGCACAAGTTGCAGTATATGAAAGCATGTAAAGTAACCCAGTAAAAAGAAGAAAAGTTTGTCGTATGAATTAACTATTTTTAAATGTTTTCCTTACAGACTCAGTGTATACAGAACGTTACATGGGTCTCCCAACTCCAGAAGACAACCTTGACTATTACAAGGTAAGAGATGAGAAACTAGATCCATTTCATAACCTATTTATAAGTTGTTAAAGAACATTTTTAAGTGTATCTATTCTAGAAAATATGTATTTTTTATTTCCAACAAAATTCTTGTTAAAAAGAAATAACACAGGTGGTTTAGAGATACTCCACTAGCTTCCCCTACTATATTCTGCATTAATTACAGTCTTTATCGTATGCTATATAGGTCACAATATGCATTCATTTGGAAATACAAAGCAACACCAGATAATTACTTTAATTATAAAAATTTCATTTAGAAAACATGTCAAATTCGACATATTCCTTTAAAACCCAGAAGACTCCCTAAACCTTTAGCTATATATTAAAATGTCTACGGTATTATAATTAAGATGTATGTACAAACCTATAATTTTCCTATTCATGGCCAACTATATACAGTTTGCTCAAACAATATTGGAGTAACGCAGGTGAAGAGTACAATTGGGCAGTGCCCTGAAGAGCCCTGGAAGCCACAGTTCCTGCATAGCCTCCAGCAGGGTTGGCTGACAGGGGCACAAGAGGCAGGCTGCTCTGCAGACAGGCTACAGCATTGGAAAGATGGCCTGGAAGCCGCCATCGTTGGCAGCCACGTGTGCGAGAGTGGATGCCACGGCTGAGCCAGAGCACCCTCTCTGGTGTCGCACTGATGTAGCCGGGAGTGCTAGCCTAACTCCGAGAGACCTCTGTAGCTCTTTGGCCCTTCCAGAACTTTCCTGAGTCGATCTGTCGTGTGTGTTGAAAACCCCAAAACTTGCAGATGACAAGGTCAATCATCTCATGGTCAAATTCTCCAAAGGAAATTCAAAATGCTCTGCAGGGTAAGGAATTAAAAAGCATGAAAAACAAAAACAAGAATAAGTTCACACAATTTCTCATCTGGGCCGCAACTCTCAATACATGGGTTTCATATGAACGCATCGCTCCGAGCAGTACGTGTACATTTTTATTAGATGCCACCATTCCTATAGATTCTGAAGCCATGTGATCAAATCACAGGAAAACTCATATAAAATGTCTAGTTTTGTGACGTAAGTATACACGGTTTCGTCTTAGCTCTTTCAACTTTATTTAGGAAGGCTTAGGGTGGAGGGGGTGCAGGGAGGAGTATGTGGCTAAGTCTACCTGCGTGTGTGTTTTCCAGTCAAGAGAGAAAAGCGACAAGCAGTAAAGGGAGATGAACCGATCACCTTCCACTACCAAGCAGTCCCGTAATCAGGTTGTCCCCATTTCTGCCAGTTGTCCCCCATAATACTTTGGACTCAATTCTTCCCAATCTTTCTCCTCCACATCCAATAAGCTGCCTTAAACATCCTTTCCCTTCTTCATCAGTCACCACGTTGCTGCTGTCACGTGACTATCTGCTTTTTTCTAATAATAACACAATTGGTGTCCCCTTAGCTTATCTTTGTCTGCTTCCGTCTTTACCACAATGGGACATGAGATTAATCCCCACAGCCCCACATACAACACTTTCACGGATCTTTCATGTGACTCAACTGAGTCCAACCTTCATTCTTTAACCAGGTGTTCAACATCCTTCTTACGATGGCCCGGTTCGCTTGTAATAGTCACTGCTCTCTGAATGTTTCTGGGCCTTTCGCTTTTATACCCTTGTCTTCTGTTCCTTCTGTCTGCAATGTCATTTCCTCCGTATCTCCATTTAGTACTGCTCTTCTGGCGGACTAGCATCCCTCTTGACTCTCATGACATTTTCTTGTCTATCTCTTAATCTTCAGTTTCTCTATCTTGAACTCGTGGTTATTTTGTACCCCCATTTCCCTTCTGCAGTATTATTAACTGTTCACATCTTTACTCAACACTGTGTTCTTTAGGTGACCCAGGATGACGCATAAACCTTAAAACCTTTCCTCATTTAAGAATTTTTGAAGGGAAACATTGTTATAAAAATTGCCTGTCTCCATCACTTCTCTCATTTTACATCTGGAATTTTCTTGTCCTTAACCTGACCAGGATGCTGACCTTTGAAAGCCATCCCTCCTGCGGTATGCCATATTTGCTGAGTTGCTTGAAGGGCTTTCTCATATATCCCAAGTACTAAAACTCCCAAAACAGAGCTGTACTTACTGTCCGGGACCCCACCCCTGACTCTAGAACCTGGTGGATGTCAAGTCAAAAGTTCATTTTTAAAATCCCATTCTGAAAAGTCCTTGAACCTAGAGGCGCAGGGTCAAGCCCAAACCCCGACATCTAGGGAAGTCCACGGCACCTGCCCTCCTTCCCAACATGAACATCAGCCGACAGCCAACAGGGTCTTTCCTCTTCAGCCGGCCCTCCTCCCTTCAGGATAATTCGTTCTAATCTCCTTTCATCCTGCATCTTTTTCCAGATTTTCCCAGAGGCCCGTCATTCCCGCATCGATCCCCCTCTTCCCCATCTCTACCCGCCCTGAGGTGGCCATGTTCGTCTCTCCCCTTAGGTGTTCGCCGCATGAGGTAGTCATGTAAATAGAAGTCACTTCCCACTGCCAATGGCAACACACGCACACTGGGTGCACCAAGTCACTCTTTCACTTCACTGCACAGATGGCTCCCGAGGACTGTTTAATCCTTCCACGCCAGGAGTCGAGTTTTCTTGGCACAAAATTCAGTGCTGGCAATGGACACATTAAAACTGCCAGTACCAGGGAGCGAAAGGTTCCCAATGTGTTACTCGGAGGAATGATTTGGGCGGGTGAGAGTTAAGGTGTGTAGGGAAAGGGAGGCGATCGTTCACTGAATTGTTTCCACCCTGGTAAGTTGCTTCCTCAGAGTGTGGAGAGCTGAATCTAAGTGCCTATATTTGGTGCACAGCAGGCTTTAGAATAAAGCTGCCCTCCTTTGTTTTTTAAATAAGCCTGTGCTTTTGTCTCTGGCAAGAATACATTCAAAGATTCTATTTTCCTCCGAGGCCCCAGCTGCCCCTCTGGACCCCATCTTTTACTTTTCTTTCCCAGGTTGTTTTTATTTCTCTCTCTCCTTCTCTCCCTCCCCCCCTCCTCCCACCCTTTTGGAAAAGACAAAGAAGATAATTCCTTAGAGGCTTTCAGTACCCTGTGCCTGTCTGTGGGTCAGAAGGAAATATTTTGAAAATGATTCTCATTTCGTCTGGCTCACTGACTCTCTGCAGGACATCCGGGCCAGGAAGGACCAAAGTGTGGAATAAGCAAGGCCCTGATTTTTGTCTATATTTGCAGCTAATGAATCATCAATAGAGTAGCCAGGATTATAGCCTTTATAAGAGAAGACAATCTTTAATTTAAAAAAAATAAATGAGAAAAAGGGATCATTATTAGGTCATTGATGACCCAGATTTGGAAGAATTTAGAGAAACTCACATCACCGAGAGAAGCACCTTTTATGAAGATAAAGGTCCTACTTATGATTTAGGAAAGGAAATCGCAGAAACCATTTGTATACACAAATGGAACAGGTAGGGATGCCATGTACAGTTGTTCAGCCTGAGCACTGCTGAAAACTAGTCAATGCTTCATTCACTAAGACATGAACCTCTGGGGTTGCATCCAACCAGAAGGAATGCCTTTTCCTATTCTTACAAAGCTGCCGAATAGATTAGCAGACCCTGGACTAAGGCTCAGACCCAATGCAGTGACATGAGCAGTGATCCCATGAGACTCCTTGTAGATAATCACCCACCTACTGCCAAGTGGTAAGGCAGGAGCACTTTTAAAGGCAGTGTAGCTCTGTGGAAACATCTTTTCTGCAGTGAATCTCAGTCCACAGCAGACCAAAATGGCGGCAGATTTGAGCAAAGGAATCTGATAGGCAATGAGACAGCCCTCACCCCCAACAGCAAAAAGCCAATAGCAACTACCGCCACACCTTGAGGAGTGTGTTGCTCACGAACATTGACAAGTAGTCGTTCATAGGGTCAGTCGTAGGTCTTTTAGTCAAACCTTTTTAAAAAATAAACATACGGTCAACTTTCACTCACCCATCCAAGGCCCTTGGTATTTTCATTGTTCAGAAGTTTATTACCTTGTTGGTGAGGAAAGATGTGCACACAAAATTATCAAAGAGAAATAAAGGAGAGTAGCTAGTAAAGCATGAACTCAAATATGACAGAGTGCCCCCTATGTATGGAAAAGAGAAGTGGTTCTCTAATTGTGATGAGCCGCAGGAATTTTGTACCTTGGGAGCATGCTGGGCAGGGAAAGGAAGTGGCCAAGAAGTTAGGGTTTCACCTTCCCCCCCAGCTCCTCTCAACTGGTTGGGAGTGGGATCCAGTTTCATTTATTTCATTCATTTTTCTCGTTTATTCATTAAGTGCTTGCTTCCACGGGCAGAAACTATTCTAAGCTCTTCACAAGGATTATTAGGTTCAGTTCTCCCTCAGATTCTCTGAGAGAAGTGCTTAATTATCTTCATTTTATTGACACTGAAACTGAGGCACAAAAATGTTACATAACACGTAGATGCTGAGGGGTGGGAGAGGGAGGGGCGCTCCTGTGAAGCCAATAAAGAAAGACTCAGGAATAAAGAGGGAGAGCATAGGCGCTCTGCGGGGGTGGCAGAGAGGGACGAGGCCGAGCAGCACAGCCGCACGAGTACCAGGTACAGCTGGTTTTCTGGGGATTTATGAAGCAGGTTGGCTGAACCGACGGGTAACATGGAAGCAGGGCTGTGGGAAGAGCAGGCCAAATGGCGGCCCGTAAAGCAGGACACAGACCGGGGTGGGAATGGATTTATGAATCCGCAGAGAAGCAGAAGATCAAGGGCAAGAGAAATGGGGCCCAAGTCCTGAGCCTTGTTGCCAAGGGAAGAGGGCAGCCTGGAACACACAGAAGGGACTGATTTAACTTGTAGAGGAGATTTATTTTGCATTTTGCTCAAAATTTGATAGGCTTTTGGCAAGTGTATGAAACAGTCATAGATTTGGCAGTCTTCTGCTAGCAGATTTGAAATGTTCAGTCCTTAAGAACTGCTGCATCGTTAGGTTATGCAAAACAGGGTGCAATTTTGTAAATATGCCATCTTGTACTGATTTGACATTTGTTCTATTATCCCAGAATATGCCAAAGGGAGAGAGACCTTCAGATTTAAGCCAAACCTTAACTTGTTTGTTGAGTGCTGATAAAATGTTGACTGCTGTGTGATCTTTAAAGAAGCCAGTGTTGCTTGGTGAGGACTGAGGTAGGGCCCCCTGTCGGGTTGACGGGCTCTCTTTCCTTGGCGTCTCATGGATGCAGTTGTTTGATAGATGTAAACAAGGAAAACATCCGGTAGAGTGGGTCGAAATAATTTTTTCTCAACAATTTTCTCTGGCCTCTGTTTTCTGTGGCACTAATGGTGCTTCCTAAAATAGGATTACTTAATGCTATCGATGAGGTTTCGGTTGCAAGCTGGAGAACGCGTAGAGGAAGTCGGTGCACCCGGAGTAGCTCCCTGACGTGCTGGGCTGTCTGTGAGACCGGTGGCCGTTTGTCCTTTCCGAGAAAGCCTGGGAACGGGGAGGAGTTGTTGGCTGGGATGTGAAGGGACACTAGAACGTCATGCTAAGGGGAATGGACTTCGGAGTTCGACCTCTACTCAAATTTGGTTTCCACCATTTACTAGCAGTGTGAGCTCGGAGAGGTTGCATAAGCTCTCTGAACCTCAGTTTCCTCATCTGGAAAATGGGGATCATCAAGCCTTCCTCACAGGGTTATTGAAAGGATTAAATGGGACCCCCGTGCCTGGCCTGAGGTAAGCTGTCGAAACATGGCACCTGCCTCCCTCATCGTCCTCAGGAAGCCGGTTGTCCTTATGGGTCCTCGATGGCACAAGGGGCAGCTTAAAAATTGTTAGAACTTCCGTTTCTTACAGTACTTCCCCGCTCTTATCAGCTCCCTCTTTATTTCAAAAATACAAAGATTTATTTGCCGGAAGGTGACTGCGGAACCGGCATGATCCGACAAGCAGTTACAGATGGTTCTTCTTAGGGCTTGAAGGAAAAGCTCCTCGCAGAGATGCTGTGGATTCGGCACTGCCACTGGACCAATCCTTCCCACTTCGCTTTGCCAGACTGTTGCTGACAGCGGGGCTCTCCGGAAGTTTCTAGCCTCGGGAGAGTGCCAACTGCACCACCATTGCATCCTTGCCCATTTATCACTCTGAGCTTCCTTTTTAGTAGCTGGTGATAGACTATTCGGCTTCTAACTTAGTCATCCATTTCCTTTTCTATTTCTGTTCCCATCGATAGGCAAATGGGGATGATCCTATTTTAGTGGGTTAAAATAGCACGGCGATATTATTTCCGATTATTAACCACATCTTCAGTTAATGCGCGCGCCTCTTTCTCTGGCTTCGGGGTTGCCTTCCGCGCGGTGGACCGCCAAGGGTCTGTCTCGAGGGAGAAGCCAGGATTCTGGGTCCAGTAGGGAATGATGGGTGGTGCCAGAGGCAAGATGCCACGGCCGCATCTCGGGGGGTGGGGGGGATGCTCTCTGCCGCCTGAGAGCCTGAGAGCCGGCGTGGGCCTCCAGGCTGCCCGTCCACCGGTCCGCCTCGCGCCCGGAGGCCCCTCTGGAGGCTTCTCCCGGGGAGCAGGGGGAAGCGAGCATGGAAAGGGCACACCTAGCACACCGTTGCCGGGGAGGCTTTTGTTTTATTTTTCTCGTGCTGCATTAAAGTATTTGTCTTTCTTTCTTTGTAGTGTAATATTGTTAATGTAAAACAATTTGCATCATGACACTTTTATCACAGTTTTCGTCTTTTTCTCAGTATGTTGCATTTCTCACCATGTCTAGTTCATCACAGCTACAGTGTGTACATCACAACATTTATCTTAGGCTCAGGGTTTTACTTGTTTATAAAAATTGTCTTCTTTCAGCCTGTATTCACTCCATTTAAGAAAAAAAAAAGGCAGCCAGAAACTGTTTTGGTCCAAACTCCAGTAGTTATCACATTCCTTGCTAACTGTCCTGCGTATTTATATGTCTCCTAACTATTACTCTATGTTTCAATGACATTTCTCAGTTTCATGGCTCGTGGAGGTTGTAGGAGCAGCTTTTGCTGTTCGAGCTGCCAAGCCAGGAAGGCCCGTGGGGCTTTTGGAGGTGAGGCGAAGTGGCAGAGCTGCCTGCGCGGGTCAGGTGTCGGGGCGGCAGCCGCGTGTGCCGCGGTGGCCGAGCGCTGGGTTCGGCGTGGGCAGGACCGAGGCCGAGCGAGCGGCCACGGCTGGGGCACGTCGCGGGGAGCGTCGGGGCCTGCGGCTCGCCCGGTGCGCGTTCGCCGGCGGTGCTGGAGCCCCAGCGTCTGGCAGCTCAAGCCCTGAATCCTACTCTGCCCTTTGGGGAGGTTGGTTTTGACCCCTTGCTTTCTGAGGAGCGGAGATTGCTCGGGGTTTTGCTGCCGCCTTGGGCTCTGCGGCAGCTGCAGGTTCAGAAAACACGCTTCCACCTCTCACAGGCCGTGCAGAGCAGCTCTCTTCGGACCTGCTCCGCGTAGGAAGGCATGGGACCCCTGCGGCCGAAGGGATAGCCAGCGCGCTCGCGCCGCACAAGTTCCAGGACAGTCACCTTGGCTCTCAGGGTCCCTTTGCTGGAAGGCCACATCGTGAGCAGCTTGGAATTTGAGCGGCCTCGGGGCGGCATAGGAAGTAAAAGAGGTTCTGCTCTCAGACCTTGTGTCCAGCTCCGACACTTCGTACAGATGTAACCTAGTGCGAGTTCGTCACTTTTGAGTCGTGGGGTCGCCATGGAGAAAGCAGGATTGCTGTGGACCTATCTCAGAGGACTGTTGGCAGGATTGAAGAGAGCAGTGCTTTTTGCAAATACTTCCGTTTTACAGAAAAAGAGACTCAGAGAGCAGCATGTCTCCAGGTGCACAGCTCACTGATGCTGAAGCCGGGGCTGGAATCCAAATCCAGTTCCCTTAGCCCTGTCCCCTTCCTGAGACCATCAGGTTCCCATCAAAAAGTACGAAGCTGGTGTTAGCTACAAAGAGATCTGTAAAATACCTACCTTGGCACTCATAAAGTTGACTTCGATTTACCAAGATGCTGGAGGAATAGCTGGATGATTTTTAATCCTATAGGAAAACTACCGGCCCTCCCTGTGCCCAAACTGTAAGGAGTCAAGAGAAGCAGACTCCAGCTCGCCTCCTTCCAGAGGCACTACGATGCCTCTGTGACACCTTTGCCTTCATCCCAACTTTGTAAACATCCCCAAATCAAGATCAGATGACCAGTTCTGTGCTTTCAAAGACTTTCTCATCGAAGGCCCCACCCCCATTCTAGAAGTCCTGCCTCACTGAGGCCAGTCTTCAAAAAGCTTACCTCCCAATTTTTCGCCCGATTTCTCTGGCTGATCCAATAGCAGGATTTTCCCTGATACAGAACGAGGCAGACAACAACAACCCACTGATTTTCTAAGGCCATGCTTGATCTTTTGCACCCCATTCCCCTCCCATATGTTACATTTGCCTAGGTTTTAAACATCTGTTCCAAAAGAGGTAATACTTGCTTCTCATTCATTGCCTAGCAATGTGGACCAAAGTTCATATGACATATTGCAGAGTATGTTTAGTTGCAAATGCTATGTACAGGCTCTTTGAAATGTAGCATGTATGGCACCATGTGACACACGGTTGCCATGGCAATACACTTTTTGGCTGAACTACAGCATAAGCCCATGGAACATACATTGCTAATATGAGACTCTGCCCTGTGCTAATGCATAGGACATAGCCAATCTGGGATCTGGGACTCAAGGGGCTTTGCGTGCAGCCCTGATGGCAGGTGCCCTCTGCCTGCATGTGCAAGGAAGATGTGGCATCCTCCCTTTCCAGTCTTGTCTCCCAGGCACAGGGCATGCTGTGCATTCTGCCATGCATGGAGACAGCATTTGCTTAAATATCGGTTTGCTATATTTTGTATCAAAGGGGGCCCCAGCTGAAAACATTTTATTTTGTAAACTGAAGTGAAAAATCAGTTTATGGCAGATCTTTTTTTGAATAATGACATTCTTTTTCCCAATTCCAGAATTCAACAGTCATGAGCAGAGCTGAAAATTTTAAACAAGTTGAGTACCTCCTTATTCATGGAACAGCAGATGGTGAGTTTCAGTTAATTAGACTTTTTAGTATCACAGACAGGTTTGCAATTTCACTACTGACAAAACAAAAGCATGAGGGGCAAGACTGTTACATTTACTTCAATAAAACAGTGTTGCTTTCCACAACTCACTTGTCTTGGGCTAAATGGGATGCGAAGTCCTAGAACTTCAAATAGTCCCTTTCTTCTTGTGCCTTTCCCGCCCCTCCCATCAGAAAAGGAGCGGCTATTAGATACTTTGTGTTCCCTTTCTCTCCCTGCAGATAACGTTCACTTTCAGCAGTCGGCTCAGATCTCCAAGGCCTTGGTGGATGCCGGAGTGGATTTCCAAGCAATGGTATAGCAAAGCTTGCTGCAAAAGGGGAGAACTTGCTGGTGGGGTCTTGGTTTCCCCTCTCCCGCTCCTTCCCCTCAAGCAGTCCCAGGAGACCGGGACAGAATTAAAAGGGTTTTTATTTGCCCAATGAGAAGTTGGAAGTGATATCCTTAAGCCATAGAGAGAGTAATGTTCAAAACTATTAGCGACTTGGGAGTTGAGCAGCACAGTATTGCGTATCTCGGGAGTGTCAGAGCAGTGCTCTCCTACCCATGTGATTGTTCTATCTCTCCCTGTTTGGATTCAGAAGCAATCACTTAGTAAATGTGCGGCAGAGTAAGTCTAAAGTGAAACCAGCCTCATAATAGCTCAGCTCCAATATGAAAATCCATTTCTGTCTAGTAAGTATTACTAGCCATTCTGACAACAGTGGGGCATTAATAATCGGCATGCTTCAGTTTTTGCAATGGCAGGGGTACCTTTTGTTGAACAACCCCAGGCAATAAACAATTAGGCTTGTTTTATAGAGTTGGAAATGGCTAGTGCTGTTGTTGCCTGTACAGTAGGCTGTTTCTAGATAGTAAGTCAGATTCATTTTTTGCTCTAGACCTTTTCAGATCAAGAAGAAAAACGAAAAGATGTTGTGTGTGTGTATAACATACATTAAATGTATGTTTGTATATATGTATATGCATGTGTGTTGCACTAAATATTTTTGTATAAAATGCTTTCTTGCCTCTATTAGCTAGAAAACCTCTTTTCCTCACTCTCTTCACACACACACACACACACACACACACACACACACACACACTTTGCTCTGTGATCAGTTCAAATGGTGCCCACTGAATTAGAGTGGGCCAGTTATTGGATACCAAAAAAAAAAAAAAAAAACAAAACAAAACAAAAAAAAACCCAAACCTGGCTTATATTTTTTGGGGTCAGATTCTTGTAAGAGGTTTTTTGCTACTCAAAGAAATGATATTTTAATTAGGCAATTTTTTCAAATTTTATTAATGTCTCCATAATATATGTTTACCTGGTAGTGACTTCCTACTTGTTTATTGTGGGATGCGTTGATAAATTTTTGCTTCAAGTCATCAACTCTTTCATAAATGTCAGACATACAGATAGAAAATTCTGGTGAAAAATCAAAGTGTTTGCCAATAATACATTTGACTTTTGACCTCATGTCAAACATATGTATGAAATATTGAAATAGATTTTTCTAGTTCCTTGGTAACATATATTAGGAAAAAGTGCTTTTAAAAAACTCATTTATTTTTGGGGCGCTTGGGTGGCACAGCGGTTGGGCGTCTGCCTTCGGCTCAGGGCGTGATCCCGGCGTTATGGCATCGAGCCCCACATCAGGCTCTTCCACTATGAGCCTGCTTCTTCCTCTCCCATTCCCCCTGCTTGTGTTCCCTCTCTCGCTGGCTGTCTCTATCTCTGTCAAATAAATAAATAAAATCTTTAAAAAAATAAAAATAAATAAAAATAAAAAAATAAAAAACTCATTTATTTTAATACAGTTTCTCTTCCTGCAGTGTAGGAGAAATCTGACACTTGATAACACTTAACTAAAACTAGTGTGCTTAATGGGATAAACATTCTCTCCTGTGCATGATGTGGTTCTAAGTGTCCTTTGAGTCAAATCTGAAAGTGGATTTGGATAGTTTCATTACCATATATATATATATACACATACCCTTAAAACAATGTTTTAATTCTATGTGTGCTCATGAGAGCTTATTTGAATTATTTTCTAAAAAAGAAGAAGACAACTGACTTCCTAATTCCGGCCTTTCTCTTTCTCTGCAGTGGTACACAGACGAAGACCACGGGATTGCCAGCAGCACGGCACACCAGCACATATATACCCACATGAGCCACTTCATAAAACAGTGCTTCTCTTTACCTTAGCACCTCCAAACATGCCCGACCTTATTAACAGCCATTTTTGTTCTATCTCAAAACTGCACTGTTAAGATGATGATCTTAAGAAAAAGTACACTCAAATCAAGAAATTCAAGGTTACCTTTGTTCCCCAATCTCATGTCTGTAACCCTAAATAGGGACTTCTGTCTTTGCAACAGATTATTACCTTACTGAAGTTTGAATTATTCCGTCTGGTTTTGTTTATTATTTAAAATCATTTCCACATCCGTTGCTGAAACAACAAATCTGAATTGTTTTTATGGGAGCTTTGCATAGGTTCCCTGGGAAGCATTTTATTCTTTTCTAACTGGACCAGTCCAAATCTCGTTCTCGTCTTCAAAGGGATGGCATGATGTGAGCAGTGACATCATAGAGACAGGGGTAAGAAGGGAAGGGTGAGGGGAAGGAGCCAGTAGGTCTGGCTGGGAACCCACGTCCGAGCACGATGACCCGACCAGGCTCCTGTCAGCAACTCTTGGAGAAGAGCTGTTCGCAGCCAGACTGGCACGGTTTTCTGAGAAAGACTATTCAAACAGTCTCAGGAAATCATATATGCAAAACACTGACTTCTGAGTAAAACCACAGCAGTTGAATAGACTCCAAAGAAACGAGAGGGAATCTGCCAACAATGCAAGGCCCCCAGGTGCCAGCTACGGCTATAGGTGCGACAAACACACAGCAAGGGGGAGGGGAAAGCACTGTCACTGTGCCTTACAACTACTGATGTTTCCTAGTGAAAGAGGCAGCTTGGAACCGAGATGTGAACACATCAGCTTGCCCTGTTAAAAGATGAAAATATTTGTATCACAAATTCGAACTTGAAGGAGTCCTTGCATCAATTTTTCTTAGTTCATTTCTTTGAGCATCTTAATGAAGAGAATATTTTAACTTCCTTGGCCTTGTTTTTAAAAATCAAAAATAAACTACAAAGTTATGTATTGTTATTCTCATTCTACATACGGTGGAATTTCTCCTGGTCATTTAATAAATGTTCCTTCATTTTTTCAGAGGTAATGCGTTTTGTGTCTTGAATGAGACCTAAACCACGTTGGCATATGGACACGCTTATCCAAAAAGGCTCTTGTTTATTTTGCTTGTTACCCCAGACTGCCTTGTAAACATGGAGAGAGTTCAGTTTTTGTTAAAAAAAAAAAAAAGATACATAAAAATGTGTTAAATTAAGCAGTTTGTAGGGCTTTTATGTAATACATATACAATTTGTTATCACAAACATATATGGCTTTTGAAAAACCCAAATAATTTTTATTTTTTAGGTGATACATAATATATAATTTTATTCCAGGAAACTGTGATGAGGCTCATGTTATAAGAACAAATAACATCAACAATAACATCTCAGTGTAAGTTAAGGAGTCAGTAACTCAAGTGTTTGACTATTTTGGGCTGACATATTTATATTAATGAAAGCATAGATTTCAGATGCTGCATTTAGTCTAGCAGATAACTGAGGAAACATGATTTTTTTGTTCAATTGTTTGCAAAATGGCCTCATTGTTTTAAAAAATTGATTTTATGAACTCAAACTTAATTTCAGACCATTTACTGGAAAAAATTGTCTCAGAGTGAGCTCCAACACAAAAATCTAAAAATAGAAGAAATGGAAAAAATCTATCAATTCAACATAAGACTGGTGAGTCATGCATAAGAATGGGCAGAGGTTGTGAAATTCAGCTTCGATTGCACCTTGGGAGCATGCCATTGGGTAGCTTCACCTGACGCCCCAAATCCACTCATGCACTAGAGCTATAAATCGACCTGCAAACCTGTAGGGCTCTTGTCATAATTCTATTTCTTAATAGAGCTCAATCATCGTGAGTAACTGGACCGATCTCTGCAGAGTTCCATATCCAGAAACAGTAGTCATAGATCATATGTCCACATCCTGGACTGAACTAATGGTCATAAGAGCAAATTCAATAGAAATTCTTCTTTTATTTTAATTGGAACCAGATATTGTGCAATATCAGATGGGTACAGATATTGAAACCATTTGGCAGTATTAGTTGTTAACAATATCAGCTATTTCACAGATATCAATAAGACCATTGTACAATAGTGGATATTTCACAATATCAGATACCTCAGAGATACCAACACCATTGTATAATATCTGATATTGTACAACTTCTGGACAATATCAAAACCGTAAGATTCATCGTTCCTTTAGTTTCTACACATGTTATTTTCTCTGGAGCCCAGAGGTAAAAAACCCTAGCACATATTGTTCACATGAGGGTTTAATGATGTGATTGAGGTTGAAGTGGATCTCGTTCCACCCTCACAGGACACGTTTTACTCTCCAGTAAAAGAGTTTGAAATTGGCTGATTGGAAAAGGAAGGTAAAGACGTGAACACCTTCAGGAGAAACTTAGCCTGAGGCTAAGCTGGAAGCACATAGGAACTAATCCCAGCACTAAGCCGTGCAGACGTGCCCGCCGTCGACAGCGGCAGCCTCGGCGGGCACCGGATGCTGAGATTCCCATCCGACACAACCTGTGGGAGCGCACCGCGCCCGGGGGAGCCCACGCCAAAGGAGCGGTGTTCACATCCTTTCTGTGGATGCAGTTTAGGTTTTGCTCAAGATTTTTAGAAAATCACTTTAAAAATTATTTTTGAACATTTTTTTGGGGAAATCTTGCTAAAAATGATTCCATACCTCCATGTTTTCTTAAATAGAAGGCATGGAACATAATTCAGTGCATCCTTAAGGACTCAAAGGCACCACCATAAAGATCAATGATCACATCAGGCTGTGTGTCATTCTGGGTATTTTCGTTCTTATTCACAGGTGGTCACTGAAGCTACCAGTTCTACTACGTGGCATTTGCTTCTTTTGCTCGAAGGTGACATGCGAATTCCAATTTATAAAACTACTAGATTTGTACAATATTTAAGATTCAGTAAGTTCTAAATGAAAAACATACCAAAACACCAGAATGGCTTTTTTCATAAAGTAAGAGAATTTTGTTCTGCCAATTTTGTGACAGTTCTTTCAGTGGTGTCTGAGAACCTTTTTACGTACATCCTGAGTGATCTGGCGTGTGTAGTCAGGATGTCTGAGGGATCCAGGTGATTGAGAATGAGAGACGAACGTGAGTAATAAAGCATAACGTCACTGCCCATCAGAAAAACTCAGAGCATGGTATTGTTAATAAGACTAATGTCATGCCCAGTGGAAATTTATCATCTTTCTGCATATCACCTTTCTGTGACAATATTAACATTTGTACTTGAGAATTTGAATTAATAAAAAGAAAGTTCCTTTCCCAACTGCTAACATGAGAGGGGATTCTTTTCTGATGCTACAGACTTTAAATTTCAACCAACTCAATTAAGTTTTTTTATTCTTCATAATCTTTCATCTGAACAATTCACCCCAAGTTTGTCAGATGATTTCAAACACATATTTGGTGAGACCCTGATTATTTCATTAAGTTTCTTCTATCCAAAGTCATGATACTTGTGACTTGTGAGCCAAGCATTTCCTTGGCTAAGTCTGGTTTCCAATGTTGATCACAGAAATATGAGTCACAAAGAAAATGTAACATCCTGGGAAGAAATATTACTCATCTTAACCTGATTCTGGTTGCGTGACCCAGAATGAGGAGCCGGTTAAGGAGGAAGCCAGTCACTCCTCGCCCCCTGTTGGAGACTCAGCGCACTGCAGCCTAGATGAGGGGGACGTGGGTTACAATCACCGCATCACCACTCACAGTGAGAAACATTTTCAAGAGCATTACTTAGCCTCTTTGAGCCTCAGTTTCCTAATCTGAAAGAAGTACAAAAACACCTACCTCACAGAATTGTGCCATTGCTGTGAAGATTTGTGTATAACTCTGCCGGCATATCCATGCCGGGCACTTACACCCCCCTCCCGCCCCGGTCACACTACATAGCTTTTGATCCTGGTTTGATGACTCCACTGCTGACTCCATCGTTTATACGGGGCCTCACCCTAGGTGTCTGTGTCTACCTCCAGGTGCTGGGCATATGAAGGTGATCAATAAGTATTTGCTTCTGTTTCCATACTGACATGCCGGTGAGAATCCTTTTCGGATCTTTCACCATTCTTAATAAATGGAGCAGCAGCATCGTGCGATAGACTTCACTGAGGGTTCTGTCCAGCCTTTCCCAGCTGCATAAAGAGCCGAGCACAGACCTAAGCTCCGGAGAGTTACAAAGAACGGATAAAGCACTATTCCTATCTTTAAAAAGCTTATAAACAAATGAAGAAATAAGTCACATGGCAGAAATCTATACTACACACACCAGAAGGCAAGAGTACCTAGACATAAAGCGAAGTCTATGGTAAGAATGGTGAGATGAGTAGGGTGAAAAGGCGGGTGGGGGAAGGTGGTTTCTGGGTTCATAAGCGCTGCCATTGGCCGCGTTTGGTACTACATTTAGATTTCCTTAATAGTCTCAGGATTACTGTTGATATCATGCTTTTCAGAACATTTTTTTTCAAATACAACTCAAAATCTATCATCTATCTATCTATCTATCTATCTATCATCTATCTATCTATCTATCATCTATCTATCTATATGCCTTGTTCTACATAAAACGATTTCTAGTAAAGCTATGTGTCTGGAGTTACTTAAGTACCTGAGGGGCATGCTTAAGCCTACTTGGTTTTAATCACAATAACGTTTATACACCATTCACAGAGTTTGGTTTGAGCTTCAGAATCATCCTGGTACAGGATCCCTAAGGAATCCGATTCCACTTTTTTCACCACTATATTTTCCACTGTGCTGCTAGACTAATCTTTCCAGAAATTCATGCCTCTCCATTACTCAAAACTTTATTTAAGGTATAAAGTTCAAATATCCTAATACAGAACTTAACATCATTTATAATATAATCGGCTTGTATTTCTACCTTTTCTTACAGGTCTTCACTGCTCTCCTAACACTCCACCACACTGGGCTGTTCGCTTCGTTCCAAACATGCCATACATGAAATATGTCAGGCTCCAGTTACACCATATATCTTTACTGTTTAATTTCATTCTTATTTCAATACTGGCCTGTGTTTGAGAATCTTTGCAGCTCTTGGAGTAGGTTTCCTTCCCCATTTCCATCCTAATTCATATGCTACCTCTTATATAATATCTTCCTCGAACTCTGCCCTCCTGAAAGATCCATGTTTGGGTTATTCGCTGTTTTCATTATACAGCCAACTCGGTACATGTCACATTGTGTCATGGCTCTGTGTCTACTGTGCCCTTAGAAGCAAGGACCACAGTTCTATTTTCAATGTTCCAGCTCAAAAAAGTAGTGGCCCATACACCGACAGAACTGAGCAGTAATGACAGTTGTATCAGTGAGCTGCAGCTTTCTCAGAAAAACACCCAAAGAGATCTGGAAAATAAAATATTACCGGTAATCCTTGAATACTGGGCTTCTTCAAGGGGACTGATTGCAAGTAGCCTTTCCAAATAGATATTTAGAGAACCACCATATCCAAATTACTCTCATCAAATTTTCAAGTGCTTGTAAATCTTATTTCATTTCAATGAATGAATAGACAAGATACTTATTAGAACATTTGGGTAGCAATCTTGAAAGAATCATAAAATAGTCAAGTGACCACGAGTTAACAGCTAAAGTTAAACAGGAATGGAGGTGCAGATAGGAGAAAGAAGAAAGAAAGAAAGAAAGAAAGAAAGAAAGAAAGAAAGAAAGAAAGAAAGAAAGAAAGAAAGAAAGAAAGAAAGCCACACTTTTAAGAGCCAAGAAAAATCCTAAAAGATCTAGGGATAGTGTTAAAATACAAGTTGCTTGTGAATTGTCAGTGGAGAGTTTCAATTAAGCTGTAGATTTAAACTATACCAAGGAGATATTCAGATTAAATTCAGGAAAAAACTTCCCAATATCAAAGGATGTTTAATGGTAGCAATTATAAAGTAAACTCCCAAGTCAAAAGAAAAATACTAACCAGTACATTAAAGTTCTGAATGTAATTATCTCCATAACATACTGCCAGATGGCTACAAAAGAATAATGGTCCCATGTGACCCATAGTAACAAACAGGGAGGAGAGAGATTTTAGGAAATGCCTTTCCCATGGTGGGGTTTGGGGGGTTGGGCTGAAAACAGAAGTCTAAGGAGTTCTACTTATGGGAAATCCTACTAATGACCTTGGAAGATTTCACTAGTCTTGGGAGCAATGCCATTTGCACCCAAGTCACTGCTTTCTGGAAAAATGAAGAGATATATCCTACTACATACATAATATTCTTTTCATAAAGTTCAAATTGTCAGAATACTCTAGAAACGTCTGCATCACCAAATTTTCTTAACAGGGGTGTTTAAGTTTAAATATTATGTTCGGTCAAAATGTTCTACATTGATTTGCTGATTAAGGAGAAAAAAAACAAGACACTTTGCATCACAATTTAAAATATGCAAGGAAATTAATTAGGATAAATATTTATTTCCACATAACATTTCTTAGTTGTGAAAAACACAATATCCTAGTCACATTTACATATTACTTGAACTTTGCAATAAATTACATTCAAGATATTCAGTAATTTTGACCAGGAATCTGAAATTAGGAGGAAATATATAACACTACATTTTTTTCTTATATTTTATATGATTTCAAAATATTAGGATTAACATAGAGATAGCATTAAAATTCACACAAGAACAAAATGACTATAAAAATACTCAGAAATACAGAATTTCATTGGGTATGATTGCTTATTCAAATAAGTGATCATGTGAAGGTTTTAATTCACTATGATCATTTGTAACAGAACAGTTATTAATATACTAAAACACTAGGAGGCTGCTTTGGGGACTGACTGGCACATACAGCTAGTCTAAATCATACGACAACGGCAATGTTTACAGTGTGGAATCTGTATTATAAAACACACAAAGGCAACACACTTGGAATGGAAAGTTTCTGTATTTTTCCTCGGCATTTATAAACACAGACTGTATTAACTGCAAATTATTCTTACAGTTTTTAGGTTTACATTCCATAAAAGAAATGGCTCCTTAAAAGATTGTGAGGGGAGTTTTCTGAAATATCAAAATGTTGAGTCTTATGGAGGCTTTGTTGGGATTTTTTATTTCCCTCATAAGCTTGATCACAAGAGGATTTTTTTTTCACTTTTCATGTGCACTGATACACAAAATATGTAATTACTAGTCTGGAAAAGCGGCGGGGCTCTGATTTATAAAATTGGACGCTGCAGATCATAAGATTGATGATCAGTGGTCATTCTTAGGAAATCAGAGCACTACAAGATTCTGTCTTGATTAACTTCGCATTATCTAAAATGAAATGAAATACCGTGTTTTTTGTAATGCTCAAAAATTCTTAACTTTCCTTCCTCTTGTGCAAGCTTAGTAAAAATGGATTCTTTCCTATGGACTGAAATATCTACAGAATCTTCTCGAACAGAATCTGAAATATTCATTGAAAAGACTATTTTTCTACAACATGCATTCAATTAAAAAGTGGAAAAGAGCTTTTCAGAAGAGAAAAATATAGTTGGAGACCTGTCAGCCTAACCTTAGCACATGATTCAGAAGCAGCATTAAGCAGTACGTGACCTTTAGCTGCAGAATAACTATACAGGAGTGAGAGTTCATGTACAAGGACTCACCATGGGGCCTTCCACGGGTGTTACAGAATAGGTTTATTTGGAAAACATTTGTTTTTAACGGGAGAGAAATTTAACAGCATATTTCTGATAAAGGTTTATATTGAAAATCTCACAAAACCTACAAAGTTTTCCTGAAGCATTTCCTACAAGCTGAGTGTTTGACGGTGTAATCACAACTTGAATTGTTAAGCAAACACTATTTGACTCTGCATTAGTTTCTCATTCTTTTAAACAAGTTGTGAGCAGGTTTCTATATATTTTTTTCAAATGACTTTAGTTTTAGTTACATATAAACTCTTAAGTATTAAATGTATCATAATAAATCAAGGAAATGCATAAATACAATTATTAAAAAATGCTTCCAAACTAACCTTTTGATTTGGGTCTTTTGAAATAAGTCACTAATGCTAAGCTATAAAAAATAAAAAGGAGTAGGACTACCTTTCAAAATTCTTCTGAATGAAATTATCAGGTAGCTTCAGGTCACGAAAGTAGGAAAATACAAACTAGGTAAATCTGACGTCTCTTTAAGAAAGCTATTGCTCTCATAAAACTAAGCATGAGAATCCAGTGTTTACAAATGTCTAACATACAGCAAGGAACACAGAGATTCTTGCATTAGCTATCATGTATGCTCACAAGGGTGTCTCACTGCTCAGAAGTTTAAACACAGAAATGAAACAAGTATTGCGCTACTTACAGTATGAAGGTGGATTTGGGATGAGAGACAGAATTTACAATACATGATCAAAGCAGTTTTATTAATAATTGTGGCACTCTTCTCATATATATGTAAAAAATAAATTGAAGATCAAGTCATAGACAAGTCTCCCTGTCAACACCTTTCCCTGAGTCAGCTTTCTTCTCTTTTCGGCTTTCAATGCTACAGGGGGAGAAAAAAAGGAGAAATTTATTACTGCAATCCCGCGCGGCTACTGTGAGATCTGCTTGCTCAGACACAAACCCCATCAACCCCAAAGCACCACATGGGCCCTCAGCATTGCTCTTTCATGCTGTGAAGCATAGCTAGATAGCAACAATTAAAATCCTCTGCACTCAGGGAGGTAGAAACCGAGAACTGCAGAAAGGGGGAAATTGAAAAAATAGGAACTAGAAAGCAAAAACCAGACATTTTAAAACAGTTCCAAAAGCATGCAGGATCGATACCACCGTCCTCATTTGGCCAAAGGAATAATGATTGCTGAAAATGCCCCCAACCACCCCACCCCCGCCCGTCTTCAGAAAGCACCGACGCCATGGGAACACCAGCGAGATGCCCCGGGAGGTATCTCAGGGCTCGCTGCGAGGGGCTCGTCCTCTGTGCACACGCCGGATCAGGATCTTTGGTGAGCACTGTGTTGTGGCCAGCAGGACAGACACATCTCCGCTGGTCTGGAGGACATGTTCACTCCCACACACCACCCTCCGAACACCTGCGCAGACTAACTCTCATCCTGGCCCTCACCTCACTCCTTCCAGAATCAGCTCCTTCCCAAGTAACTTCTGTTTTGTCTGTTCTCCAATTAACTTGATGGATGGGCAAGTTGGTAATAAGAGTCTACCATTTTTGTCTATGCTTTTTTTCGATATTTTCCCAATGAACACTTTTCCTACTCTCGTGTGGACAGTTTTCATGGAAAATTCAAATCATGTGTTCACAGGCGGGAAGCTCCCAGCAAGAGCACATGCTTCCAGAGGGGAGAAGCCCTCACTCCCTAACGCCTCCCAGCACGGGGCAGAGCCCCCACACCTGAGGCCTCCCGCGACCCTCCCTGTCACCTGGGGCCCTGAGCCGGAATAGTCCACCCATTTTTACTGGTAACTTTGTCCCTTAATATAAATGTATGAAATAGTTGGTGGTGGGGAAACCCTTGGTTTTATAACTCTTCCCAAAGTAATAAAGTGACAGTTAAAACCTTTTTTTTTCCTATGCGGCCTCCTGCACAGCTTTCTTAGTGGTCAATAACTTAGACACATTCTCCCAGTGTGTTTTTAAAATTGTTTTTCCTCCAATTCAAGCTAGAAACAGCCCTTCTCAGTTGTCACCACCACCCGGCACCATCAGGTAAGAAGTGCCGGAGCTTCTGCCATCCGTGGCACGCCGCCAGCGCTGAGAGCTGGTGTGAGCGGGTGTCTACGGCACCCGGGTGTACGCCTGCCACACTTCTCAGCACACACTACTTACAGGTCAGAGCAAAGCAACTTTCCTCCCTTTTCTTTTCTCCTTCCACAAGGAGAGATGACAGTGTGCACATGATGTGTTGAGAGCCTTAACTCTGTATTTTTAACTCCCCTATCGGCATGACTCACTTTCTTCTACTTTAAGTGCCTTTCCTATGACAAGTGTCTGCTACCCTACTTTCCAAATTAACTTTTCCCTGGGCTTTACCTGTCTCCCTGGCTCTTCCGCCGCACAGAGCCAGTGAAAAAGGGCAGCAGGGGGCAGGGGAGGAAGCCTGGCCTGGAAACTGGAAGGTTATGTCCAGTCCCCCGAAAGCTAAGGATGAACTGTGGGACCTTGGACTCATTATTTAATCTCTCTGGGACTTGGTTTCCTCATCTGTAAGTTAGTTTTGGACTTCATGGTTTCTAAATACTCTTGTAGCTCGAACGCCAGAATTCTGAGGCTGGTATTCTCAATCACAATGAAGATAGAATAAAAAAACCGCCCCGTAGGAGCCTGCAGGGACAGAGACACACAGGGCTCTCCGCACACGCACGGCTCCTGCATGATGCTCCGCTCGTCACCTTCTTACAAACCAGCACATTCCCAAGGGCACTATAGTCACCGAGCGGTGAGAAAAGATTCAGAATGTTGACTTCATTTACAGGTGTGCTTCCTCCCGACGTCCTGGGTTGGTCATCTTGGTTGTTTGGTTACAAAACTATAACCAATGAATTGATCTGGGGTTTTTCCCCCTGTTTAAAACCAGTGGTTTGGGTATCAGATTAGATTTCAACCAACTACGAGGCAGAAATTTTATAACCAGCTCAAGACCTCTATGAAAAATATTATTGACTTGAACCTATCTTCTTACCATATGGCTATTACTCTCTTTATTCCTTCATTTTTCAGGATTCCAATCAATTCTAAACTTTCATTGTAATAAACATATTACTTCTATTTATTAAATATGTATCATATCTATGATATCTATTGCAATAGACATATATTACATATCTATTCTATACCAGCTACTCGGCAAAGATGAAGGGATACAAGATAGATGAGACAGTGCCCCTCCCCTTAAGGAGTTACAATTTAAAATATAAGGAAATAATATTTCAGAAGAGAACAGAACATGACCTGCTACCCTCATGCTGCCTAGAGATCTATGAAACTGTTATGTTTCGATCACAGCAAAATCATTATGAACCACATTTACCAAGCAGTCATGAGAGGGCATAGGCCTAGAAAATCAGAGCAAAGAAGGAGAATCCAGGATATAAGAAGGTGGTGGGAGTGGGTAGCCAGAGGACAGCAGAGAAGGTGGCCCCGGAGCCTAGCCTCGGCCGCCAGGGCAAAGCCAAGTGCTGTTTTCCCAATGTTGCTAGCTCTCTTCCCAAGAAATGTCAATCTTGGGTGTCAGTTTTATAAAACATAGCAGTTGCTCACCTATTCTGATGCAATGTGGTTTTTAATGAGACCTATTTCTGCCATTCCAATTCAATAAACCACTGAGGAGCTTGTCACATGTATGCATTGCACTGTTGAACAAGGATCAAATTAGATATCCTACAGATGTGGTCAAATTTGCAATTAGTTCTTAGATCCTGCTTTCAGTCAGACTGGATAAAACATTTTTACCAACGAAAAGTGAATGAAATGATGGAGAAAATACAACTGCTATTCCAAACTCCACTAAGGAAAAATATCTAGGCTTCTCTGACACCCTGATAGGCATGCAGGACCAATAGCAAGGGACAGGATGGAGAACAAGGAGTGGCGGGGGGTGAGGGGGGTGGCGGTCAAAAGTTTCAAGGAAGCCAGCTTAGGTCTCAAGAGGTGTAGACCCTGGTGACCTGGTCTTTAGGTTTTAGTTTTGTTTGCCAACAGATACTCTAGCAGGCACAAAATTTTGGAGTTCCAGGTCATCACACTCCGATGCCTTCAACAGACACACCATGAAAAAGCAATGGCTTTGGGAGGGTATTGTCATTAGTGGGTGGTTTTAGGATTTTTGGAAGCCACACTGTTTCTGCCAGTTTCCACTGTTATGAAAGTGAAAGACATTAACCATGAACCAAGAGATACATCCACATGGAAAGCTACAGATCTTATCACATTTAAGGGTAAACTTCCATTCACAATAGTTTGAATCTCATGTTAGTGGTAACATATGTTCAAAGAGTAAGAAACAAGTGGTTATATCAAAATATAAAGGATGGTCCTAATTAAAACTGGACATGTTGCCTTGTTTTAAAACAGCTAGGTTTTTCTGATGAAAAGCATCACTTGACTTTACTATTTACTTTGAGGAGTACCTAAAATATCATGACATAAATTTTTTTTTTTTTTTTTGCTTGAACCAAAGGAAAACAGAGAAAGCGTCTGTATTCTGGATCCATTTTAGTGCAGGAAGAAAAGTAACCTGTAAGTTCAGTTGTCTCAAATTTTCCACATATTTCCAATGGCCAGCATTTTATTTTGAGCTTATAAACCTGGAGTTCCCATTTTTTTAAAAAAATCAGAGAAATGCCATATTTTTAACGTGAAAGAGTCCACAAGCACATATTCCAATGGGTTTGAGAAATTACCCTTCTCATAACTCTGATTTTCCCCCAGACTTCTACCAAAACAGAGCTACTGTGAGGATGACTCTATCAGACTATAGCAGGGATCACTGGGAAAGGAAGATAACGCATGTTTTAGAATAAGATATTACTTCTGCTTGAGCCAAGCAAAGAAATACACGAAGATTTTAAAGCCCTGTTAAAGACAGAAAACATCCAAAAGTCTTTGAGGGAGCCTACTGTGTACCTGATATTAACCTCTGGTGTGTGAGAGGTAGTTGTTGGGTGGGGGGAGAAAGAGACAGAGAGAGAGATGACTAATCCCCAGCTTTCTGGGATGGAGACTCTGCACATCCACTGTCTGTCTTTTTGGAATAGAGATGACACTGAAGCAGCATGCCATTTTGGGGTGACAAAAACCAGCAACAAGAGATATTCTCTAAGCCTAATGTAACGTCTTTTCCGAGTCCATGTTTCCAAATATTTCTCATGAAGCCACATAAAGCTTACAGCTTTGGGAGCATGTGGCGCACATATACGGAAGCTCCCAGCTTTGCCATTTCTTAATTCAAAGGATAAATTTTCTTTTTTCCAATATAGAAATTTGATGTCATTACTAATACAGTTCTGTGAGATTCGTTGATTTGTATATGATGCATTTGTAAAAGTCATGTGGCGAAAAAAGTTCACTCAAGCTTCAAACCTTCTTAAAAAGCTGAGTAGTTATAGGAATACCATAAACACTCAGTCCGATACTGGATCTAAGCCTTTTGCCTCCCCAAAACTCACACAGAGAACATAGGCTGACCGGGTTTCCAGAAGACACCATTTAACATAAGGAAATACAACCAAGGAATAGGTTTGAGGGAGAGGGTCTTACCTTTGGGGAATCAGCTTCTAGAGTGATTAGGAAGGGGAGCTTATGACAAAAATGTAATATAAAAATTAAGTAGAAAAAGTTAATTTAAGGTCATGAAAATAAAGGAAGTTCATAATTAAACACTGCCCCAAATCCCTCAATCACTCTTTAATAAGAAGAGCTATTAGCATAACATAGAGATTTTTCTTCAGATCAGCATCTAAGAAGAGTGGATGGTTTGAACTCTTTATTTATAAATTCTGGAAAATTCAATGGAAATCCTGTGATGACTCTTTATATATTTAAGGACACACTCTTCCCCCAGCATGCATTTAAAACTTAGCATCTACAACTATAGGAGTTGTTTGTAATGTTTGCATACAGAGAAATAAGAATGCATAGAACTTTCTGGATCTGAAAGTTTCAGGATAAGGAAGTTAGGGAAGATTTTCAGGTGGTTGGAATAGGGGCCTGGAAATATACTAAATACAAAATCACCATGGCACGTGCATGTGGAGTTTCGGAAAGGACAATAGGAGGAGTGCAAAATGTGGTCAGATATCTAAGAGGGTCCTAGAAAGCGAGTGATGAAGGAATATAATGGAATCTTACTGCAAAACAGTAGGCCAAATGAATGTCCAAAAATGCCATGCATCGGGACCCATTTATAGCACTGTTTCTCCCCACTGTCACAGTTTTGGAGTGAGCTTTTAATTTGAAAGGGAGATGTTGAAAAAACAAACCAATTAAACTGCCAATTTCAATTTCCACCTACTTTTAAAAAGAACTATCTGGAATATATTACACCTAAATCCAGTGGAAACCAATACTATTCTTTTGCTAATGGATTCATGTCATCAAATGACTGGGATCCACACAAATTCACATTATACTGGAATTCAAACCTTTTAGAAGGAAAGCTTGACTCCTTATCTTTTGAGTTATCGGCAGTCATCAGAAGGTTCCTCCACAAGGCAGTCTTTGACATTTCATCAGAAATATTGATCACAGATGGATCATCTCTAGATAGTTTACCCAAAATGAAATTAAAAAATTAAATAAGTAACTGCAGTTGTCTAGAGACAGATACTAAATATAGGACAGTCTCGTGCCTTAGTACAGTATTTTTGATAGTTAAAAAATAAGGAGTAGTCTCACAATTACTTTTTAAAAATCTATGAAAAATCAAAAGATTCTAGTTATATAGAAACTGGTTTTGGCTACCGTTTCCTAATTCATTTCAAATTACAGAGATGGGGTTCTGCATGTTCGTGGCTCAGCCTCTTGCCCCAACATTCATAGCTCTCAGACTCAATAGGAAGAGCCCGGTAGACGGACCATAGGCTCTGACCCCCCCTCATCCTCCGACTCCATCCCCTGCTATTACACCCCTGCTCCTTCCTCTCTAGCCACAATACAATGGTCTCCTGACAGTTCTGGAATACTACAGGCTTGCTACTGCCTCAGGGCCTTGGACTTGTTCTTCCTTCTGCCCATAATGCTCCTTTACATGGCACAACTCTTTCCCTCCTTCGTTTAAATGTCGCTTACTCACAGAGGCCTTTGCCGACTACTCTATTAAAATTCCTATTTCCATCCCCTCAGAATACCCTCATCCTTTTGTTCTCATTGCACTTTTCACCATCTAAAGTACTATACTCTATTACCGGTTCATTTGTTTATTTTTTGCCTCCCCTACCTCTATCTGTTCTAATTGAACGTAAGTTTTATGAGGACAAGGTTTCTTGACCAATTGTCTGTGACTGATCCCCCAAGACTCAAACAGGGCCTGACACTTGGTACCCACTCAACAAATATTTGTTGAATAAATAAAGGCAGTCTGTGTATTTGGCAGAAGTCTTTCCAAATGCCTAGGAGAGCTGTACTATCAGGACACGTACAATGCTGGGTGATTTTCTTGCATTTTAAAATGGCACCAATTATAGGTGACATTCAGAACTCTCTAAAATATTCCCAGGGCTAGAAACACAACCAAAGAGCAGCAGAGATAAATCACAGGCCAAGCTCAAGAAAGTTTCTAGTGAGAAAACAGCACTCTTCTTACTACACGTGGAAAAGATAGCCTGCTGTGAAAAAAATTTCTAGAGAAAAATTTCTAGAGAAATCCTAGGCTGACCTCACATGACCTTCATTGGTGGTTATTCACAGAGGGCAACAAATTAGACTTTTAAGAGGAACACCAAAGGTCTGGAGCAAAACCTTCGGTCTCACACACTCCCTCCCTTCCCAGTCTGGACATACGTTCTTTAGTTCCTCAAATCCAGCAGCCCTTAGTGACTCAAAGCATGAGATCAACCAGCTTCCAAAAGAATGTCATATGAATACATGTATTCCATGATATTATATGACAAAGAGACTTGTAAGCAAAAGAGTTTAGAAAATGCTGGATTAAATAAAATTAAACTTTAAAAAAATTACAGTACCACTTGGGTTCTTCAATATGCCAGAGTGCATTGTGAATCTCCAAACTAGAATGCAGTATGGAAATGCATCTAACCAAAAAATCCTTTCAAGAGAGGCACCGTATGAGACTAAGTTTCTACAACATACACTTGGAAATATATCGATTCGATGAAACAATCAACAGGATTTTAAAACTTAAATATTTCTTAAAAAAAGATAAAATGACTTTCTATGATAACATGGTAGATAACTATATTTTAAAAATTTTACCTAGGGAATGTGGTTTTACAGCAGACCCTGAAGATCTAGAAGATTCCACTTTTTTTGTTAACATTATGATAAATTTCCTCCTCAGAGAAAAGTTTTCTCTCCTTTGTTACCGGCATGGCCTTAAATTATCCGTAAGCACTCTGAGACCATGTATATGGCTTATATGCATACATATAATTTTTGGCCAAATTCTTTCGTAAGTCTTTATTATAACACATAGGAGTTTGCATTCTTTTGCTATGTCTTTGTGCCTAAAGACGACTAGCATATTTTGGAGAGTTACATAAATATTTCCAAAAATGACTGGTATAACTGAATCCTTCAACTCAGGAAATAGATCATCTCTTTGGAAGTGCCATATTTTAGGGGTAACCTAAAAGAGTTCAAACATTTACCTGGGATCAATTTAGTGAATACCTAGGCCATTTATCCTGGCATTGAATCTCTACCCGTCTTCAATAGCTACTTTTAGAGGTTGTGAAGGACAGCTTTTATATACATTACAAATATGAGAAGGAAAGACCACAGACAACAGTTGCCCGCCACCCCACCCCTTTATTTTAAGCTACTTGGCCATACTCACACAGTTATTAGTGTCAGAACTTAGTACTAGGACAGGGTAATCTAATTACTCGTTTCAGTTCTTTCTCTCTAACACGGCTTCCACAAACCTTTGTAGGAATCCACACAGTAGGAAATTCTTAAGTATATAACAACACGTGCCATGACTCAGAGCTTTTACATGTATATCTTACCTATAGTGCCCTTCCAAAGGGAGCTGCACCGTGCCCTCATCTTCCATAGCGAGCATACTTTGTTCTTCCTGGAAAGACAAATGTAAAATATATGAAGTGAACCTGATGAGTCTCCATTTTACATTAAAGAAGAAACACAGATTAATGTTTCACTATCTCATTAACCTCAGGACCTTCACTTTGTTTGCACTTATTAATGCTAGCACAGGTCCTCTCAATAAAGCACCAGCTACCAAGAACATAAGTAATTAATGAGAGTCTCATACCACAAAGTAATTTAAATGCTAACAACAATCTCCTTCATGTCACTCAATGTAAAACGTGGTTAATTTCCAAGCAGATTTTTTTTTTAATAATCCAAATCTTAAAAGGAAAAACGTATGGGCGATGTAATTGTTTTCATTGTTATACAATTTAAATCACAATCCCAGAATGCTCTGTTAGAGGGGAATGAAGGATATACTTAGTGCAGTGGTTCTCAAACTTTATTTTACATCAGAATCTCCTAGAGGGCTTTAAAAAAATACAGATTGCTAGGCCCCCACCTCCAGAGTCTGATTCAGTAGTAGGTCTGGAGTAGGGCCCAAGAATTTACATTTCTAGTAAGTTCCCAGGTGATGCTGATTATGTTGGTCTAAGGATTACACTTTGAGAACAACTGCTCTAGAGACTTTTTCCAAGACAAAAGATAACTTCCTATATGGACCGAAACACAGGTGTGCTTTCCACTAGACATATCGTAGGCTTTTGTTTTATGCCGCAGATTTCTTCTCACAATGACAATACCCTACCCTTCCCCAAAGGATAGAAATACTTCATGTATTCATTTCTTCATATATAACACTTTAAAACCATGTCTTTAGGATACAGATAATCTTAACCCACCATATTAAAATTCATGGTTTAGTTTTCAATAATGTTGTCAGCCTTTTTCCAAATACCAAAAAAATTTAGTTATCTATAGATTATAACTCCTATATAATGCATTTATTTTCAAATGGGTCAATTAATAGTGCTCAAGTTCAGAGAACAATTGAGGGTCATTTAAAAATGTTAGAATCATTAGCTCTAACTCCAGAAATGGAATTTTATTTTATTTTATTTTATTTATTTTTATTTGAGTATAGCTGACACACAGGCTACAAAAGTTTCAGGTGTACACATAGTGATTCAACATCTCTATGCATTATGCTATGCCCACAAGCATAGCTACCACCTGTCACCATACAACACTGTTACAATACCACCGACTATATTCCCTACGCGGTGCCTTTTATTCCGTGACTTATGCATTCCATAACCAAGAGCCTGTATCTCCCACTCCCTTTCACGTATTTTGCCCATCCCCCAGCACCCCTTCCCTCTGGCAGCCATCAGTTTTTTTCTCTGTATTTATAGTTTTGATTCTTTTTGTTTCTTTATTCATTTGTCTTGATTTTTAGATTTCACGTATGAGTGAAATCATATGGCAACGGTCTTTCTTAGTCCGACATTTCCCTCAGCGCACTACCCTCTAGGTGCACCTGTATTTTCGCTAATGGCAAGACCTTATTCATTTTTATAGATGCACAATATCGGAAATGCAATTTTAAGTTAGAGATGAAGACCTGGAGAAAATAGGATGACCCTGGAGGCTCATCCCTCTTTTAGTAACTTAGCAGTATCTTGGCTGATCTAACTGAGCTTCCAGAAAGACATGACCTTTGGTTGATGTCATTTCTGGCAGGCAGGGCCATTCCTACCACCATCCAGACCTTGGCCTCAACTTACATGCTGCCTCTGAAGAGTCCTTGCCGTATTTCTTGTTACTTAAAGAAACAGTGTTTTCTAGAGCCTGTTCAGCTAACCTATGAATATAAAATGTAATGTAGGCATTACACGCAGCTCTCATTTTCACTCTTGGAGTGCTCTCTGTACACATCCAACCTACCGACCAAGGCAGGCTCTTCTGCTGGGACCTTAACCATACCTCTGCCGGCCGATGCTGTGTAATAACGGAGAAGCCAGGGGACGGCATGGCTCTGCTTCTTCTTCGCTTACAAGTTCCTGCCCTGGCCAACCATAAACGCTTTCTTACATTTATGTTCTGCAGTACTAATGGCACCTGTCTGTTACCCCTTAACGTTACAGGAACGAATCCTTTCTCTTTCTCTGTTGTTCTTCAAGAATATTTTTTCTTTTAAGAAATAAAAATATCAAAAAATATACATGTAATATATAGTCTGATATACCTTATATATGTATATCTTATAGTGTGTGTATATATATACTATATATATAATATCTATATTATTGTATATTATTACATGTATAGTATGCCTATTTCTCTTGTCATTGGCAGTACTATTAAAACTAATTCAAAATGAGTAGACAATACCATTGGTTTGAAATTACACATTTTAGCATTTGAGCAGAGCTAATCTGCAGCCTGGAATAAGGCATGCCTTGCAAATGGGTTAGTCACTATATATGGAACATAATACATATGTCATATTAACTTACACGCACAACACTGAGGCCATGGACTGAGCATGTGTACTCTTTAAGGTAAAGAAGTTTACTTTTTCTATAGACACATTACCTTAATACACATGGAGGGACATAAGAGAAAACACTCAGTGATCCCAAATGCTATTTAAGTAAAACCAAGATACAAGCAAAATGCAATTCTTTTCTCAGTTGTCTACTGGAAGGTAAGCTTGATATATAGTATGTTTCCTGACTAACTTGGAATAAAATGTCAAGAAGGTATGTAGAAAGGTTTAATAAAGAGTGAAATTTAAAAAGAGAGAGAGGGAGAACAGTGCCATCAGTGCTTAGGTGACCTGGCAGCAGAAAACTAAAGCTCAGGATTCAATGTAACAGCAAAAAATTGGACCAAAGCTTTGGGAACAATTTTGTTTTTTCCTCAGATGATTTTCCACTTTTCTCTCAAATTGCTTTCAATAATTATTTTGCACTCTGTGGCTTGTTAGCATGTGTGGGCTTTATACTAGTCATAATTCTATCCAAACAAAAACTCATCACCTCTAAAGATAGCATTTCCAAGCCATGCTTATCTGAAGAGAAGGGTGGCGGAGCAGCCGCTGCCTTCAGTGCCAGAAGGAAGCTGGGTGGGCCCCCGAGCTCAGGGATGGAGGGCCGGCTGCATCCCAGGCAGCACTGTGAGGAAGCCAAAAATTTGAGACTTTCTGGGGAGGAACAGTCAAATCAGGCATTGGCCGTCACGACAATGACAACCTAGTTTATCTCAATCGTACAGGAAAAGAGAGTGAGAGCACAAAGCTAACTGGGTATCCATCAGTTTCGAAGTCAGAAGTACCTTAAAATGAGTTCCATGTAGCGCTTCATTTACATGGGGGTCCATCAAAACTATGCCGAGTTCTACAACGTCGTGAAGACGTTAAAGGATGATGATCCAAGTTTACCCAAGAACGTTTGATGGGTTTCACCAATTTGACTAGAGGACTACTCATGCTGTGATTTGAATGCCATCTTTTAATTAAGATAGTCAAAGCATTTTTCAGATACTACGTAAGTGAAGGATAGTTAATGCAATATCTGGTAAAAGGCAGGAAAATCGAGGCTTAAAAAAAACAAATCTGATCAATGGCGCTCAAAACACTTACTCAGCATGCTTATGCTAGGCACACAGTGAGTACTCCAGGAGCTACTCATGAATCCATTTATGAAATACGTATTGAAGGTAATCTACATGGCAGTGTTCCGCTCGGTAGTGGTGAGACAGCAATGAAAAGACATGCGCTGTTCTCTCAGAGGATGAGAAGGGTCACTGTACAAAATACAGGAAGAGAGGAAGTAGTAGCTGAGCCGGTCTTATTTGATCAGTTTGCTGGAGGAAAGGAAGAAACTCCAGAAACAATGTAGGCCAAGAATAAAAAGTAGCAATAAATATGACAATGAAGGACAAGTCTGGCTAGAGCCAAAGGCCTGTGCTAAGTAAAAAATAAAACTGGAGTTAAATTGTAGAGTGTTTTGAGGCACCTGGGTGGCTCAGTCAGTGAAGCGTCTGCCTTTCTGCTCAGGTCATGATCCTGGGGTCCTGGGATCGAGTCCCGCATCGGGCTCCTTGCTCAGGGGAAGTCTGCTTCTCCCTTTCCTTCCCTCTCGGACCCTCCCCCAACTTGTGCTCTCTCTTGGATGTGTGCATTCTCTCTCTCAAATAAATAAACGGGATCTTTTTTAAAAACTGTGGTGTCTTTTTTTTTTTTTTAAAGATTTTATTTATTTATTTATTTATTTATTCGACAGAGATAGAGACAGCCAGTGAGAGAGGGAACACAAGCAGGGGGAGTGGGAGAGGAAGAAGCAGGCTCACAGCGGAGGATCCCGATGTGGGACTCGATCCCAGAACGCTGGGATCACGCCCTGAGCCGAAGGCAGACGCTTAACCGCTGCGCTACCCAGGCGCCCCCTAAAAACTGTGGTGTCTTTTGATTGGTAGGAAGTACGGATCTGAATTATATTTTGTGATAGCATAAAAAATGATTCATCTATCATGACAAATGCTCTACCTTTAGTGAAATAGGCAGCATCTGTTACTATATCCACTTCTCAGGTAAAATCTGTAACTGTAGGAACCCTCAAATAGCTCAAAGTGGGAACAAGAGCGGACAGCCAATGTTCGCAAAGATGGTTAGAGTATTAGAGAAAATATTCAGCAATTTTAGAATTCTTAGATCTTAAAAAATGGAAGGGACTTCAACAATCAAGTTTGACCCCCCGTTTATTTTATCCAAGAGGAAAACAAAGTCTATAGAACATAAGCGTCGGACCACTTCCTTCTTTGATTACTAATAAAACAGATAATGCTGCAAATGTTTTACACACACACACACACACACACACACACACACTACTTTGAAAGTCATAAAATGTGATGTGTCGAAGAGGTATGTATTAAAATTTCCAATAGATAGAAGAACCAGTCAGTACATACAACTACTCACTTCAACAATGAAAGCTAAAAAAGAAAAATGGGGAGGAGTAATCTATATAGAATTCATAGAAATAATTGGATGTGACATGTTTTCATCAGAATATTTGGTTCAATATCGCTAAGTGACTTATCTAAATTATTATAAAATACAGGACTTTTGATAGAGTAACCTCGGATTTAGAAGATTATATTCTGGAGATATAGATATTGTGGTTTTAGAAAAGGTCTTATTTCACATTTTAGCATGCATCAGAAGGACCTGGAGGTCTCCAGATTTCTGGGCCTATCCGCAGAGTTTTGATTCAATAGGTCTGGAATGTGGTCTAAGAATCTGCATTTCTAACAAGTTGCCAGGTGTTGGCTGATGCAGCAGAGGTCCTAGAAGGACACTTTGAAAATCACTGCTTGATGCAGAATATGTTTGGCTTACTCTTAGGTTTAATTAGAACTAACATTTGCTTGTGTAATAATTAGGTCATGCTTCCCCAATCCACAACCAATTCTCATCTTTCTTAGCAGTAAGACCTGCCCTGTAATTTGTTTAATTGCGTTAATTGCACTTGTTCTTAGTTTGCTTTTGCATCTTCTTGGCCTCGCTCATGATCCTTCCTCATACAGATCACAAGTCTCACTTGCCTCTTTTTGTTTTTCCCATAGCATATATGTTAGAATGAACCTCCCGTAAACCAAGAAGTGTCAATATCATGATCGCTGCCCAGAGCTGAATTTTCAGGATTTATCTAACATTAACTGCCTTCTACCCCCCCACCCAGGAGCGAACATTCTGCTGGGGCTTTCTGCTTTTAACAGCAGCCCTTTTGTCAAATGTGTACAATGTCCTAGAGAATATTTAAGTAGGAAGGAAAGCATGTTGGTACTCTGAGCACATTTGGACATCCAGAATTTGATTCTGCAGTCTTCCCTTTACACAGAGCAATGTGCAAAATGTCAGGGTTCCAATATTCATTTCTATCCTGATTATAATCCTTTCTTTCTAAAAACTGAAGCATATGCATATGCATATGCATGAAGTACATGAAAATTTGGAACAGAAGCTCTGCGACCTTGGACTGGCCTGTGTAGCTATTTATTCTGCTTAACTCATTATTGAATTTTAAGGTCAAACTAATGTTTTCTCAATGCCATAAGACCAGAAGCGGGCTACTGATAAGAAAACCCTGGAGGATAAAGGTACAAGCTTGTAACTATCATCAAAAGGACAAGAGGTGAGCCTACTTTAAATTCGAGTCTCAGGGAGCTGAACATTTTCTGCTATTTACCATCTTTCCAGATCACAATCAAAGTTACTCAATTAATTTGAACAATGACAGAAATGCAGCATTTCTGGAGAACTTGTCCATTTACCACCTGAACGCACAATTTCTTAGAAGACTGCACCTTGGTATAAGATGCCACTGTAAGAAGATCACAGCCATCAGTGGAGTCCATAGCCTCGAGAAAATGAAATATGGATATCTGGGTGACCAAATAGAAAACCAACCAGAATTTAAGTTCTAGTGCAATCCTTCTTAAATCATCCCGTTTGCTATACTCATCATACACTTTTAGTAACTAATTCCAAGTTAGAAAGCGAACATCTTTAAACTTCCTCTCCAGTTGTCGGATGGAGAGTTATCTTTCTTGGCACTGGTCAGAACTATATTTAAATGTTCAATAATGAATTGTGTCCTCATTGTATTATTGATTCTCTTGGTTCTTTCCATGCAGTGGGATTCACGCGCAAGCATCATCACATTAATCTATTTCCGATTTTAAAGGTCTGTAAATCTGCCTGATTAACGTATTGTAAGGCATTTCCCCCTACTTTTTCTCATACTCAGATCTGAAGGATACAGCGGTAAATTTGCCTCAATAAATCTTTAATCTATTTTTGCCTCCTTTTGGAAAACATGAATTCTAGGAAATTTAGTAAGATTTGATTACTTTTAAAATACATGTTTTCATAATCAAAAAACAGTAAACACCCATTGGAGTAGAGTGGATTTATGATGTAAAAAAGTTAGAAGCTTATTCGAATAGGGTCTCTGCCTATATGAGATTAATAAATTTCAAAATGGACATCTGGCACATGTCCATATACCATACACACGCAGCTTCAGGAGTGGTTCTGGGCAATGGAAATGACAGATGAGAATAAATTTATGATTACTATCAAATTTGTTCTCCCCTATTTCATAGACACATAAAGGGTGAATCTAAAATTTTCCTTAAATGACAAAAGGGAAGAATATTAAACATAATATGTTATATATACATATCATTTTTCATTTTACAAAGTTCTAGAAGGGCAAGAATGTTCCACAGTATGGATATAGCCTAGGGAGAATGCTGTGAAAGGGATGATTATATGGCTGGGGCTCTTGTTAACTCTTTCTATGGAGGTAGTAGAGACATTTGAACAGGAAATCAAAGCAGGAAATTAAAGCAAAATTACATTTATAAGTTACTGCCTTAGTATATTTAATAGTACTCTCATTATCAGAAAGACTGAAGGGATATGGTCAATGAGTTTTATATTCATAATTGTCTCAGGGTCAATGAGTTTTATATTCAGACTTGTCTTCTTTGGAATATAAACTTTCTTGGGGATTATCTTCAACCTGCATAATTTTAATTACATCCAGTACAGATAATTTAAACCTACAGAATTTTTATATTCCAGTGTCCATCTTATTTACATTTAATTTATACCAAATTCTGTCATATTCTTCTTGAATGGTATCTGAGGAGGAGACCAAATCTTTACTAAAGCCTAAAAAGAAATATCCTAGCTAAGGCATTATTTTTAAAAATCTCTCATACTCAAATAAGAATATGTCAAACAGAAAATAAAGAAATAATGTTTTATGAAATTTCTGATGTTGTATTAATATTAGTAGACATATGTTTCTAAGTATTCCTTCTCCATTACTTGGGAAAATTAAAATAATTGTGCAAAATTAAGATACATCATCATGATCAATTTCTAAAGTGGGAATCCATTGCCAGCAATGGGACACTACAGAAAAGTAAAGGAATGCCAGCCAGTCACATATTAGAGAGCCATACTTGTAAAAACATCTGAGGAGAAATTTCATTAGACTTTGTGGCGTAATCTGACTTCACCAATTGACTGAGTAAAACCTAGAACCACTGAAATGTTTGCAAACAAATTCCCCAAATGAGAGAGGAATATATCCATGGTTTGCGAAACTATGTTGTAGACAGAAAACTGAGCATATGTACAGACCCCCTTGCAGAAGAAGGAAAGTGGAAAGAATTCTCACCAAATATTCTTTCATCTTCATTTCTATTCACATGGAAATGTTGTTCTTATGTTTTACAATCTATGAACTCAATCATGCTGGTAAATGGTATACTGGTCATTTTTTTCCCCATATAGACCCTTTTTGGTTTTTATAGAAAGCACTTTTTAAAAATATTATGGTTACTAGCCTTCAAAGGAGACCCAGACTTACACATGAACTTTAAATATGCCATAAAACGTAAAACAAATCATCTTAATGCATGAAACAGAATAGGATAGATCAGTAGTCCACGGAAGTAATTAAATCCCCCAGTTTTTTCAAACTACACTTACTCTATCTTAAATCACTTTGAAAGCAGATCAGATCATAAGCATTTCATCTATTTCAAAAATAACTTCTTTTATCTTCTGATTGGAATTAGAATCTTACTATTAAAATTTTGTTCCTTAGAAAAATACCAACAAGAATACTGTCTCTTTCATTCTTTCTCACATATTCAACCAAAAAGCAACCATTGAGGGACCCTAACTTGGAAACAGTTAAGCATCAGTAAGGTTCTGCCATCCACAAGGGAGGGAATAGAAAAGCAAAGCTCACAATTTGGATAATGAAGTACAAAGTGTTTGCATATTTCACAAGGGTTTGGTTTCCTCATGTAAGATCTGTGTTCTCTCTGTGTTCAAGTTTCAACTTTATGATTTTAAGCATTAATTTTCCAAACATTAATAGTCCACCTGTGGTTGTTAGTAACCGTACTATCTAAAGATAAACACAATGATTTGGTTTTGCAAGGAGCTGTTACTGTGCAAATGTTCCATTTGCTTCTCTTTGTAAGATACCGATTTCACTCTGACTTACTTCTTTTTCAGCATCTTCTAGTTTCTTTTTCTTACTCTCGGGCATTAAATCATCCAACCAGCTGAGTTCCCGTTTTGTAAACAAAAAGTCCATCAGTTTTCTTACAAATACCAGAGCTAACACCTGAAGCAAATAATAAAATAATTTAAAACAGGGAAAAAATAAAAATGGGAGAGGTAACTTTGTTGTTTTTTTGGTGGAAACAAGTCAATTTCAATTAAGACTGATATTAAAGTGACACTTGAAGACATGTGTATATAATAGACATTGTACTTTTGCATCCTTCATTTCCTTTTCTTACCACATCCCCAGAATAACAGCTCTGATTTTATCCAGCAAAGGAGTCACCTAAAGAAGCTATCTCAAAAAAAAAAAAAAAAGAAAGAAAGAAAAAAAGAAAACCTACAAAATATATTTGACTGTTTCTCAAATAGATATAGTTAATAGTTTGCATTATTTTAAATGAACATTAAACCATTCTTATCTATGTTGATAATATTTTAATTAATAGTCATTCAAATTCACTATATTTTTGGAAGTATTTGAAATTTATCCAAAATATTTAATAAAATTTAATTTTAACCACCCCTGAGTTTTTCAGATTTGCTAGTATATCTTTAATGTTACATTTTGAAAGTTTATGTTTTTCTACCCAACCTCAATTAATTCAAACCATTATGAATATTTAGAATGATAGAGACAAAACTAAAATGAATCACGGAAATTCACATATAATCTCAAATCCTATCTTAGTCACTAGCTTTAGCAGCTAAAGTTTACATCGTGGTTTCCCATAATTGTTCAAAATGACTCTACTGTTCCAATTTCAATTTTATGTGTTTCCAAAGAGAGCAGAAAATCAGAGGAGGAGAAAAAAAATTGACTTAGAAATTTCATACCATCATGGGAAAGACAATAGCAGCTCTTGAAACTTTTATTATCCACAAAAGGCCAAGGCAACTCATCTGAATCACTGTGAAGAGATGGACTTTTCGAAGTGGTACATGCCTTAGATATATAAAATCTGGCTGATGTTTTGCGGGCATCCAGAAGAGCTTTATTCTATCAAAGAACTAAAAGATAAACAGACTAAATTGCTTTTCAGAGACAATAAAGTAAGACAAGTAGATGTTTAATATGGTCCAAAATATCACACTTAAGTTGACAGCTGGGCATCGGGACAATGGGACTGATATGCATACACTCTAAAATGCATAATTTCCGTTTCATAATATCCACATTTATTGAATATGGAGACAGGCTATAAGAGTTTAGAAGAGTTTAAAAATATTAAAGCCAATGCTAACCGTTGCTACCTGGGAGAGTGTAGCCTTGAGAGACAAAACGCAATCACCATCCTCTTTTCCATTATCACAACACAAAGCTCTTCCTTTTATTTGCCCACTAAGCATCATGGTCCATTCTCTGTCCTCTTCTTTCCTGAAAGAGCTCATCCATACCCATGGTTTCAACTTTCACATGCTTGTTAGAGACTTCCAGACCTAGGTCTCTACTTCAGCTCTCTCTTGCCAGAGCTCTCCACCCACATCCTGCTGCCGAGTGGGATGTGTTGACTCTGCTGTTTTGGCCTGGCCACATTGACCCCCAACGAGGTTTTGAGGCTGTCTTTACAAACACAACAGCTTAGCCACAAAGATTTAACCTAGATGAATTGCTGTTAATCAAGTCTCTTTCAGAGCAAACTTTGTTAATTTGATTTCTTGTTCAGTTTCTTCTAGTGCACTGTCAAGCCATTTACAATGTTTTCAATTGTATTTTATTAAAATTATTTTCACCTGGAACAGTTATTTCTGCTTAAATTTTACCATGAAGACAGTACAATTATTTTTGGACTATACGGTATTATTGTTCCACTTTCAATTTTGATTTTTATCTACCAAAGCAAATTTCTCAATTCAAATTTTATAGATTAAATTTTCACAAGAAGCTTAAAACTTCAATCACAGTTTACTCACTAACAAATTGTGCTGCATGTTAGTTTTATTTTACGTGGACCATTTTGTTTAATTTTTTTCAGGAAAATTTTTACAGTTTTTAATGTTTCCAACAAGAAGTGGTTATTTAGAAAATGATGGTCTCAAGCACCATCAGTGATATTTCATGCCATTCCTATAGTAATGTCTATTACTTCAAAAGAATGATATTTGATTTTACTTCTTGGCTAATTTATGAAAAAACTGTAACCAATTCTCATCAAATACCCCAAAATTACTCCAATATGCCAAGAGACAAATATCCATGGGGTTAAATGTTAGGGTCAAACATCCTTTTTTTATGCAAATTTTGGTTAAAAAAAGATGTTAATATAATATATAATTAATAATAAAATAAATAAAATGTAAATATAAAATATATAAATATAAACTATATTAAAAATATAAAATATATAAATATAAAAATAATAAAATAAAATAATACAAAAGGATGTTACTATAATATGTAATATTACATATTAATATATTTAACAATATAATAGGAACCTCAAACTCAAATCCATCTTTTCTTCTGGGTCCTTTGACTTATGGCACAGCCTACCTACCCTTCTTCCCTCAGTCATCTAAACCAGAATCATATGTAGCTTACTTCATCCACTGTTCATGTACTTATTTATATTCATTAATGCCTTCCAAAATCATTTATTGAAATGTACATCCATGCAAGTACCAAGTGCTGAATTTCTTTTTCTTGGTTCATCCTTCTCCGTATTGTCTCCAAATATTTCATTAGGTCTTCTTATTCCTATCTCCTAAATATCTCTTTAAGGTACAGTCATTAAACAAAGAAAATTTGGTGATTGGTGGAGGTGGGAATAGGGAAGAAATAAAGTAAAATCCTCTGGCTTATAACTGAATGTTTCAGTTTCTATAGAACTCATTTTTCCCAGCCACCATTTCTCCATTTGGGAAGCTGTTATTGCATAAGTGTACTTCAGTGTGTGGGTGCTTCAATTGTTATTGTTTAAATGGCACATTTGCTTTAATTTGGATTCCTGAAGTGTTGGAATGAATATAGATGTGGTTATATATCTGAGTACAGAAACAGCATTCGTAAGAACACTGTGATCTGTTTTTTCTGCCATGTTGCACAGTGAGAAGCCTAGATAATATGTTTCATAATATTGCCAAACAGTCAGGTAGCATATAAATTCCTTCAACATATAAGGTAACTAATTGACATACTCCTTGAAGTATTGGTACTCAGTACATGCATATTACTACTCAAGTAACGATAATCATGATATATGTATCCTGAGTTTTGCACTTAGCTTTTATCTTGTCCTAATATCAATAATATTCCATTCCTCCACGCAGTTAGCCACAAAATCCCAAATAGGAATTTCGACTTTCTGAGTTGGGGGTTCACTTAAATCTTCACTAACCTTGTTTCTCAGTGTGAGACCCTGCTTACTGCTTCATTTGTGCTATTTAAAACTCATTATACTTTTCTCATGGGCCTTTAATAATGTTTTCCTCAATCTTCATTTGAGAGATTCACACCCCAAATAATTCCAAAACTTGACATTCTTGTTTAGTTCTAAACCTCATGGGTATAAAATCATGTGAGTGGAATTAAGGGGGAAAATCTGTTGAAACCTATCAAAATGATTTTACTTTGTTTCTTAAACTTCTGCTGCTGTATTTATGTGAGCCTGGGGCCTAATAATAAATACTTTTCACTTACAGATGAAATTAGTACTCGTGGAACTTTTGCCAAAGGCAAAAAACAGTAAAACAAATAAACAAAACCTCTTCAGTACTCTTCTCTATCTGCCTACCAAACCAAGTCTTTCAAAATACACTTTTCATACACGAAATTATAAATTAGCAAATTAAATCTTATTAGAGTAAAATTTAAATGCATAACACACTTCTCAACCATTTCCCTCTCCCAAGTAAATTTTACCCAAGCGTAAGGAAGAACAGTCATAGTACCTATTTTCGGTGTCCAGTGATCTTTCAATGACTTCATATTGAAATTTTGCCTCGGTTCTGACATCTAGTACCTTCCTAAAGCTGAAGTGCTTTTTCTTCTCCCAAAGTCTGAAACTGGTTGGTTGTTCATTCAGGAAGAGGGTTTCTGTGCTCCCTGTCCCTTGGTGTCAAGAGTTTAGCTAAGCTACCCCATGGTTTTGCTGCCTTGGGCATCCATTTTGTTTGGCTAAGCAGCCTGTGGTCACCTGAACCGACACTAGTTCCTCATGTAGGCACATGCCCTAGATAACAGCCAGCAGAGTCACAAGTAAATGTAAGTTCCTGAGATGACTCCCCCAGATGTCCTTGCAGTCAATAGTCTCCCCTAACTTCCAGGGCCTTCCCCTTACGTGCTCCTTAGATAAGACCCGCCTGGTGCTTACCAAAACTCTGCTTTTTATTTGAATTGATCAATCAGCCTTAGATCAGAAACCCCAAAGCACTCCACCCACAAATCCTAACAAAGGCTTGTGCCCCAGGTCTTGATTCTTTCTCCGTCTGCACTCTGCCTTGACTTCCCCATACAGACCCTTAAGGTACTTCCTCCCGGACCTGTGAGTAATAAATTATCTACTTCAATTTCTCTTCTAGTCTATCCTTGACTCACAGCTTGTCATCCAGCACCCTGTGCTCCACTTCACATGTGTGAATTTAACAAATTCATAATAGGTAACATTTCTTTCATGTCTTTGAACAGCAATGAAACTAGCTGTGTCATAGAAAAAGCAGCAGTTAATGTTTTCCTTTGGCCAACAAAAAATAAACTACACTTTACAATAAATAACCCTCAAAATTAGTCTCCTTTCAAGAAAATTTAAGTGTTTTAGATCAATGATGTTAAGTGAGAAGACAAGATTTTTCAAAGGCAAATTTAAGTAGAAATCATGTGGCTTTCTTCCCTGGGTCTCTCTGTATCCTCTCTTCTTATAAGGACCCCCATCATTGCATTTAGGGTTCACCCTAAATGCTGGATGAGCTCATCTTGAGATCCATAACTAATCCATCTTCAAAAACTCTATTTCCAAATAATGTCACATCTGAGATTCCAGGTGGACATGACTGGGGAGAACACTATTCAAGCCACTATAGTATCATGAGCATGAATAATTTGCCAACCGCCTCTCCAAAGATATAGGATACCATTGTGGTTACTTTAAAATGTGTCCATGAATTCTTCAATACTGCCTCTTCAAGAGATGGAGTCTAATTTCCCTCCATGTGTGCAAGTTGGACATAATGACTCACCTCTAACAAATGGAAAAAAATGGAAGTGACCATGTGTAACTTTGGAGACCAAGTCAAAAGGCACAGTGACTTCACCCTCACTCTCTCTCACATTGCTCACTCTGACGGAAGTTAGCTTCCAGGTCATGAGGGCACTTAAGTGTCCTATGGAGAGCCTGTCTGGCCAGAAACTGAGGCCTCCTACCAACAGCCACAGAGGAACCGATGCCTTTTCCCACAGCTGTGTGGTAAGCCATCTTGGACATAGGCCCTCTAGTCTTAGTCAAGCTTTTGGATGTCTGCGGCCCTCGTCCACATCCTGATGGCAACTACATGAGACATCTTGAGCCAGAACCACCTGGCTAATCTGTTCCCAAATGCATGACCCACACAAACTGTGAGATAATAAATGTTCATTGTTTAAAAGTCACTAAGTTCATTGTAATTTGTTATGAATTGTTATGTAATTTGTTAATAGAAAATTAATACAACTATATTAAACCAATACTTACTTAACTAATAAGTTTTCCTTTATACCTTGAAATTGCCTTACCCTATACCTTTATTTTTAGTTTAATTAAAAAAAGAATTCTATAAATATCATTGTACTAATAATAGAAAAAACAAACATAAAAGGGAAAAAAATCACCCAGGATCTCACTACCTTAATAAATTGTTTTTATATCTCTACCTTCTTTTTTGATCCATTCACACTCACAGCTTTATAAACCTATATGGTAGGTACAGCTTGTGTTCCTACCTTTTTGCTCTGCATTAAGCCATAAGCATTTTTGCCATGTTCCTTTTATGGCCATCATAATTACCAATCTTAAATGACTGTAACATAGACCACTTAATTATTTTACTGCTGATGGATAATTGGGTTATTTCCAATATTTTGATAGTATGTGTTACAATGAACATCTTTGTGCATACAGTTCTTCTTTTCTGTTCCATATACATGATTACAGTATCAAAGATTACAAGCATTTGGTTATATTTTGAAATGTACTGTTATGAGTTTTCTAAGAGGGTTGTAAAGTCTAAACCTTATACAGTTTTAATATAACTTATGGTAAACAAAAGTACCTTAAGATTAGGAACCAGTTTGAAGAAATTTAATTGTGGTCTGAAAGCTGCTCCTCAGATGATGTCATTTTCTTAGTTATCACATGATTTAGCATCAATAGACTTAAGATAAGTGATCACAGATGTGCGTGGTTTACTGTAAGCAATTTACCTGAATTCCCTTTAGAGATGAAGCACCCATATAAAGAAACACTCCATACAGCACTGGCATGGGAATAAACTGTAAAAGAACAATTGGAGAAAATATAGAAGTTATTTTCAAATAACTGGTCATGCTATTTTTCACTTACCAAAGAAAAACACAGAAAAATAATATTTTAGAAGCAATATAGGGCAGAGCCAGAAGCCCCGGGTTCAAATCCTAGCTTTAGCACTTTTTAGCTGCATAACCTTAGGTAAGTTACTTAAGTTTTCCTGTGTGTATCTAAAAAGGGATGGTAATAATAGGGTTGTTATGATTATTTAATAGGTCAAAACCTATAAAAGGGCATATAAAAATATTAACTACTATTATGATTCTACTTTAGAGAAATTTGTATTTTGTTTCACAACGGTAAGATATTTGGATTAAAGATGAAGAATGGAACTAACATCCAGATGTTCTGACATTATACCAGATATTTGCAAACATGTGGACTCTTCACTTTTTTTCTTTTTATTGGAATAGCTCAGCATAATTGTAGCTCTATAATTACTTATATAACAGAAATTAATTCTTGCAAATATGCTTACATAAATGATTAAATATAAATAAACTTAGATAAGTGATTAAATCATTCCATTAGAACATTCAAATTATAGACAACTAAAATGAGTTATAATTTAAAATACAATTGACATACCTTGGTAATACCTGCCAAAATTCTATGACAAAATAATTACTCTTTAAAGCTCTTCAAAATAGACTCAATTATTTTCAATGTGAAGAAAATAAGTATATACAATGGTGAGGCCCATGCAGTAGTTTCATGAAATATTTAATATACGAAACTGCATATGTGGCCATGACCATTACGTGGCTCATCTCTGCAGCTTTATCTTATACTAGGTAATGTTAATTGCAAATGCATCTGACAAGAAAATAGAGACTTTAGTTCAGGTAGGCCTGCAGTGAATTCAGATCACAAATCAGTTAGAAATAATGAGTGACTTTTCCCCATAACTTGATAACTATTTCAAAATTACAGGAATATTTACACATTGCCAGGCTAACTTTCTTCTGTATTTAAGGTTTCCAAAACACAGCACTTAACTTCCCCCATTAAGAAGTTATATAAACATGGTAAAGAAATTCATCACTTTTGTCACATGCCATTCAGTATTTGCAAATTGATGGCTTAGATTTAAATGAAATATCTTAAGCAATAGTAAATATATTCTGCCTTCTCTTAACTTCATAAAGGCAGATTTCATTACCTTCAGAATACTGGTCATAAAGACTGATGAACCCATAAGAATAAAAATCATAAGCCCAGTAACCCTTTGCTCCCGAATGCCAAGAAACTTGGGCTGTTCTCCTGGAGCTGAACATTCTGATTCCAGTTTTAAGCTGTTGACATGAGTGATGGACAGGACAGTGGCAGCCACAAACCACGGCAGGCCCATGATGGAGCACACCCCAAGCATGACAGCCACCATCAATAGATCCAGATGGTACCCACAACCTTTCTGTTAAAAGAAAGAAAAGAGGATTCTCTTAGGAACTGAATTTAGTATAGAGACAAATGACACCACCACCATGGAACAGTAAGAATAGAAAAGAGATACTATCTTGAGTCTTAGACAACTGATTCTAAAATGCAAAATAAATTAAAGATAAAAAAGTAACAGTCTGAAAATATATAATCCACTTAAAGAAAAGTTGCAGATGTTCCTATTACAATTATGATTATAGTAACTTCAACCTACTTTAATAGGTTTAATGTATGTCTGGGTTAATATTACATTAGTTTCCATTCTATTTCTGTTGGATAATTCAAGTCATTATTAAATACAGTCACTTCTCTTAGTTTCCTTAAACGGGCAAGTTAACTCACAATTCATACATCTACTCATTCATTATTAATTCACACAAAAAAATTACCGAACACCATGTACCAGGCATCAGGTAGAAAACAGAGAAAACAGAGTTAAGGACCGTATCCACACCAGTGCTCAGATGGCCTGAGTGTGAACAGAAACCACTTCCTGACAAGACTCAAGAAGCCCTTCATATCAGATCTCCTAAAGAAAAACTCTGCTCAAACACTGTGTTTCCATTTGCCCTCTTTTGTCTCAATGGGTGGGTGTCTCAATGTCTTACTGGGAAAAATAATACCATGGAATCAAAGCTTCCTTATACACACCTATTTTTATCCTGATACAGCTCTTGCTCTCTATCTTGTTCTCATTTGTTTCAGTTTCAACACTAGAAAAATTTGTCTCTCCCTAAAATGAATTTTTGTGTTTTCTCTCTACTCCACTATCACTGACCTCCAGGTGTTGCAAACTTCAGTGCTTTCTAGGACCAGGCAGGAAACGTAATTGAGACAAAATAGGTGCAGGGGGCATGTGGAGTGGAGATGCAGGGAAGTGAGACACGGGTGAGTGGCTGAGGGCTCCGAGGAAGAAACTAAAGGGCAAACAGCCAACAGCACTTGCCTCTCCCTTCACCACCCCATCCCCCATAGGAAATTGTCAGTGGAAAGCCTCAGAGGTAGCAAATGGCTTGGCCTATTTTACATTCCAACTGTTCATGACTAACTTCATGAAAGGTCATATAATACAGTGGTTAAGGGCTTAGGTTCTGGAGATAGGTGGCCTGGGATCAAATACTGGCTCAACCAATGCCCTTGAGCAAATCATTTAACCTCTTCTGCCTCTGTTTCCCTATTTGAAAAAGGATGATGGTGATAACAGGAGTCACTTCACTGGGTTGCTGTGAGAATTACATTATTTAATTTTGAAAATTATTCAGAACAATGTCTGATACATACTAAGCACCCAGTAAATGTTAGGAACTATTATATTCTGGCAATTGAACAATACATTTTTATTTGTACTCATTTGTTTCAAGGCTTCTCAATAAAAAGATGTGTTTCTTAAGGGCAGGTAACATATCATATAATTTCTCAGTATTCCCTATAGATTTTAATGCAATCATTGGCACACAATAAGCAATCAATAAGGTACAGATGGACTTTTTTAGAGGAAAATATGCATCATTAAAACATCTTTCAGAATCAGATTTAATAAGTATAATTTAAAATAAATATAGCCATTACATTTGTTATTATGAATATGAGCAGAAATTACCAGTTTTTCTAGAGGAATAATTTTGATTTTTTTTTACAGGCAGTTTTACCAAACTGCAAGCAGTTCTTAGTTACTATGAAATCTCATATAGCCTAGAGTGTGAAGCATCCTATTTGTTGCATATTTGTCATGATACTGTTTTTTTTTTTCTATTTTGTTTTGTTAATTGTTTGATTAAGAAAAACACTCTTAAAGTCGGCTGTACTTCCTTTCCTTTCTGCTTACCCCTGCGAAATTATAAAAGTGCAGGAGACAACAGTGAGGAGAAAATGGCAGATACCCACAAAAGGACATTTTCCTCCTCCGCTGTCACCAATTCACAGTGCCCTTCCTTGGGGTGGCTTAGCCGTAGCGGTGTTCCAGTTCACCAGAATGCCTAAATGCAAATTCTCTCATCCATATGACTCTAGAGACTCTTTTTTGCAAGTAACTCGGCAAAGGTTTTTATCACTAAGAGCTGGAGAGCGGGAAGAGAAACACGCTGGTACCAGCTTAACCAAAATGGCATAGGAAGAAGCTTCACCAGGGCCACACTACGGTCTTCTGGTCCTTTTGAATGAACAGTTGGGAAGATGTGGCAGCATAGAATAGAACGCAAATTTTGGTCCCTTTAAAGGAGCGTGTCTTTACCGCTGAGAGGAGTGTTTTGTCCTAGGGACCCTGGAGTGAGAAGGATATAGAATAGCAAAGGACCTAAGTCCTCAAGCCTCTGCCTGTGAGGGAGCACGCAAGATGTGAATGGTGCCCCCTGGGCTGTTTTGCAAAGTTATGGTACTGCTAAGAGAGAATGGAAGAGGTGCTAACAGCCATGAGATAAACACCAGGGAAGGGCAGAGGACAGGGGCTCTGAGAGTCTGGCTTGTCCTTTTAGCACACCCTGGACCTTCCCAGGGTCCACACTCACTGGGGCTTAATAATAGAAAGAAGGCCTTCTTCATGATAGTGATTTCCTATAGCTCTTACCTAGTGTTTTAAAAAGACAATACAAATATAAACAGTGGGCCTCTGGATTGCAGGAAGCAGACAAAATAATGGTTTCCAAGTGAATAATTTCATTTTTAAATTTAGAAAGCTAGCTTTGTACAATACAAGCCTCTAATAAAAACAAAAATACAATTTCCCCCTGATTATGGTGTACAGCAATGGGAGCATCTTAATTTAATGTGAATCAAAGGAAATAAAGCAGTTCTGGCACTTCCACTAATTAATCATCATCATCCTTCTTGCCTTTCATTAAATATCTTAAAACTTGGTCTTTGTACCCAAATTATTAGCTGATAGGCATGACAGCCAAAGGGAAGTATCCTTTTGTCAGAGAGAGAACTCTGTACCTTCTAACATATTTCTGTAGATTTTTTTCTGAAATAAAGACAGAATCAGAGCTTTTATTCTCACTTTCATCCACGAATCACAGGAAATGGACATATGGGAGGAAAAGGGAGCATAGCAACAGGTGATGCTACACCAGACCCCACTAAAACCAACATGCAGCAAGACAAGAGGCCAGCCAAGAGGACCATCTGATACCCAGATGCCACTGCTGAAAAAATTCATTTCAAAGCTTGGCAGCAATTTCCTGCATCTGTCAAGTTAACCACATAAAAGACTATAGATTGACATGAAGAACCAGGCTGACAAAGAGGGCAAAAAAGAACATATCAAATGCCATAATCATCAAGAGAATGTGGTGCCAAATGAATGTTGCAAATGCATTCATTTACTCAAGTGATCTGAGATTGTATTGCTGTTTATTAAAAATGATGTCAAAAGAAGCCTGAACTGTCTACAGAAACATGTAGAAAAGCCCACAGTTGTAGCTTAACAGAAACTTTCTTTTCTGTAAGATAATATCTTTCTTTCCACTTTTAGAGAATGTGCTTTTTTTAAAAGCAGTTATTTCTAATGCTTTTCAAAGGGAGTCAGCTAACCTATGCCTATCCCACTTTTCTAGGTAAGAAAACAAAAGATGCTAGAGTATGAATCTATACCTATATATAATATAGATGATACTTTGCTTTCTCAAATTTTTACATTTGCAGCTTCTATCACTCTTGAATGACCCAAAAGATCATGGGGTGCAGTGAATTGGAGTTTTGCTAATTTGAGCTTCTTCATTCTGAGGGAGGAGAAAGTCACTTAGTGAGTTGGGCCAACTTCTTCAGCTCAACGCAGCTTTACTGTGTCTGTAGTAACACTTTCAAAATGATAAAAACATTTTTAATGGCATGAAAAAATTTCTCTACAAGAAAACAACTGCTTTGGTAATGGAAGTAAAGAAAAGGTGAAACGGTGAAAAGGTAAGTTTGGGAGACATCAAAATGATGTATTCCAAGGTGACTTCGATATAGGATATGAACTAAGATATATGATGTGGGGTCAAACCAGGTGCTTGATACAGAAACTAGAAAACACAACTCATTGAACTATTTCAGGGCATGATCCAACCAAGGCAAAAACGGGTTTTCAAGTGATAAAAAAAAATTAGTAAAAGCTGAAAATGTGGTTAACTTGTGGTCTGGGGATATACTCAAGAAACACGTATCTTTTCCTGACAATGTGGTTCAAGTCAAAGCCAGGAGACCGTGCAAACATTTCAGTGAAGCAACAGGTGGGGAGACCAGCTCTGGAACCAACCGTTACTCTGAGTCAAGACTGTTCTGAGAAGGTGATCTTTTGTTGTTAGCAGGAAAATCAGCAGCAGCAGACCACACTATACTGAAGCTTATAGAGGACAATGGTTACAGGCAAAAAAAAAAAAATAAATAAAAATAAAAAAAAAAATAAAATTAAAAAAGTGTTCAGTGTAGATAAAATATGTCTTCACTGGAAGGAATTTGCTTTGAAAACATCTACATCTAAGGAGGAGGATAGAGTGTTCAGACTTACAGTGACCAAGAAAAGATTAATTCTTGGGGCGCCTGGGTGGCACCGTCAGTTGAGTGACCAACTCTTGGTTTTGGCTCAGGTCGTGATCTCAGGGTCGTAAGATTGAGACCCCCACCCACACCTCCTGCCACAGTTAGGCTCAGTGGGGAGTCTGCTTAAGACTTTCTCTCCCTCTCCCTCTGCCCCTCCCCGCCATGCTCACTCTCTCAAATAAATAAATAAATCTTTAAAAAAAAGATTAATTCTACTCATGGCAATATAGCATAACTTATGATTAAATCACTTGCTCTATTGTTTACTAAATCCAGCCTATTAAGGGATAAAATATAAATCTTTTGATTGCATAGTCATTTATTTGTATAGAAAAAAATTAATTACAAATCATGTAATATATTTTAGTAATACAGCCTCAAGTTTATTTCCGTGACAAAAATATTAAATGCTTTAATGCTACATTTAATTCTACAAAAGCAAGTACTTGAAAAGAGCACTTAAAGGATATTTTATGGTATTTTAACTATTCTACGTGATATGTACACAGTGTATTTGTTGATTTAGAGCTTTTGAAAGGCTGTCAATGTCAAGGGCCTACCGCAGGCTCATGAAGAACAAGGAGCAGATGTTATGTGATTTATAAGGTTGAGAGACCTGGAAAGAACAAGGACAGAGAATGAACCAAAAGGTTATATCGCTCTCAGCAAATCTTCACTTACTTCTTCATTTTGTTTCAATATGATTCCATTAACATGTAGGAAAAAAAAAATACTGCCTGTATTAGTTTAGCTGATATTCTTTACAAAGAATAATTTTTCAGCAAAATCAGTGGGATTTCTGCCTAATTACAAAGGCTAAAAACAAAAACAAAAAATCTGACTTTATTTGAAGGGGAAACAATAATGATATGGCTTACTTTCTTCCTAAAATAGGAGGCTTTGAGGTCATTTTAAAACATGTCATATAAAAAACATATATACGGCCATTAAAAATGATCAGATTTACATGGTTGGCGTGGGATGACTACTATGATAACACTCTTACATGAAAAATAATACAAGGAACGTATGTAGTATGAAAACATATATTTGGCTATATTTCAAAACTTTAACAATGTAATCTCTAGGAAATAAAATGATAGTGTTTTTCACTTTTGTCTTTTGAGTTTTTATACTAATTTTTAAGGCAAAATCATATACTACTTTATGAGAAATATAGAGATGCTTTCAGTTCTAAAAAACAAGTTGGTGTCCAGGAAAATGTTTTCCTACTTCCTGAGAGTTAACAGACAAACAATATTCAACCTAAAGTACGTGCACGTGTTTAATAGATCTATTTAATCAACTATGTAACTTTCACAATCACTCGGTGGTAGAATTTGCTTTTGCAGATGACTGATATCTTAAAAGAAAATAATATTTTGAAATAATTTTTATTAAATAAGTAGGCTATTAAACTTGGAAATCTGAATTCCTTGTTTTGAGGGATGCACATCACTCAAAGTTTCCAACATTGAATGGAGTAGTCTTCGATCCAGCTCATATAGGCTATGAGAAACAATTGTTTAATTTTCAAAAATTTTTTGATGCCAATTGATATCACATTGGTAACTTGAAATGGGCCATGGTGGGGGTACTCATACCATGAAAATTAGCAAACATTATAAATCAGGGTCTCTCTCTTTTAAATGCAGAGAACTGGTTGTTAACCATCTACTAGCACACCACTTGTCTAGTTCCTAAGACTTTTTGAGATATTTTTGTAAAATTACCTTTTTTAAAAGTTTTAATTTAAATTCCAGTTAGTTAACATACAGTGTAATATTAGTTTCAGGTGTACAATATAGTGATTCAACACTTCCATACACCACCCAGTGCTCATCACGAGTGCCTTCCTCAATCCCCATCACCTATTTCACCCATCCTCCCCCCCACCTCCCCGCTGGTAACCATCAGTGTGTTCTCCACAGTTAAGGGTATGCTTCTTGGTCTGTCTCTCTCTCCCTCTCTTTTCTTTTTTTTTTTTTTTTGACAGGGAAAGAGAGAGAGAGCATAAGTTGGGAGGGGTGGCAGGCAGAGGGAGAAACAGGCCCCCTGCTGAGCAGGGAGTCCGACGTGGACTCTATCCCAGGACCCTGAGATCATGACCTACTGGAGTTGAAGGCAGACGCTTAACTAACTGAGCCAGCCAGGCGTCCCCCTCTCTCTTTTTTCCCCTTTGCTCATTTGTTTGCTTCTTAAATTCCACATAATTAAAAATCTTATTTGACAAAACCAAAAAGTGAATTGAACGAACTCCTTTTAGAAAAAGGTTTGAGCACTTGAGTTACTTTCTATAAAGAGAATGAAGAACGCTCTTTATTTTCAGATAGATACACATTCTCCTCCAATATATACATAAAATTCCGTTTTAGTAAGATTTATTAGAGATAATTGTGCTTTCTCACGTTAATGCCATTACTATTTTCCATCAAATAGTTCAATCAGAGATTGTTTAATCCTTCTAACAAACATGACTTATAAAATTCTATAAAGCATGATTTGTGTTGCTCTGACAAGGAACGTTTCCTAGAGTTTAAAGAGTGTATGAAGATAGCTGGGAATTATCTCATGATACCAGAAAAAACAATTTGATTAACCGTGCATGTTCTGCTTTTATAAGCTTTGATTTGGATTATTTTTTTAGAAGACTTTATTTATGTATTTGTCGGAGAGAGCACAAGCAGGGGGAGCAACAGGCAGAGGGAGAAGCAGGCTCCCCACTGAGCAGGGAGCCCAAGTGGGGCTCAATTCCAGGACCCTGGGATCATGACCTGAGTCGAAGGCAGCCACTTAACCTACTGAGCCACCCAGACGTCCCTGATTTGGATTATTTTTGGCCACTCATTGATATCGTGGGTTTCATGTAACATATTCCTGTAAGTGATAGTGTTCACATTGACTATCTCAAAAATACTGCACAGCAGTGAATAACTTTGATTATTCACAATTGCAAAATGGCAGGGTCAGAATATACTAAGTAAGATATATCCATATTTATTATATTAGTTTATTAAAAAAGTCATTGAAATCGGCAATAAAACTCAACAAAGGTATCACTTACAAATGATAACATCTATGGCTGCGTTTTGTTGTCATAGACATCATGGACAGATGAATAACTAAACCAAATGAGAACTACCTGCAGCTGTAATTTGTTCCAGTAATGAATGCGATCTAATAGGCATACTTAGGGCCAAATAGAGAAGTAGAGGAATCGCACACACAAGACAGATTGGTAAAGCTGCCCTTCCCCAGAATAGACTGTTATTTCGTTAACGTATGTTAAACATGGTAAAGAAAGTTACAACCTCGGCAAAGTGTATTATTTTACATCCTGGAAGTGAGGTTTCAGAGTTTAGGCTCAACCAAGTGCTATAAATTCATTTTTAAAAAATTAAAAATTAATTAATGTTAAACTCATTGTGAGACAAAGCATCATGAATATAGACAATAAAAATTACAAACCTGAAGACATTATCTTAATATTTCACTTACAGATGACTAGAGAGTACAGGTAAAGTATAATAAACATCAATGTCAGTTAAGGCACAATGATTTACATTAAAATGGATGTTGAAATGTACCTTTAGTTTATGCTCCTTTCTGTTGATGATGACAGCTGTAATCTGTTGGTCCATAAAAATAAGAATAGTACAAAGCAGAGCTGGAATAATAGCAGCTATTACTGTCCACCATGGATTTGGACCTAAAGGTGTGACAAACCAGCCACGATCATCTCTGGTAGGCTGCAAGAAATAAAGTGATGTAGATAGTTAGTAACTGGATTAATGAATACCTAATCAAATTAAGTCTTACAGATGCTACCACAAAAGCCCTAATTATAAATTGATATGCTAAGTGAGCTATACTTAATAATAATAGTCAGATTTACAAAGCATTTATAAGGTACAAGGCACCAGTCTAAGTACTTCAAATATTTTAACTCATTTTTTTCTTTACAACACTTTAAACAAGGTGCAGATAATAAAACTGAGGCAGAGCAGGGTCCAGTAAATTGCCCGAGGTCCCAAAAGTAGTAAGCGGTGGAGACAGAATTTAAACTCTGACAGACTGGCCAAAAAATCTCTGTTCTTAATCAATACCTATAGTACATACAATAATATTAATATTTACCATTTACAGTTGGCAAATTTATTTACATTTATAAAGAGCCCATTGACAACTGTGTATAACTCAGTTTAGATGTGTGCACAGGTCATTATTGCAAATGGCAAAAAGACACTTGGTCATATCAGGAGCTCTGGGAACGGTTCTAAACATTGCTGGTACCTGAGATGAGTCCCAAAGGAATTCATTTTGACATTCTTTGAAGACCTCCCAGCCCTGTTTGACAAGTGAGAAAACTGAGGCTCAAAGAGGTTAAGTAACTGGCCCAAGGTCACATACTTCATTAGTAACATGGTCAGAATTCTATCCCAGACCTAATTTTATCTCTTTTCCACAGCCTTATCCACTGGGCAATTTTGCGTCAAGATAATGCATTTTCCTTTAGTTTCAAAATATTTTCTTATCTTTCAGGAGTGTTGTATGTGGATATTCCTGCTGGAATAATTGACAGGAGATTTTTTCAAGTGGCCTCTAGATTCCATTTCTGTTTTTTTCTTTGTAATATTAGACCAAAATTTTAGCCATGTTGTGGGCATTTTATTGAATACTCTATTAGTCTATATTCCTTATATTTTCATGAAAACCTCATCCTCTAAATAAGATTAGACCTAGAGATGGAGAAATAGATTATAAATGCCATGATAACTTCACCTTGAAAACACTTGGTACTTGTAGTTTTGGAGATGGGATCCCAATGGCATAGTCAATTAAAACCATACAGAGAATTGTAAGAAAGACAGCAAAGTCACTCACTATGGATCGAACCTAAAAATAATGAAAATGCTTGTCACTTGAAGAACTATAAATAGTAAGGAGTACTCAAGAACATAATCCAGAATCACAATTTATAATCACTTAATGACATAATATCATAGTATTATATTTTATGCTTACTATAATATTACCACTAGCTCTGTCAGAACCTGAATATATATTTATGTATTCTGTTGCTAAGATGGATACGCACTCAGCCTTTCTAGAATGAGGCATTATGTAGTAGCTAAAATGGCGACTGCACTGTTTTCAGTATTTAACGTAAATTTATTATGAGCTCAAGTGTGTGAATATTTACAACACAGAATAAGACTGCATGGCCAGAATCTGGCTGAATTTTAGGATTTTTTCTCCCACAGGTAACATTTTAATATGATAAACCGAAAGCACAATAAAATAATCTATTTATATTGAAGAAGCATAATACTTTGGCTAGTTTATCTGGATGTTAAGTATGTGTACAACAGAGTGGGAAAATTTAAAAGTTATTCTGTGGTAAGCGAGATATTTTTTCCTTTTTAAAAAATTTTCATTCCAGTCTAGGTAACATATAGTGTTATATTAGTTTCAGGTGTACAACATAGTGACTCAACAATTCCGTATATTACTCAGCGCTCATCAAGAAGGTATGCCAATTTTTAAAGCCATGTTTCGTTTTTAAAGCCATCTTCAAGAAAAAAATCCTTATTACAATCATCGACTAGGTATGGCTTCATTTAGGATGACTTTATGACTCATACACCCACACAAAATGCAGGAGATTATTGTTCCAACTTACTAAAAAAAACCTGTATCAATCAAATTGAGCTTTGGGGGGAAAGGAATTAATCTTCCACCTTAGGGAAGGAAGAGGTGACAAAAACAGAAGTTTTCTCTGGATGAAACAGATCTCAAAACATTTTCTTAAAGCAGAATTTTGATCATAATCTTTAGCTCATCCCTAAAAAGCTTGTTTTCTTGTTTCTTTTCTTTTTTTTCTTTTTTTTTTTCTTTTTGGCTGAGTCAGACATTATAGGTGTTACTTTGCAGTGTTAAATATTGAACTAAGCTGTTTCTCTGTTTACTTTCCTCTCCAAATATGCAGATGCAAACGTAGTGGGTTAGGGGGAGGGACTGACACTTTAAAAACGAAAAAGAGAATAGTGTTCCAATGAGTCTTGCAGGGGCTTTCCCAATTAGAGACTGTAACAGTGGCTCCTATGAGGTACCTGTCAGGCTGGAATAGTTCCCACTGTTCCCTGGGCAAGAGAGTGACAATCAGTAATGCAGTGTGTGCTTTTGATTTCCAAAAGCCGTAAGTGGGAGAGTGGGAGCTTATCTTTGGGATCTGAAGTTAGCGTAAAAGCCTAGAGGGCATGTGCTGTCCTACCACCTGTATCACCAAATGCTTTTCTCTTCACCTCTCCCCCTGCACCTCTCTCCTAACCTGGCAGCTCCCACACACACACACACACACACACACACACACACACACACACAAAGCCTTTTCGTGGCTCCTTGTATGGCAGCAATTGCTATTTCTTTTATCTTAAAACACATCTGACTCTGTAACATGCTTTATGTTGGTTTATGTTTGGATCAGGAAAATTCTAGTCGAAGTACCTTCGTTGGAAAATAGCGGCTCGTCTTGAACTGCTTCAGGGTGGCTGACAGAGTAACTGTGGAAAAGAACAGGATCACTGACCAAAACAGAACATCTGGTACATATGGGTGATCGTGGCCACAAGCTCGTCCAACATACTCTCCATGCAATGATTTGCATTCCTGCCAGAGAAGTAAAACAAATGGAGCTAGTTAAGAAAGAAAAGGACACACTTCTTTCAGAAAACTAACATCTGAAGATCAACTGTAGTTGAGATGTTGAAGCTCTTCATTTATGGCTCTCAGTGATTTAACAGACATCAGAGTAAGCTTTATGAATTTTATATAGATAGGTAGTAAGCAATATTGGAGATTTATATTATGTTAAAATTGAACATGAACCACTTTTAAAATTTTTGCTTTTTTCAAATTAAATTTAAATCTGTAAAACTAATTGATCTACCAATCAATGTTATTTAACCTCATATCTGCCAAGTTCCTAACACTAAATTTATGGAAAATATGATATACGTGAAAGTGAGTGGTTACTAGGGTCAACACGACACCAAACCATTTAAATATATCATCTTAATTAATTTCCACATCAACCCTATGAAATAGGGAGATATCATTATTTCTATTTCATGTCCGAGGAAACAGATACGGGGAAGTAAAGTAATTTGCTATGGCCTCACTGCTGCTGAGCAGCTGCTGTGCTTTGGTACAAACATAGTGCCTATGGTGGGAATATTATTGCACATTAAAGAAGAACAGTGATTTTGTAAAATTATCTAGTCCAAAAGCTACCAAGAAAGGTGAGAAAGGCAAAGAGAAAACCATGATACATTTCTTCTAGAATGTAAAATTGGGAGTCAAAGAGGTGGCTCAAATTTAGATTATAGAACAAAAAAGAGAAAGTTAGTACATGAGCAAGGCAAAGCTCATATTTACTGTGACTTCTCGTTTTTTGTTTTTTCCTGGTATATATTTTTATAAGCCCCTGAAGGATCATTCTAATTACTACCTTAGCCATGAGGTGGCAGCAAAGGCAAAAAAATTTCTTTTCTCCAAGAAAAACTGAGCATTTAAACATTAATATTTTGAAATGAAATAAAAAATTCTCTTTAAAACTCATTTTGGTTTCTTTTATTTTATACTAAAGATTAGATTACGGAAGTATTACTTTTTTTTCAAAACAGAAAATCATGATTTAAGTGATCCAGTGACCTCATTAGTAGTACTTGAGATATTCTGGACCTAAACAGAAATTGAATTTATTGAGGATCCTTCCGTACCTTCAGAATATTTTAGAGTAGATCACAGATAGCCCACATTTTTATCTAAAAACAAACCAACACCCAGTGAAATCTTTTTGGGGCAGCTACCCCTAAGGCTAGGATTCTTGAAAAATACTGTTAGCTTACCTCACAATTATCTAAAAGAATTGTCCCCTTTTCTAATCTAGCCCCAAATATCTTCCTTGCTAGCTAAAGTTGAGTTCCAGTTATTTATATTAAGCTAAGATAGAGCACAATAACTTGGTTAATTAAAAGACCAAAGAAACCACACCCTCCCAGCCATAAATATGGTTTTAATTTTCCTTCTCTCAAAACTCTTAAAAAATAGTGTCAGAAGTGAATCCTTGCATTTTTAGTCTTTTCTCTTGCCCTTGTCCAGAGACACTGGTAGAGCAATCATTAAGCAAAGTAATGGTTAAGCAGAATGGCAAAACACAAAGAGGAGCTGGAAGTTTCCCTGCAAACACACTATCTGTAGATTTGTGGCCATCTTCAGTCTTTCATGCAGGTATAAAAGTCTTCTCAATATTCCTTAGACTTGGCTGGGTCTCGTTCTCAGTTCTTAAGAACATAGATGCCACTTAAAGGATCATTTAACAGACATATAATCGATAATAAATTGCCAGTAGCTTGCCTTGTTACTTCAATTCAAAACAAATTGGAAAAGGGTGTTGTTTTTTTTCTTCCTTTGTGGGGGGCAGTATGCTATTTAAAAAGAAAAATTTTGACCTACAAAAGTCTACAATTATTTTCTGGTTTATACTCCTAACACATACACACGTGCACGCGCGCGCACACACACACACACACACACACACACACGAACCAGTCCTGAGATTTAGGAGTGAAAACAAAATCTAAATCCTGCGGGCTTTTTTTTTTAAATCTAACATATGGTTTCACTTACAAAAATTTAAAAAATGATTGTTGACCAACTCATTTCTACTAATTATTCTTCAAACATATTCTAAGTTTCAATTTTATAAGTTCACAAAAATTTAGTTTGATAAGAAATAAAATATATTTATTTCATTAGTAAGACTAAGAAATTAAAGTTGGCATCAGTATCTTCCCCCCTTAGATATGTACAAGCTAAATATGTAATTTTGAGACAATTGCTAGTTAACTGCATGTGAATATTTTAAACCGTGCCTAAGAATTCCTTGTAATGACTGATTTTGAGATACTGTTAAATATGTTTATTTATTTACATAAACCTATATTTATATAAAAGAAACTTATATATTTTAGCTTGCCATAAAAGACCTGAATTAAGTATTACTCACAATAGCCAAAATATGAAAATAACCTATATGTCTGTAGATGGATGAATGGATTAAGAAAATGTGGTATAAATATACAGTGGAATATCAGTTACCCTTAAAAAAGAAGGAAATCCTGTCATTTGCAAAAAACATGAATGAGCTTGAAGGACATTATGCTAAGCGAGATAAGGCAGACATGGAAAGGCAAATATTTCATGATTTTACTTATATGTGGAATCTAAAAATTCAACCTTGTAGAAGCAAAGAGTAGAGTGATGTTTACCAAGGGCTGGTGGGGATGAAGAAGGGAAAAATAGGCAAATATTCATCAAAGGGCCCAAAGCTTCAGTTATGTGGAATGAATAAATTCTGGACATCTATTAATATATAACGTGATGACTATGAATAATAATACTGTGTTATATGGTTGAAATTTGATAGGACAGTAGATCTTTATAGTTCTCACCAAAAAAAAAAAAAAAAAAAGAGAGAGAGAGAGTGAAGAAGAAGAAAGGGGGAAAAAAGGAAAAGGTAACTATGTGAGATGATGGGTATGTGAACTAGCTTAATTGCGGTAATCATTTCACAATGTATACATACATCAAAACATCATGCTATACATCTCAAATACATACAAGTTTTATTTGTCAAACATACCTCAATAGAGCTGGAAAACAAAATGAACCAAAACAAAACACTTGCATTAAGTAGTAAATTTGTGATATGAAACTATTTTTCAAAACAATCATTAAATGTTTACTGAATACTTACTATGCATATAGCAGTGTAGGAGAATCAAAGAAAACTGAAATTCTTCGCCCTTGCTGAGTTAGCAAGGTATAAATTATAATTCATGAGATATGTAACAATGCAATAAAAACTTTTCAAATGAATAATATGTAAAGTAAATGATCTATCACCATTTTTATAAAACCAGTTATAATAGCCATTAGCACAGTGGTTTATTAATAAAATGCTGATGATCACGCTGGGGAAAAAAACCCAGCATAACTATTAAGACAAAAATTTAATGGTCCTCATTGACTTAAAAATTACAAGATTACAAGATTTTTTCATTATGAAGCATTCCCTTTGGTGATAAAGGCTATTTCTGGTCAAGATTAGCAATTATCCATTGAAAAACTGCTTTTAACTAATGAAAAATAATATGAAAATTTCTGCCAGAATGTTAACACCTATTGCAGAACTTAAACACACACACACACACACACACACAGTGCAAGATTTGCTTTGATTGCAAAATATTTTTTACTGTACTCTGCTTGACCCTAAAACTTTTAACATCTAAAATTAATTCATGACTAGCCAGATCAATCATGCTGTGAGTCTCTTAGAAGTTTATTATTCAGGATTTGCCATCACATAGAATGAATACTATGATTTAACAGTAAATTAGTAAGAGAATATATAACACATAGAATAAATTATCATGTTAAATAATCTAAAATGGGATTATTGGGTTTCTGCACTGAAGGGGACATTGAGATGAGCCCACAAGCAAGGGGCTCTTTAGACACATTATCTTTACAGTTTACACAAAGGGAATATAAGCGGAAGATACACTGCAGAATAGATCAACCATGGTCCCATGCCTAAATTCTGAATAACTGTAGCATTCTTTCTTGCTCAACATTTCTTTTATTGGTCCATTTAAATGGCTCTCTGAAAGGAAACAGCCTGTTAATGTTATTTTTCTAGGGACAAAGAGATGGAACAGAATAAATGTTAATTATAACAGAAGAAAACAAGAGTAAGTGAAAGCTTATTCTAGAGAAAATGATTAGGATAAGAAAAAAGGTCATAAAATATAGGTCAAGATAGAATTTTAAACCAAGGGCAAGTAATTTGATTTTGATTCTGAAAGAAAACATTTAATGGGGAAAATTGAGAAAATAGGCAATAGGTCAAATGCTCTTATAAGAATCATACTTAGAATTTTGTGATATTTGTACAACAGAAAAAAATCTCTATGTTGCACTAACTGGCTCACTTGCTAAAATAATATGTGTTTCATAAAATGAACTAGAATTCATTTAGTGTTATGCTGATGGTTATAATGGGATTCGAGCTTATACAGGTAAGTAAAGTGGAAGGAACTTTGGGATGTAATGTTCATAACTAGAATAATTCAGATTCTAATACTCATCAAAATCAGAACACTCAATTTCTCCAATTATGAGATTAGATTGAACAGAAGGATGCAAATATAGATGAAAAAAGAGGTGCACAAACATTATAAGAGATTAGGAAGAACTGAGAAATGCAGCTATGAGGAGGGAGAAAAAAGAAATCACAAAATAGAGGAAGCCAAAAGTTTTTAAAAGGTACAGGATTTAACCCAGATAGGTGAAAATCTTTGTCATTTCTTTTCTTGAGTGGGAGATAAGAAGAAAATCTAAGTAAGAAAACCCTTCCTGAGGAAGGTGCCAGAATTTTGTTAATAATGACTTTTGTTCTTCCTAAAGACTTCAATATTTACACTGAAATATTAACAAACATCTCCTCTCCCTCAGCATATTCCCAACAGCTGGAGCAGTATTACAGAGTGAAGTAGAAGCGTTCTGGGTTCTTTACACAGAAGGCCGACTTAGTTTTGCCATATGGTTTCATTTAGGTCAACACCACTCTTATTTAATGTGCCTTCAGTTAATCTTGTCATATTATGATTGCTTTTAGAGTAACTCAGGCCTACTATTAGTAAGACTTAATAATTAAAGAAAACCCCCGTTTACTAATGAAAACCTAAAAATGAAATTAAAATTAAGATAAAACTATTACTTTATAATAATTAACCATTCAAAATATTATTGCCTTAGTGGCAATAATTCATTCAAAATGTGAAAAACGCCTGTATGTTTCACTTACCGAAACAGTTAGGTTCTCCCAAATTATGTCAGAGGCAGAAATATTGGACTCCCTCCATTCCTTCAATGTATCATTGCTGGGATTATGTGGTTCTACACAGTTACACCTGTAAAGGCAAAATAGCATCTTTTGTGAACTAAGTATCTTTTTTGTTACTGTACTCAAAACAAATGTGTGATGGGTTCTTCCTCCCCAGTCATAACTTTTCTCTATCTGAGAGAAAAGGAGTTAGGTCATTCTAAACTCCAAGACATAGTATTTCCAGAAAGCAGGGTAGATATATTTTCAGGACATTAGACTACTCTATAGTATTTTCTCTAATGAAAGAGGTCTTTCCCTTTTTGTCCCAGTGAGAGGAAATTCTTAAAAGTGTGGGTAGAGCACAAGGGTTTTGGGGCCTTTGAAACCAGGATGCCTTCTAGCCTTTACCATAACACTTTGCCCCTAAATTATAAGTTAAATGGAAAAAATTATAAACATCCAAATCTATTATAATTTACTTATTTTTATTAATATTATACAACCATATCAATTAAAATTGTAGTTACTTAATCTGTATTTTAAGGTCATTTATAATTTTGCAAATTAGGTTGAAGAACCCTAGGTATCTTAGGATATACTATTCTATACTATACTAGGATATATATCTTAGGATATACTATTCTTTGTGATGAATGACAGTGTTATTAGAAAATAAATAAATAAATACACAAAAGCTTTTTGAGTACCTCCACATAGAAGGTAACGTAAGCTGGACGGGCATAAGAGCAAAGAGAAAATGCAAGAGTTGGGCATAGTGCTATTATTATGTAACAGAAAGCAGTTTTTGCCCTCATGGTTCTTATTTATAAATAAAACAGAAGATGACACAAGCAAGGATTTCCAACAGATTAATGCTCTTAGATGTTAACTTCAATTTACAAATGGTTTGTTTCCAAAAATTCATTCATAAACCCACTGTTTGTCCTTCAGAAAGCATTTTCTTATAGAAGCATTTTATAAAAATGGTGGTTAGCCTCCCAGATTAACCCATATATACTGCATAACTTAAAAGTTAGTTGGACTGCTGTTTTAGTGGTATTAATCAAACTGTAGACTCTAACTACCATTACTAACATTATTTCTATAGAAAAATATCATACAGTTTCTACGGGGTAAATCCCTCTGCCTAAGCAATAGTCTCTCATCAGGAATTTGGTCTGTTCTTTTTTGCACCATTCATTCATGCTTCAAAGGATACTGAATGTCTATTACTGCAAGAATCTCTACTTGACTTGGGGAATACAAACAAACATGCTTCCTTCTCTTACTAAGGAAGGTCAGAAGAGTCTGTAGCTGGGCTCACTTGGAACTGGGCCTCTAAGAGGGTAAAGGGTTCCAGTGAGAAAGCTGGTGACAAGGGTTTTAAGAGATAGGATATGGAAGCATTAGCTACTATGGGCAGCTATAGTGACCTCCATGGTAGCAGAGAGAAGCTACAGAAAAAGGGAATCAAAGGAACCTGAGATGCAGTAATAGACATACATTAATGCAATTTATTTAAAACTATAGGTTCCTAAGTCCCAGATTGCCTGTACATAAAGCTCTGTTCTTTACTGGTTGCACAACCATGGGAAGATCATTCAAGCACTCTAAATCTTTGTTTCCAACTCCAGTAAAGGACTGCCCTGTAGAATCCCAAAGAGTGTCTGGACTAAGACAAGGGCTCATACTAAACAAAGAAGTACAGTAAGAGATGAAACTGAAAATGTGGAAGATAATTGAGAGTCTGACTATGTACACTTGATTCCAGAAATCCTCCTTCTACTACTACATGTAATACATCCCTTCTCCAGAAAAGTTATAATTCCCCCAACAGAAAGAAAGTTAGAGTCCCCCAGAATCTCTAGTCAGGCTGATTAGCAAGGTCTTCTGCTGTAGAAAGCCAGTTCATAAAGACTAGGAAATGTGGCCGTTATTTCAAATGTGCCAATTCCACCTCAAAGTAATGAGACACATGAAGAAACAGGGAAACATGCCCTAAACAAAAGAACAAAATAGAAACAGAAATTTTGGAGCTGAAAAATATAATATAAAAAAATATAATAACTAGACTGAAAAATTCTCTAGAGCAGTTCAACATTAGGCTCATTCAAGAAGAAGAAAGAATCAGTGGACTCAGAGACAAGTCATTTGAAATTTTCCAGTCAGAAAAACAGAAAGATAGAAGAATGAGAAAGAATGAAGAAAGCCTACAAAATGTACTAAATACCATTAAACAGACCAATATATACATTATGGAAGTCCAAAAAGAAAAAGAAAGAGAATAAGGAACAAAAAACTCAAAGAAAGGGGAAGGAAACTGACATCCAGATTTAAGAAGCTGATAGAACTCTAACCATAGTGAATTCAAAGAAATCCACACTGAGACACATTATAAGCAAACTGTCAAAAGTCAAAGACAGAGAAAATTCGGAAAGCAGCAAGGGAAAAACAATTCACCATGTGTAAGAGAACCTCCATAAGACTTTCAGTGGATTTTTCAGCAAGAACTTTGTAGGCCAGAAGGGAGTAGGATAATATATTCAAAGTGCTGAAAGAGAAAACTACTAACCAAAAATGCTATGTCTGGCAAAACTGTTATTCAAAAATAAAGGAGAAATAAAACCTTTCCAGATCTGAGGGGAAAAAAAGGAAAGAAAGTAAAGTAAAGAAAAGAAAAGAAAAGAAAAGAAAAGAAAAGAAAAGAAAAGAAAAGAAAAGAAAAGAAAAGAAAAGAAAAAACAGCTGAGGGAGTTCATCACCACTAGACCTGCTCTGCAAGAAATGCTAAAGGAAATTCTTGAAGTTGAAACAAACAGACCCTGAACAGCAATACAAAAGCACATGAAAGTATAAAGCTTGCTAGTAAAGGTAAACATACAGACAAAAAAATCACTTTTAATTCTGGTATAAAATTCTGGAATAAAATAATTTTAAAAATTACTATAAGATATGTTAATGGATACACGATATAAAAATGTGATTTGTGCCATCAATAATATAAAGTGTGTAAAGGGGAGAAAGTAAAAGCAAAAAGTATTTATATGCAACTGAATTTAAGTTGTTATCAGTTTATTAATATTGTTATAATTATAAGATGCTTTATGTAAGCCCCACGGTACCACAAAGAAAATACCTGTAGAACAAACACAAAAGGAAATTGTGAAGGAATCAATGCCACTACAAAGAACCCCCCCAAAAAAACAAAGAAAGACAGAAAAAGAGGATTAGAGGGACAAAAACACTGTAAGACAGAAAGCAAATAACAAAATGGAATGTAAATCCTTCCAACTACTTGAATGCAAATGGATTCAACTCCCCAGTCAAAAGGCATAGAGTGAATGAATGGATAAAAAACAAGATCCACTATATGTGTCTAGAAGAAACTTTCCATTTAAGAATACACATAGGGTGAAAGTTAAAGAATAAAAAAAGATATTCAATGCAATGGTAACCTAAAGAAAGCAGTGAGGGGGACATAACTATAAAAGATAAAATAGACTTTAAGTCAAATATTGTAAAAAGAGACAAAGAAGGACATTATATATTGATAAAAGAGTCAATTCACCAAAAAGATATAATAATTAAAAGCATATATGCTCCTAACAGCAGAGCACCGATATATAGAAAGGAAATACAATGGAATTAAAGGAAAAGATAAACAGTAACAAATAATATTAGGAGATTTCAATACTTCACTTTATTTATTTTATAATTATGTTTAAATTTTTTAATTAAAATTTTAATTTTAATTCCAGTATAGATAACATACAGTGTTATATTAGTTTCAGGTGTACAATATAGTGGTTCAACAATTCTATACATTATTCAGTGTTCCTCATGATAAGTGTAATCTTTAATCCCCATCACCTGTTTTACCCTTCCCCCTACCCAACTCCCCTATGATAACCATCAGTGTATTCTCTATAGTTAAGAGCCTGTTTCTTGGTTTGTCTCTCTCTCTTTTTTCCCCCCTTTGCTCATTTGTTTTATTTCTTAAATTCTCAATATCTCACTTTAAATAATGGATCACATCCAGACAGAAGAGAAATAAGGAAACAGAAGACTTGAACAACACTATAGACCAAATGAACCTAAAAGCATATACAGAACATTTCAGCCAACAGTAGCAGAATACAGTTTTCTCAAGCACATAAAGGACATTCTCCAGAATAGATCACATGTAAGGTCACAAAACTAGTCCTAACATTTTAAAAAGAATGAAGTAATATTAAATAGGTTTTCCAATCACAGTGTAATGAAACCAGAAAACAGTAAGAGAAGGAAAACTGGAAATTTCACATACATGGAAATGAAACAACACACTCTGGAACAACCAGTGAGTCAAAGAAGATACCAAAAGAAAAATTAGAAAATATCTTGAGACAAATGAAAATGAAAACATAACATAATAAAATTTATGTGGTGCAGAAAAGCAATACTAAGAGGGAAGTCGATAGCAATAAGTGCCTACATTAAAAATGAGGAAAAGTTGCAAAACAACAACCTAACTTTAAAATACAAGGAACTAGAGAAGGAAGAACAAACTAGGCCTGAAGTTGGCAGAAGAAAGGAAATAATAAAAATGAGAGCAGAAATAAATGAAAGGGACTAGAAAAACAATAGAAAAGATCAATGGAATGGAGTTTGTGTTTTGAAAAGATCAATAAAATTGACAAACTTTTAGCTAGACTAAGAAAAAAAACAGAAGACTCAAAATTGGAGATGAAGGAGGAGGCATTATAACACATGCCACTGAAATTAAGAGTTATTAAGAGATTACTATGAGCAATTATATGCCGATAAATTGGATAACCTAGAAGAAATGGGCACATTCCTAGAAACAGGCAATCTACCAAAACTGAAACATAAAGAAATAGAAATTCTGAAAAGACCTGTAACTAGTAAAGAGAATGAATCAGTAATAAAAAATCTCCCCAAAAGGAAAACCCCATGACTAGATGGCTTCACTGGTGAATTCTACCAAACATTTAGAGAAGAATTAATGTCAATCCTTTTCAAACTGTTTCACAAAGCTGATGAGGAAGGAGCACTTCCAAATTCATTTTATGAGGCCAGCATTACCCTCATAACATTGCCAGAAAAATATAAGGAAAGAAAACTGCAAGCTCATATCTCTGATGTATATTTATGCAGAAATCCCCACTAAAATACTAGCAAACCAATTTCAACAGTGCATTAAAGGACTCATACATCAACACCAAGTGAACTTTATCCCTGGAATGCAAGAGTGGTTCAACATACAGATATTAATCAGTGTTATATACCAAAGTAATAGAACAAAATATAAAAATCACATGATTATCTTATTAGATGCATAAAAAGCATCTGACAAACTCAACACCCTTTTATAATAAAAACACTCATCAAATAAGGAATAGAATGAAATCATCTCAATGTAATAAAAGTCATATATGACAAGCTCACAGCTAACATCCTAATCAATAAGGAAAAAAAAAAAAGCTTTTCCTCGAAGGTCAATAAAAAGAAAAGGATGCCCACTCCTGCCATTTTAATTAAACATAGTATTGGAAGTCCCAGCTAGAGCAATTAGAGAAGAAAAAGAAATAAAAATCATCCAAATTGGAAAAGAAGAAGTAAAATTATCTCTGTTTGCAGATGACATAATCTTATATGTAGAAAACTCTAAAGATTCTACACATAAAAAAACTGTTAGAAGTAATAAATGAATTAAGCAAATTGTAGGATAAAAAATCAACATACAAAACTCAGTTGAGTTTCTGTAAACTAGCAATGAATAATCCAAAAAGAAAATTAAGAAAACAATTGTACTTACAATAGCATCAAAAGGATAAAATACCTAGGAATAAATGTAACTAAAGACATGAAAGAACTGCACATTTAAACTACAAAACATTGCTGAAAGAAGTTAAGGACAGGAATGAAAAGCTACACATGTGCTCATGGATTGGAAGACTCAATGCTGTTCAAATGTCCATATTACCTGAAGCGCCCTACAAATTTAATGCAATCCTTATCAGAATCCCAACGGCATTTTTTACAGAAATAGGAAAATATAATCCTAAAATTGATATGGATCCACAAAGAATTCTGAATAGTCAAAACAATCTTGAGAAAAAAGAATAAAGTTGGAAGGTTCACACTTCCTGATTTCAAAACATATTACAAAGCTAGACTAATCAAACAGAATGGTAAGGCGTAAAGATGTATATAGACCAATAAAACTGAATAGAGAGCCCAGAAATAAGCCCTCACTAATGCAGTCAAAAGATCTTCAGCAGGATGGCAAGACTAAAAATGGGAAAAAGATAGTCTCTTTAAAAATGGTGCTGGGAAAACTGGATATCCAAATACAAAAGAATGAAATTGGACCTTTATTTTACACTGTATACAAAAACCAATTCAAAATGTATAAAGACTTAAAAATAAGACCTGAAACTATAAGATTCCTAGAAGAAAACAGGGCAACAGCTTTATGACTTTGGGTTTAGCAACGATTTCTTGAACATAACACCAAAATCACAGGCAACAAAACCAAAAATAGGCAGTAGAACTGTATCAAACTGAAGAGCTCCTACGTATCAGAGGAAACAATCAACAGAATGAACAGGCAAACTAAGGAATGGGAGAAAATGTCTGCAAACTATATTTGATACAGTGTTAATCTCCAAAATATATAAGGAGTTCCTACTACTCAATAGCAATAAAACAAATAACTTGATTAAAAAATGGGCAGGGGCACTTGGGCAGCTTGGTTGGTTAAGTGTCTGACTCTTGATCTCAGCCCAGGTCTTGATCTCAGTGTGGTGAGCTCAAGCCCCATTTGGAGCCTACTTAAAAAAAAAAAAAAAAAAAAAAAAAAAAAAAGGCAAAGGACTTGAATAGACCTTTTTCCAAAGAAGACCCTACAAATGGTCAACAGCTTTATAAAAAGAATACTCAACATCATTAATCATTAGGGAAATGCAAATCAAAACTACAATGAGGTATCACCTCACACCTGTTAAGATGACCATTATTAACAAAACAAACAAAACATTAGAAAAGAACAAGTGTTGGTGAGGATGTGGAGAAATTGGAACCCTTGTGCCAAGGTTGTTGTTAGGAACGTAAAATGGCATGGCCACTATAGAAAATACTATGCAGGTTCCTCAAAAAATTAAAAATAAAACTACCATTTAATCCAGAAACCCCACTTCTGGGTATTTATCCAAAAGAATTGAGGCCAGGATCATGAAGACATATTTGCATTTCCATGTTCATTGCGGCATTGTTCACAATAGCCAAGAAGTGGAAACAATCTAAATGTCCATCTACAGATGGATAAAGAAAATGTGGTATATACATACAATGAAATATTATTTAGCCATTGAAAAAAGAAGGAAATCCTATCATATGCTACCGGATGGATAAACATTGAGGAAATTACGCTAAGTGAAATAAGCCAGTCAGAGTACAACAAATACCTACCTCATTATTCCACTTATGAAGTATCTAAAGTAGTGAAAAATAGAAACAGAAAGTAGAATTGTGGGTTTTGGGGAGGGAGGGGGAAATGGGGAGTTGTTCAATGGATACAGAGTTTTAATCATGCAATATGGAAAATTTCTAGAGATCTACTGCAACATCTGCTGTACTATATACTTAAAATTTTAATAAGGAGTCCACAGGATAGAATTATTGAATTATTGGAAAGCTTGAAGACATTCAAGCACAGAAGGCAAGAGAAAAAGAAGGCAGTCAGCAATTCCAGAAAAGATAAAGGTTTTACAAGAAAAGCATATTCCAAAGAGAAAGAAACTAAAATATGGAATGATTTTGAGCAGCTCATGAAATGTGAAAGGAGAATTCATTTGACCCTGATGTTAAGAACATTGCTATTTTTTATTCTTCACTATATATCTGGGTTATTTTATTTGTGGTTGTCATAGGACTTACCACATACATCCACCTATTGGGCTCTACTAATTGCTGGCTGATTGCTCTATTGTTTTTGGTAATAACCTGGGGGCATAAATTGTTCTGGTGATCTGATTCAATTAAATTCTAGCTCCTCTGCAGTTGAGGTCATTGAAATTTTGTTGACTCTGGTTTTCTCTGGTACACCAGGTGGCCTATTGTTTAGCTTGTATCTCTCATACAGCTACCTACCGCCTCTTAATTGCTTTCCACCAAAACTTCCATTATTTTTGAGAGTATGTTTAGGCTGTACTTCAAATAAAACCAGTCCCTTTGGAGAGAATTTTGGGGTTCTCCCTGGGCAAAATCTCTAAGGTTTGGCTCCAGAGCTAGGGGTAGGGAAAATGGCATGCTTTTTTTCTGAGCTATTCCCTTGCTTGAGGAGCAAGGAGTTGGGCAGTGTAGGGTCTATGCCTAAGGTATAGACCTCCACCCTACGGGCAGGTTTGGGTGAATGAAGGGAGTCCCAAACTCTTGGATGCACTGACTCAGTATTTAACTTTCATCACACATGCAGGGGGTGGGGGTGGAATAATAAATGCTGGCAATCTACTCTTCCTGAGAAGGTATCATTGTCCTCACCTGGAGGATAGGAGGAGAAGGAGCCCCGTGATCTTGGCTATACTTGGCTAGAATGAAGCTTCTGTCATACTGAGCTGGGATGGGCTTAAGGAAGAAGCAGGTTATGGCTCAAATGCTGCAGACTTGTTGCTCTTACCAAGATTTGGTAGATTTTCTTTAATCAGTGTTTATTTGCTGTATGCTCTTAAGACAACTTCCACAGACTTTCCATTATTGCTTTTTTAAAAAAGATTTATTTATTTATTTATTTGAGAGAGAGAGCACAAGCATGGGCAGGGAAAGGGGCAGAGAGAGAGGGAGAAAGAATCTCAAGCAGACTCCCTGCTGAGAGTGAAGCCTCATGCGGGGCTCAATCCCAGGACCCTGACATCATGACTTGAGTCAAAACCAATAGTTGGTCACCCAGGTGCCCCTCCATTATTGCTTTTTAAAATGGTTTTCACCAGTGTAATTGTTTCACCACAGAGAGGGTGGTTGAGCTCCCTATGCCACCATTCTGGAAGTATCTATTCATAACATTGTTTTTTTAATGGCATAGGAGTCATGATACGAGAGCCAAGTAATTATTGCACTCTACTTAGCTCTAGAATGAACAATATATGGAAACAAGCAAAATGTCCATCGATAGATGAATGGATAAAGGTGTGGTACATATATACAATGGAATATTAGTCATGAAGAAGAATGAGATCTTGCCATTTGCAACAACATGGATGGAGTTAAGGATATAATGCTGTAGAGAACAAAATGGAGTCTCTCTTGACAAGCAGAAGCCTGTGTCAAGCAACGATGCAAGCAGTGAAGGTACTGCAGTTAGGAGATCTCGCTGGGACCAATGTCAGCTGACACCCCAGAACTGATAACAAGCAGAACCAGAGGAGCTCTGCAGAGACCCAAAACTGATGAAATCCCTTTAAAAAGGGAAGGATTTTGGCAGAAAACTGTCAAGACTCTTCAGACCTGACCCCTCTATGTCTGACCACTTAAAAAAGGCAACTGCCATTGAAGGCTCTGCCTGATTGATCTCCAAACAGAACCAAGATCCTTCCCTGCCTGAACCGCTGAAAGCTGACCCGTATCAGACCGAGGCCTTATCTCAACTGCACACCCACAGACTGACTTCGCGTTTGGTTCGTTAGCTTCCTGCACCCCTCTGTTATCTGGCTTGTTGTGTGGCTTCTCTTCTGTCCTGCTCTGTGTGCTGTGTAAGAAGCCAAGTTTAATCACACGGTGAATTGTCCTTGAGTTTGGAATCCTGAACCTTCTTTATAATTGTGATTTAACTTTGCTTTATGATTGGGTAAAGCCGACACTGTGAGAAGACAACTTGTGTGTGTACCTTCAGGGTGTGCTCATGACAAATGCTAAGTCAGAAAGAGAAAGACAAATAGCACATGATTTCAATCATATGTTACAATTTAAGAAATGAAACAAACAAACAGAAAAAAGAGACAAACAAAAAAAAAACAAAACCCAGACTCTTGAATAAAGACAACAAATGTGGTTGCCAGAGGGGAGGTGGGTAGGGGATAGGTGAAATAGATGATGAGGGTTAAGAGTACACTTATCATGAAGAACACTGAGAACTGTAGAATTGTTGAATCATTATATTGTACACCTGAAACTAATATAACACTGTATGTTAATTATACTTCAATTAAAAAGTAAAAATGGAAATACATTCAATCCAGTAATTCCACTAGTGGGTATTTACCCAAAGAAAATGAAAACACTAAATTGAAAAGATACATGCACCTCAGTGTTTCTTGCGGCATTATTTACAATACCCAAGATATGGAAGCAACTTACGTGTCCAAGAAGATATGATACACACACACACACACACACACACACACACACACACACACATACACAATGAAATATTACTCGGGCATAAAAAAAGAATGAGATCTTGCCATTTGCAACAACATGGATGCACACAGAGGGTATTATGCTAAGTGAAATAAGTTAGAGAAAAACAAATACCATATAATGTCAGTTATATGTGGAATCGAAAAAACAAAACAAATGAATAAGCAAACAAGTAAATAAGAAGCAGGAGCAAACCCGTAAATACAGAGAACAAACTGATGGCTGCCAGAGGGGAAAAGGTTGGGAGTTGAGCTAAATAGGTGAAGGGGAGTGGGAGATTCAGGCTTCCAGTTATGGAATGAATAGGTCCTGGCAATAAAAGGCACAGTACAGGGAATATAGTCAATGGTATTATAGTAGCATTGTATGGTGACAGAGGGTAGCTAAACTAGTGGTGAGCATAACACACACAGATGCTGAATCACTATGTTGCACACCTGAATCCAACATAACATTCTATGTCAACTATACATCAATCAATCAATCAATCAATAAAAATACATTTGTGAAATGTACTATAAAGAATTCTAGGCTGCTAAGAAGATAAATAAAAGGAGAATCATACCTTGAATCTGGGTGTTTAAAGAAAACTTTAAGGAAGTGATGTTTGAGCTGAGATCTACTAAAAAATGAACAAAATTAAATAAGAAATGGTATGGGCAGGGTGGTGGGGGTGGTGGACTAGAAAGAGCAAATAGCAGGTGGGAAGACCTGAGTCAAAGAGCAGACAGACATGCATAGAAAGCTTGGTGTGGCTGATGAATAAGGGGAGAGGGGAAAGAGATGGGACCAGGGCTAAGAGATAAGTAAGGCCCAGATGGTGTAGACTGAGCACTGAGGGCCCTTGTAAGTATTATGAATGTTAAAATGAGAACATTGGGAAGCTTTTGGAGGTTTTTGAAAGATTTCTTATTCCATTATTGCTGTGGTTTTTGTAATTAACGTTGGTTATGCAGTCCTCATAGAAAGTCCATATCATTAGTTGAAAAGATCAGATCTAGGCATATCTAGAATCACTGTAGCTCAAGCTCCCACAAAATGGCATTAAATGAAAGTACTTAGATCACTGAGAGGTCTTGCAAGAAGAGTCCATGGACATAGTAGAGAACTGTGATAGGAAAATCACTGCATTTAGCACCCACCAAAGGGACGTGTGGGGGGCAGATCAGGTGATTCCTGAAGTCCTGGAGCCACCGCAGATATCTATGTTACCATGCATACAAGAGCTGCATGTTACTACAGGATGTCATTTCTTATTCCCAGGAACGAATTTTAACATGAATGACCTTTCCATACTTCATGAAGATACTCAGACACCGGTCTAGGGACTAAAAATTAATAGTAGAGCTTTCGGTAGCATGTCTATAGTCTGAAATAAGATCACTACTTATTTTTTTAAAGTAGAACCTAAAGTACTGGAGGGGAGGTGGGCGGGGGATGGGTTAAATGGGTGACAGGCATTGAGGAGGGCGCTTGTGTGACAAGTGCTGGGTGTTGTAGGGAAGTGACGAATCACTAAATTCGATACCTGAAAGTAATATTACACTGTATGTTAACTAACTAGAATTTAAATAAAAGCCTGGAGAGAAAAAAAGTCGAACCTAAAGTATTCACATTGATCTTGGATCCTCCAAATGAAGGTTTAGAGATTGTACCTTTGGGAGCCTCCAAAATATCCAATTGTGTCTACAATGGCTTGTTCAGAATCTCTGGTTCCAATTTCACAGTTGTGCCAGGATTAGATGAAAAAACAATAGTGAAAAAGCAAGGATTATAGGCCTTCAAATATCTTGCTACTGTTCTGCTCATACATATATGAACCTGCCAAACTCCACGTATAAATCAGTTTAGTAGTAAGGGGGAGGGTGTTCCCGTGATGGGAAATGCCCCAAGTTGAACATTCTGTTACTCTGCATCAGAAAAAAAAAGCCCAACACCATAGGAGTTTGATGGGAAAATATTTTCATACTCTGAACGTTTGTTAAAAGTAAATTTATTGATGATAAAAGGAAAACTATAATGCGAAATAGGAAAAATATGCCAAATTTCTTGTACGAGTAACAAAATAAGAGAGAATTAGCATTATGGTAGATGTATCCATTAAAAGGGAAAATATATATGTGTATGTATGCACACACACATACACAGAATTTCATTTGAAAGGAAGAATTTTATTTAAAAGGAAGTTGGGAACAAAAACATTTACTAGCGCTTTGATCCCATTTAAATTACTAACAAAGGGCACATCAATGGAGATTTGAGGTTATTAATTTGCATATTTTAGTGAAATCACTAAACAAGCCAGCTCTTCTGTTATCTTACCACATCTAAGTAACAAAAACAAATCACTAGTTCTGACTCATTTGAGTAACAGACAAGTAAACTTAAGACATAACTGATTCTAAAATAAATCCTTCAAAGTTGTAACTCATGGCTTTACTTTGATTTACACTGGGAAAATTAATCATTATTTCAAAAGAAAAAGTAGTCACTGCTTAACAATTAAAGTACCAACACGTTAAAAAAAAAAAAGGGCAAATTGTGATGATGCCTTCATCTTGCCAGGGGACTCATGGAATAACTTGGTTCTTGGGAACCAGTACCATGGTGTCCAGCTGTAAGACTGGCTTGTCCATCCTTAACAGCAACCTGGCCAAATTTGGGTACTGAGAGCCTCCAGATATTGACCTCCAGGCCAATTATCTGCACCTAGATGTAAAAGATGGGCATTTTCTTCACATCGCCTTTGGTCACCCTGTGGTAGAGTTTCTAAAAGGAGCTAGGCCAGGATCCTTTCCTCGGCATGTAGAGGATAATGCCCAGACTGGAACATTGGCATGAAGCCAATGGTTGCACTAGGAGCCAATCAACCTACCTCTCATGTTGAGGATACTAAGAACCCTGGGGCTTTGATTAAAGAGACTTGGGAGAATGAGATGAAGGTTAGACTTACCATCAACCTGGGAACTACAGTGGGATATTTAGCACCATGGGCTAATCAGATAGATACAATCTCTGTTATGCCCATGGAACCTAAATTTGGAAGGCAGAAATGTATGGGAGATACGATGTCAAGGGTTCATCAGTGGAGGACCCAGTGTCCATCTTTAGACATAGAGATCAGTGTTGAAGTGGGTACTACATGATCCATGACCATGCAGACACAGATGCTAACATGACAGTGTCTGGCAGTGTTATTATGAGGAGTGAACATCCCAGGTCTGTGATCGACCTGCTAAGATATATTGGCTCAGAAGTTGCTCAGAAACATTCTCTTCAACAGCAAATTCTCAAGGAGCCCAATGTTTCTGCTCATGAAATTTCCCTCTTACTGGAAAACAGGAATGGTGACCACCAAATCATATTGCATGAGGCAGTGTTGCTTTCCTGAGCAACTATTTATTCCAATGCCTAAGATCTATTGTGCAAAATGCTCTAGGGGGTGAGAAAATAGTGTTTATACCTACCTTTTTAAAGATGGACTTTAAAGATTAGTGTGATAAAATACAGTTTTTACTGGGAGATTTGAGTTTTAAAAAGAATAAAAAAGAGCTATATTAAGATTATAAACAGAAATGCAATGGATCTCTCCATACTGCATAAAGAAGCCATATTAGCTATTATGAAAAAATAATTTTCTGCATTTCTGAAAGAATTTTCTGTTGTTTACCACCTGTTTTCCAAAAATGAAGGAAGTCCTTATGTTTTTCCTATTTCATGTCACTTGTGATTTGTGGATAGGATTGACAATATGAGTAGAATGGAACTTATGAAAAACTAAGCTTGAATCTGGCTGGATAGTATACCATAGTCTTCTTGCATATAAAACATCTATTTTTCCCTTTTTACTCAATACTTAACACATAAAATGTATGAAGCCCACGGGTTTTCAGGTGGTCTATTCTAAATCATAAGCATTGGTTTTATCAGGGTGATTTGTCAGCTTTGTTGAAAGGACAGATTTTTCAGTATTTTTTCTTCCCTTTTTCTTAATGCCACCTACCATTCTTAAGGACATTAAATAATGTTGTTGCCTGAGTTCTGAATAGAAAGAAAATTAAAGCCTCCATTTGGAAATATTGAGCTGAATCTTGACTCATCCCTTTCAACCTATTTGACTTCAGAAAATCACACAACCTCTGTGAGTTTCTATTAACTCATTATGCATCAAATGTAATTATAACAATTGTGCGGGGTTGTGTTGAGGCTTGGAAGAGGTATCATAATATATATATATGTCAAGTTTCCAGTACTAGTCCTAGAATTTAGTACTCAATACAAAGTAGCTATCATTATATAAGCTTGCTAGGTGGGTTATAAAGTACTTTGGTGTAATATTAAACCTACAAATCACACCTAGGACTACTAGGACAGGTATCTTTGTCCTCTTTAGAAATGAGAAACTATGCTTCAGCGGCAGGCTGGTACCAAGAAAGGGATCTAATAGGTCACAGATTTCCGGTCTATACTTGTATCTTTTACAAATGGAGCCCTTGGGGGAGGTAGGGTGGACAAAGGAAGCTTCTTTTACTTACCATTGTCTTATTTCCAGCCTAACTTTATTCTGTAGCAGACCCAGATGGCTGAGAATATTCTGGAACTATGGCTACTGGCCCTAAGGATATCTACTTTATTATTCCAAGAAAGACCAGGTAGGTTAGGCAATGACAAGGTACGGCAGTAATCCACAAACTAAAATACTTATAACTATGCTCAAAGTTATACTTAGAAAACCAAATATGGACCAACAACTTTATTCTTCTAAAAATTCTTGTTATGTAAGTATGGTAAGAAATTTTGTAAAAAGGACAGGTATCTGCGGTCTTTTTCTCTGTATAAAATATTAGAATTTGAAAAAAAAAAAAGTAAAATCCCTAGCTTTAGACTGGCATATATTCCCTAAAGACTCCTTCTTAGAATCATAAAGAAGTATTTAAACTGCTACAGAGATTAATTATATTTGCCTAGGTTATATGTATGCTATGATTCAGGTTTCATCCGAACATACAGAAGAACTGCCTCAAATCCTTACCGAGCCTTATCACAAATTTCAAAGAATAACATAAATGACTATTGCATAGTAGTGCTGTCAAAAAGAAAACAATTACTATTCATGGGGAGCAATAGTCTCTTTCTTGTTAGAGCAGATTAGTAATACATGGTCTGAATCTGTTATATCATGTGGCTAACATTCTACTTTTTAGGTAGCTAACAATTAGAATTCTCTAAGTTGGCCATTTTGCTAATTTACCTCAGGAGAACAAAAAGGGCCCCACACCCTAGTTTGATAGGAAATGATCTGAATATTCTGAAAATTTGGTGAAAGTAAATTTGTATATGGCAAAAGGAAACTAAAATGTAAACTAAAGAATACATGGTAAGTTTCTTGCTGAAGTAAGGTAACAAGGGAGAAAGGTAACACTACAACAGGTGAACGAATGTATCTATGTATAAAAGTGTGTGTATATACATACACGTGTGTACTTTCTTTAGCTACTGTATACTATGCATGTAGTTATGATATACATACAGCTACCACTGCATGACAGGAGGCATTTTGTTTCGTAGTTTCAGTTTGATTTCTACACTCTATAGATGGAGGAAACTGAGGGGTAACTTATTCAACGCCATACTGATTAGCTTTGAATCCAGGTCTGCTTGACCCTGAAACCTCTGCTCTTTTAGCTACAAAATGCTTCCTCCAGTTATAACTTTGTGCCATTTCCATCAGCACAGCCAGAAGAGTGAGAAGACTCCAGAAAAAATCAAATAATCTACATTACACTGTATAATCATCTCCTTTTCCCCTTTTCAGACACTCCTCCTTTAAGATATCCCCTTTCCCCCAAACACCCTGCAGCTCTGCCCTCATATCCTGATAGCTCTACTACCACCACCTCCTTTGGCCCAACTGTCCAGAGTCCTATTTCTCATGGCCTCATCTAAACGTGGCCATGGACTGATATCACATCTCCATTCACTTTGCTTGCTATGTGCACCATTCCCTCAGCGTCAAGGTCTCTGTTTTCCAAAGTGATTGTATTGTGTTAGTGAAGACAATGGCAAAATGTGTTACTCCATTCTTGGGAGGATATTTAAATTTAAACAGTGAAATAACTACATACTTAGAAAGTACTAAAATTTGTTCTGAAAGTCCTAAGCAATTTGGTATAAAAATAACAAGCTCATAGGAGAGACTTGTTTTTGCAATCAGGTCTCTGAGTGGACCTTAGCCACGTATGCCTCCTTGTCAGGCCTATCTCTAGTTAATAATATTGCTCATCCACAGATCAATTCCAAAAAGGAAAAATATATTTATCAACCTAAAAGACTTATGTTACACATCATAGATATCACCTATCGCCTATCAAATCATTGTTCTTTCCTGAGTCTGTGCCTCCGATGTTTGAAATCTCAGCAGTTAGTTCTCAGAGGCTGTATACTTGTGCAGGAAGTTTAATAAAGTATCTGTACCAACCCTCGGTAGCTCAGAGAAGGCTCTGGATATTTAGGTTTTATGTTCTTAACTGTCAAAAGCAGATATTCTAAATAAATCAATCAAGATAGAATGAGAAAAACCCGACTTTTTTGTTCTTCACCTGTACTGGTGAACTTAGTCCAAATAACTCTAATCCAAAACTACCAAAGGAAAGAAAGAAGAAAGAAAAGAAAACTAGAGACAGCAATGTGAAGAGATGGAATATGAGTTTGGAATAAGCTCCATTGTTAATTTTGTCCAAAATAATTTTTAGTAACTCTGGTCATAAGATGGAAGTATTAATGAAAAATAAATTCTTTAGGTGCATAAGATAGCCTGGTGCCTAGGACACTAGACTTCAGGCTCTCCAGCCAGAATTCCTGTACCATTCACATCCAAGCACTTTGCTGAGCAACCTTGGACAAGTTACTTAACCTCTTTAGATTTCAGTTTTCTTAAAGTGAGGATAATGAGAGCAATCAACCACATGAGGGTATTATGAGGGTAAAATGAGTTAATATAGATAAAAGCACCTATAACAGGGTCTGGCATAAGTAAATACTAATTAGATATTAGGTATCATCACTGTTGTTATTGTTACACGATTATCGCTACCACCAGCAGACTGGGAAGTTCAACAATCCAAAGGCAAAAAAATGGGCAGTATCTGCACTTGTTTACAGTTTTAAAAACACCAGTAAAAAATGCCAATAATTTTGACTTGTGGTGTTGGCTTGTTTGGCTTGAAATACACTTCACCAGACACATGCTCTACTTACTTTGCCCAAAGAAAAGCATGTGCTCTATGCCATCTTATTTATATAAATGGCTACAGAGTGATTAGATAAACATTACAATTAAATGCCCTCATCCAGAAGTCTTTGCTTTTGTTTCAAGGCTAATGGGGGTGATCAGTCTTCCTTACATGAGAAGAGCCTGTGGCTGTCTTCTGGAAAACATAACTTGGTAGAACTCCCTTCAGCATTATTACTAATTTTAGTTTCTGGGTTGCAGATGCTCTCCTTTTGTCTTTGTAGTTATTATTAGTACCTTTCTGTGTGTACTGAACAATAATGGTTTATGATTCATTTTTTTGAAGTCTCTTTATTGACTAAATTAGCCCCCAGAGTGCTGTATAGCAAGTTAGGTTTTGATATAAGGCATAAAATCAGAGCTATGATCTATCTGTAGAAGTCAAACACATTTTTATGCCTATTCTTTCTTTTTCCAAAAGTATTTTGAGTTACCAAAATAATAAAATCATACTACAGAATATTTACAGAATAAAAAATTAAAAAGAAATCTCATAGTATTTCTACCAGTTACTATAATATTTTTGGCATATTTCTGTTAGTAGTTCTTACGTATATTTTCAACATATACATAAGCATACAGTGTCTTTAATCTTTTCTTTCTTAAGGTGGGGGGATGAGAAGAGGGAGAGGGAGAGAGAGAATTCCAAGCAGACTCCATGCCCAGCACAGAGCCTAACACAGGGCTTGATTTCACCACCCGGAGATCATGACCTGAGCCGAAATCAAGAGTCAGATGCTTAACTGAACCACCCAGGTGCTCCTTTAATCTTTTCTATATAGTATCATAATGAAAGCATTTTCCATGTGGCTACATTATTCTTCATAACTATAATTGTTAATGCATGAGACATGGTTTACTTACTCATTCTTTATTATTAAACATTTAATTTTGTAATAGATGACTATTTAAATAACACAGTGGTAAATCTTTTATGAATATATTTATTTCCATATTTTGGAATTTATTCTTAGAAGAGATTGTCTAAGTATTTATACTTATCTCTCTAGGAAATTATCTAAACTTATAGCTATATCATGAAGAAAAGAAATTTTCAAAAATATGCAAAATAACTCTATAAAACACTATCACTGCTAGCTGATACTGAAAACATAAATACTCCATTAAATTCTTAAATTTGTTCTCATCTGAATTTCATTTCCATTCAAACAGCCATATCCTCTCCTCGGCCTCTAGATACATAACTTTGGAAGCATTTCTCACTCTCATGCAGGATGGCATATTCTGCAGCTTTATATGTTAGCACTTACATCAACTATAACTAAGCACTTCTTTGAGTAATGTTTAATGTCTAACTTTTTCAATAGATAATATGCTATGTAAGAGCAGAGACCCCACCTATTCTGTCACTTTTACACCCAAATGTCTAGCACACAGCAAGCAATGTTATTTATTCTTTCATTGATATATAATGGTTTAAAATTATTTGTGCAGAATACTTTGCTAACTGTTATGGGGAAATACATAGAAATATACGACAGTCCTTGCCTTTAAGGAGTTGAAATAATAATAATAATAATAATAATAATAATAATCCTTTACTATTATTTTTATTTTAATATGTTGTAGGAGAAAGTTCATGGGCTTTAAAACCAGATGGATTTGAGTTCCATTCTCATTTATCATTCGTTGGCCATATGATATTGGACAAACTAGTTAACTTGTTGGAGCCTCATATTGATCATCTGTAAAGCAGGTTAATACTTGTTCCACAGGTTATTGTGAGGTTTAAATAAAGTCATATATGCAAAATTTTGTTATAGTTCATATAAATTAGAAAGTACTCCATAACTTTTTGTTAAATGAATGAATAATGCCTTGTCAATTTTGGGTTTTCTTCCTTTTCCCCCCTGGTTTATTCACTTTCTTCCCCTTATCATTGTCTGAGTCAATAGTAAAGACTTAAACATTTCACACCTAGGCTATTGATCCTTGCTCTACTTCCTATGATCACCTTCTAATCTATTACCACATAATTCTTCTCAGAGCTTTGTCATTATCCCCAATTTTTTACCAGATAAACCTTACTACAATTTTTAAGGATCCTTGCCAATTGGTCCCAGGAGTCCATTCTGTCTACCTCAGTGTCCTCGACTCTAACTATGACCTGCTCAGGTAGAACATACAGAATACAATAAAGAGAGAGAAAAACATAGATATGCTGTATATAATAAACTCAAGTCACAGGTACAGCAGAGATAGCATGACAATTTAGGGTTACTTCTTCTATGAATATTTCCCAACTCCCCAGGTAGTTTCTTACTTTTTTCTCCAGGCCATTATGCATATATCTAGTATAAATACTATGCTGCAATTATTTGAGTAGGCATTGCCTCTAGCTCCCTCCTCATTTATTGATTCAACAAATACTCAGTGTGCAACACATTATACGAAGGGCATCTGTAGGCTCTTCTTGATAATCACTGAGCTCCTTGAGAGTGGAAACCATATCATACTCATTTTCATACTATCAATGCAAACAATACAGAGAACAACGGATACCGAAGGAATGAGTCAGTGAGTGAGTAAGAAAATGAACAAAATGGCAAATCTACTTATTATACCTTAAACATTTTGCTCTATTCTACCCTCGAATTTTGTAGGTTGCTATTTTCCTGAAATGGGAAGTAAATTTGGTTACAGGGAACTGATTTGATGAGCAACACCTGGTCCTAATTAGCTCATCTTATGACTTGCCATAGGATGAATTTCCCATCATAAGACTTATTCTTAGAAAGAAATTATAAAATAATGCATGCACACAATGCCAGTTGAACATTTTGAAATACACAAAGAAAAGAAGGCCTTTTTTCTCATAATCCTATCTTCTGTGCCCCCCTTCCCAAAATATAGGTTTGGCAGGTATACTTCCAGATCTCTTATTTCCTATGTATTTCAAATATATTTCTTATGCATTTTTGAGTTAAGACATTGTCTCCAGAGGCTGCTCTCAGGGGCTTTCCTAAGGCCACAAAATAGGATATTGGTGCAGATTCCTACCCCAATCTTTTAAACCAGGTTATTACCAAGCTTCTTAAAAGTAACAAACTGAGGGCTTCAGAGGGGAGGGGGGTGGAGGAATGGGACAGGCTGGTGATGGGCATTAAGGAGGGCACGTATTGCATGGTGCACTGGGTGTTATATGCAAGTAGTGAATCATGGAACTTTACATCAAAAACTAGGGATGTACTGTATGGTGACTAACATAATATAATAAAAAATTACTATTAAAAAGCAAAAAAAAATAAAAAATAAAAAATAAATTAAAAAAAAGATTAGCATCCAAAATATAAAGAACTTATAAAATTCAACTACTGATAAACAAATAATCCAATTAATAATGGGCAGAAGAGATGAACAGACATTTCTCCAAAGAAGACATACCGATGGCCAACACACATGAAAAAATGTTCAACATCACCTATCATCAGGAAGACGAAAATTGAAACTGCAATGAGATATCATGTCACACCAGTCAGAATGGCTAAAATTAACAACAGAAGAAACAACAGTTGTTGTTAAATATGGGAAGAAAGAGGAACCCTCTTGCAATGTTGGTGGGAATGCAAATTGTTGCATCTACTCTGGGAAATGGTATGGGAAGGGGGATATGTTAAATAGTTGATGGGGATTAAGGAGAGAATTTGTGAGTGCACTGGGTGATGTGTGGAATTATCAAATCACTATATTTTACACCTGAAACTAATAAAATACTGTATATTAATTTAAAAAAATAACAAGGTGACGTAAGGGTTTCAATGCGATGCAGCAAAACTCACCTCCAGTCAAGATTTTTCTCCCTCCTTGTAAAATGCCTATTTATGGGTAATCAAGGTAAGTACTTTTATGTTTCAATAAGTTCTAAAATAAGAATCCATTTTACCTCTACTATTATTCAAATATTTATTTATTTATTTTTAAAGATTTTATTTATTTATTTGACAGAGACAGAGACAGCCAGCGAGAGAGGGAACACAAGCAGGGGGAGTGGGAGAGGAAGAAGCAGGCTCATAGCAGAGGAGCCTGATGTGGGGCTCGATCCCAGAATGCCGGGTTCACGCCCTGAGCCGAAGGCAGATGCTTAACCGCTGTGCCACCCAGGCGCCCCTCAAATATTTATGTTTTTATCCCTCTTTTTATATTTTTTATTTCCTATTAGAAATTAAAAATTGCTTGAAGATAATATAAAAGACCAATAAATACAATACAATAAAAATGTATCCAAACTCTTCTACATTCTAAATATTAATCATAAAAATTACTTTGGCAAACCAGTGGCTTATAATGTAGTACAGTGTCAAAAGCGTTCAACTAGATGTTAGATGTCTTAGGTTTTATTTTTATTTTATAAAGATTTTATTTATTTATTTATTTATTTATTTATTTATTTATTTGAGAGAGAGCTAGAGAGAGAGAGAGCCAGAGTCAGAGAGGGGAAGTGGGGTGGGAGGGAAGAGGGAGAGAGAGAAACAGACTCCCTACTGAGCAGGGAGCCCAATGTGAGGTTCTGATCGATTCCAGGACCCTGGGATCACGACCTGAGCCAAAGGCAAATGCTTAACTGACTGAGCCACCCAGGGGCCCCACATGTCTTAGGTTTTAGCCCTAGTTCTTCCACTTGGGTAAGTCATAAACCCTCTGAGCCTCTGGGGTTTTTTGTGTTTTGCATGTTTCAAGGTTTTTTTTAGCCCTAAACAGAGGTAATATTCATTCAACACTTAATTCATTTATGCAACAAATATTCATTGAATACCTATTTTGTGCCAGGAACTGATTCAGACACTGGAAAAGCAGTGACCAAAACAGACTAAATTCCCTCCCTTTATGAACTGTTCACTCTAGAAGGGGAACAGATAACAAATTTAATTGATTAGTAAAGGTTCCACTACACATAAGCACCAAACTACATGCTGGGGAGGATGCAGATCAATGGAAACTCTCATACATTGGTGGTAAGGATGCAAAATGGTACAACCACATTGGCAGTTTCTTATAAAGTTAAAATAGACACTTTTTAACCCAGCAATCATGTTTCTAGGTATTAGACAATTTGTGATAGATTTCTACAGTGGAATATTACCCAATAATAAAAAGTAATAAACTGATGCATGCAACAATATGAGTAAATCTCAACAGCATAGTAATAAGTGGAAAAAAAGCAGACACAAAAGCTTCCATACTCTATAATTCTATTTATGTGAAATTCTAAAAAAGGCAAAACTTCTGAGACAAAAATCATATTAATAATTGTCAGGGGTTGTGGGTTGGGGTGAGAGATTGACTTCGAAGGGGCATAAGGAAACATCTTGGGAAATGCTCCATAATATTTCAATTATGCTGTTATTCATTTGTCAAGACTCACTTAAGGATATGCTTAAAAAGGTATATTTTATTGTGTGTAAAAATGATGCCTTGGTAAATCTTACTTTTAAAAAATATAAGTAAATTATATACTATTTTGGAAGGGGAGAGAGAAGGGAGTTGAAATTTTAGATAGAAAGTCCTCAAGCAGCTAATTTTGAAGGAAGTAAAGGAACAAGCCACATAGATATCTGGAGAAGGGCATTCAGGCAAAAAGAATAGCAAATGTGAAAACTTAAAGGCAGAAACATGCCAAGTGTGTTTACGGAAGGGCAAGCAGATCAGTGTGGCTGGAACAGAGGGGTGAGGAAGTAGGAGATAAGAGAGGAGAGCAGACCATATGATATCTTGAAGATAATAGGAAGCTATCAGTGGCCTTTGAGAAGCAGAGTGACATGATGTGACTTGAGTTTTAAGAGAACAGTTCCAGCCGCTTCATAGAGAAGAGTCTATGAAAGAGGTGTAAAATCAGGAACACCAGTTGGAAGACCAACTAATAATTTAGACAGGGATTATGGAGGTAGAAGTGGTAGTTAAAAAGGGTTCATATTCTGTATAAAGCCATTTGATTTGCTGAGAAACCTAGGTGTGTGAGAAAGAGAATCAAGAATAAACCCAGGTGGTTTTTTTTTTTTAAGTCTAAACAGCTAAGAGGATGGAATTGCCAAATAGGGGGAGAGACCTGACAGAATTTGCTCTTAAAACTGCAAACACAAATAGGCCTAGCCTGCAAGCATCTTCCCCGTACATTAGTCTGCTAGGGCTGCCAAAATACCACGGCCTGGGTGGCTTGAGTATCAGAAAGTTACTCTCTCAAAGTTCTGGAGGCTGGAAGCCCACAATCAAAGTGCCAGCACAATTAGTTTCCTCTGAGGTTTCTCTCTTTGACTTGCAGATGGTTGCCCTCTTGCTGTGTCTTCAGATGATCTTTTCACCATGTATGTGCCTCCCAGTGTCTCTGTGTGTCCAAATGTTCTCTTCTTATAAGCACATCAGTCAGTTTTCATTAGGACCCACCCTGAATCACCTTTCTAAAAGCCCTGTCTTCAAATGTAGCCGCATTTGGAGCTCCGGGGGTTAGGGCTTCTACATACAAACTTTGGGGGAACACAATTCATCCCATAACACCCAGCGATATGATTTCAGAGTGAGGAGAACCATCTCTTTCATCCTCTAAAAATTTGATTTCATAATTTAAAAAATTCTACTGTGGATGCTTCATTCTCTCAGATACCAATTTTTTTTAAAAAATGGAAGAAATAAAATCAGACTCCTACAAATTATCTTTAGAGCAAGTTCTAATAGACCAAGAAGACACCAGGTACCTACGTATTGAAGAGATGAGCAGCACGGTGGAGTGAGTGGAAGTAGCACAACTGGCCTGGACACAAGTTCACAGAGACGAGCAATGAAAGTTAACTTACACGACATATTTCATTACCCTTCACATAATATTTAAACAGTCTTGGAGAGAGATTGTTTATAAAAATAGCTTTTTGGGTGGTATATAGAAACTGAGAACTATAACCATAGAATGTTTTTACAAAGTAAATGTCTCCCTTTCCAGAGTTGATATTTTCCTGTTTGTTAAAAAAAATAAATGTAAAGTATATAAGCAGAACACCTTATATTATCAAGAATTTCACGTATAAAAAAATATACTGAGCTAACTGAATTTGGTTGGTTTTATAAAATATCTAGTAGGAATAGTATTCAGAGCAATTAACATATTAATTTCAATAGTTAAAGGGAAGTGTTTCTTCCTCCAAAACAAGTTATTAGCAATGTCTCTAAGCATTTATTCAGTGTGACTAATACTATAAAGTATGTAGTAGTGACACTTCAAATATCCAGCAAAGTGGAGATGAATGAATAAATAATGTAGCAACGTTTTACACGAACAAGAATAATTTCCTCAAAATTTCCCAATAGGAATGGCAGATACCTCGAGTAAAATTATCAAATCATATACAAAGTGCCAACACTGGCATTATAGTCATCTCCCGAAGCATTCATGGCAATGTGCCCAGCAGGTGAAATATTCCATAAGCAGGATTCTGGTCCTATTTTAGCCTGTCATCAGGTACCAAAAATGGCTGGACACTGAATCAGTTAGGAATCAAGCCCCAAGTGCCATCTCTAGGAGATGAGGCTCATGATTCACTTGCTAGATTCCAATATAATATATCTTAATTACCTTTCATTTTTTAAATAGACTTTATTTTTTAGAGTAGTTTTAGGCTCACAAGGATATTAAGCAGGAGATACAGAGATTTTCCCATATACCCCCCGCCTGGACGCATATATCACTTCCCCCACTATCAACATTCTCCACCAGAGTGGAACATTTGTTGTAAACAATTAACCACATTAACACATCATTATCAGTCAAAGTCTACAGTTCACCTTAGGATTCACTCTTGGTGTTGGACATTCTATGGGACTGGACATATTTATAATGACATGTATCCACCATTATAGTATCATACAGAGTAGTCTTACTGCCCTAAAAATCCTGGCTTATTAGTGTTGAGTTTTAGATGTTCTTTGGATGTTTTAGGTAACAGTTCTTTATTAGATATGTCTTTTGCAAATGTATTCTCCCAGTCTGTGGCTTGTCTTTTCCTTCTCTTATCTTTCACAGAACAGAAAATTTTAATTTTAATGAGGTTCAGCTTTATTTTTTTCTTTCATGAATCGTACCTTTGATGTTGTATCTAAAAAGTAAACTAAAACTAAACCCAAGGTTGTCTGGAGTTTCTCTTATGTTATTTTCTGGGGCTTTTATAGTTTTGCATTTTACATTTAAGAATATGATCCATTTTCAGGTAATTTTTATGAAGGGCATAAAGTCTGTGTCTAGATTCATGTTTTTGCATGTGGATGCCCAGTTGTTTCAGCACCATTTGTTGAAAAGACTATCTTTGCTCCATTGTATTGCTTTTGCTTCTTTGTCAAAGATTAGTTGACTATATCTATGGGGATATATTTCTGGGCTCTCTATTCTGTTCCACTGATCTATTTGTCCATTCTTTTGCCAATACCTCACTGGATTACTGTAGCTTCACAGTAAGTGTTGAAGTCGGGTAGTTTCAGTCCTCCAACTTTGTTCTCCTTCATTATTGTGTTGGCTATTCTGGGTCTTTTGCCTCTCCATACAAACTCTAGAATCAGTTTGTTGATATCCATAAAACAACTTTCTAGGATTTACTTGGGATGTGTTTCATCTATAAATCAAATTAGGAAGGACTGACATCTTGATAATACTGAGTCCTCCTATCAATGATCATGTACTATCTCTCCATTTATTTAGGTTTTTTAATTTGTTTCACTAGAGCTTTGTCATTTTCCTCATATAGATCTTGTGCATATTGTGTTAGATTTATACTTAAGTATTTTTTTTGGTGTGCTAATATAAATGGTATTGTGTCTTTAATTTCAAATTCCACTTGTTCATTGCTGGTATATAGGAAAGTGATTGATGTTTGTATATCAACCTTGTATCCTGAAGCCTTGGTATAATTACTTGTTAGTTCCAGAAATGTTTTGTCAATTCTTCCAGATTTTCTACAAAAACAATCATGTCATTTATAAACAAAGACAGTTTTATTTTTCTTTTTCAATCTGTATACCTTTTATTTGCTTTTCTTGTCTTATGACATTTGCTAGAACTTCCAGTATGATGTTGAAAAGGAGTGGTGGGAGGGCATATCCTTGACTTGTTCCTGATCTCAGTGGGCAAACTTCTAGTTTTTGAACATTCAGTGTGATGTTAGCTGTAGGTTTTTCTGTATTCTTTATCATGTTGAGATAGTTCCCCTCTATTTCTAATTTACCAAAAGTTTTATCATGAATGGGTGTTGGATTTTGTCACATGCTTTTACTGCTTTTATTGATATGATCATGGAATTTATCAACTTTAGTCTGTTGATGGAATGAATGCCTTGTATTAATTGATTTTTGAATGCTGAACCAGTCTTGCATACTTGAAATAAGTCCCACTCGATTGTGGTGTATAATTTTTTTTAACATTGTTGAAGTTGAGTTGCTAATGTTTTATTGAGGATTTTTATATATTTGGTTATGACAGATATTGGTCTGTAGTTTCCTTTTCTTATATCTTTCTTTGGTTTTGGTATTAGGCTAACGCTAGCCTTATAAAATGAGTTAGGGAGTATCCTCTCTGCTTCTATCCTCTGAAAGAGATTGTAGAGAATTGGTATAATTTTTTCCTTAAGTGTTTGGCAGAATTCAACAGTGAATTCATCTGGGCCCGGTGCTTTCTTTTTTTGGAAGATTATTAATTATTGATTTGATTTCTTTAATAGATATAGGCCTATTCAGAGTATCTATTTCCTGTGTGAGTTTTGGAAGACTGTCTCTTTCAAGGAATTAGTCCATTTTATCTAGGTTATCAAATTTGTGAGTTCATAGTATCACTTTATTTTCTTTTTAGTGCCCATGGGATCTTTAGTGATGTCTCCTCTCTCATTTCTGATATTAGCAATCTGTGTACGATCTCTTTTTTACTTTGGTAGCCCGGTTAGAGGCTGTGCTGAGATATTTTAATATAAATTGAAACATCATTATATTCCATTTTAAATATTTCAGATTGTAGCCTTAAATCTAGGTCAATTCAGGAAGTGAAATGAGGTCAGTACTTCAAAGGCTGTAAACTCTCTGAGAATGTTCATCACATCTCAACTAAGTGAAATGCTGTGTATTTTGATACACAGCCACATGACTGGAGGCCATTTGATGTATCTCAAGAGAAGAAACCAACAGTTTTTGCTTATCACTCTCCCTCTAATATTGGATGTTCATGTAAATTTCTGTCCTTTCACAGCTATTTGACAAGAAAGCATGAAAGATAATTCTATTTAACGTCTGCAAATCTACAGTTATAGAGAAGGGAAATAGTAGCTAAAGGTGCATCTGAGAAGTAACATTGTTGCCAGACAGTTAAGAAAGACCTACTCCGGGGCACCTGGGTGGCTCAGTTGTTAAGCGTCTGCCTTCAGCTCCGGGCATGATCCCAGGGTCCTGGGATCGAGCCCTGCATCGGGCTCCCTGCTCCGCTGGGAGCCTGCTTCTTCCTCTCCCACTCCCTCTGCTTGAGTTCCCTCTCTCACTGGCTGTCTCTCTCTCTGTCAAATAAATAAATAAAAATCTTAAAAAAAAAGAAAAGAAAAGAAAGGCCTACTCCTACTCACCAACCCTCTTGGCCTCTAGAGGCAGAAAGATGAAGAAACATTAATCTAGTACACAAAAGGCTCATAATCCATTAGAAACAATAAGGATAAAACAGGCAAATGATAAACTTACATTGGATGCTATTGCTACTGAAGATAATACTTTATCATTAAAATAAGAATTTAGCTCAAAGTGAGAAGGGAAAACAATGATAGCAAGTGTTTAGATTAAAAATCAAGAATGAGATGGGTTGCCAGAAGTTTCTTTATTGAATAGTCATTTATTGAGTGCCTATAACTATACTTATTTGATTCCAAGATGTCAGATAATCTATCAGCTTTTTAAAGGAGAAAAATCTCTATGTTAAATGTGTGTATCACTGCTAAGGGGCATTTCCAGAAATGTAAAAATATGAACATGCTCATTTTATGCCACATGCAAAAGCACTTTGCTAGGACAGCGGGTTCAGATGTGTGCCTACTAGTCATGGACCTAGCATTACAGAGATTAACCTGGTGGAGTTACGCATACATTACACAAATAAGTGCACAAAAGTATAATTATAAACTAATGTTGCAAGAAATCTGGATAAGTTTGTTGAGTGTATATGCAGTAAAAATCTGATTTTAAAAAGTTGAAACACAGGGGTTTCTCTAAAGCTGAGTTTTATCCTTTATTTTTTGACTAGTGAATATTATAAAGTCCATGAGCTATGAGAACTTCCTTTTCATCTTCTTTCTCCCTATATCTCTGAGAAACTTTTCAGTCTCTGCTACGGGTTGTAATCCTGCCTCTCGTTTTTCCAGATGACTCATCCACCATATTGGCACCCTGTCTAAATCTTCAGTCAGGACTAGTTTTATAGAGCCGGGTTTGTACACCTTCATCCCACATTAAGATTTTCATAGCATCTCAAGTTTATTCAAAACTTCTGGTTGAAATCTTTAAGAGTCATGTTAAAGTTACTGTAAAAGTGCACAATTGTCTTTACTTGCCAAACAAGATTGGCCAAGTGATGTCAATTATATTACAACACGTTCCGTTAATCAATATGTATGACTTACTATAGTTATGGTATTATTCTGGGACTGGAGGGACAAAATTATTACATGTTTTCTACCTTAAAGGAGGCTCAAATCTAGTGGAGGAGTAAGAAAAATAATATTCTTCTATGACTATAATGTCAGTCAATAAATAACATTTATCCATAATACTCCTGGGTTATGTGGAGGGCTGGGAGTTGAAAAAAACAACAAAGAAATAGGGGGGAAAAACAAAACCAACCAAACAAACAAAAAATCTTTCTATAAGCCAGTAGTAAAATCACCCCTCCTAATGGCTTTGTAATTGTTGGCTATTATTTAACTCTAGTCTGCTAGTAGATTGGAAACTAGAGTAATAGACCCTGTGCTTCGCTTTGATCCAAAGAATTAACACCACCCCAATCTTTCCTTAGCTAGCGATCTTTGAGAGTTTTAGATTATTACTATATATTGAAGGAACATTCCATCTTACATAAGCAGAATGTTTTATTCTATTTTTGTCATTTCTTAAAATCAAAGCAACCTAGAAAAAGTTATTCCCACAAACTCATTACTTATTGCTAACTTGACATATTCAGCTTGATCATCTGGTGTAATGTATATATTCTTGAAACTAAATTGATTATCTTGACACTTGCTCTTGGCACAATGAAAAGAAAGCTTATAGCTTCAAATATAAGGTCTACATATTACCACATTATAAGGTTAGGATGCCAGAGAAACTAGGAAAGTCTTTTTAAAAAAATCAAAGACATTTTGTTATTTGGTTGGTAAAACTAGGAACCTAAGAAAATCTGAATATAGGAGGCTCAAACATAAAGAATATCTGAACACAGATCCTAAATACGATGCCTTTTTCAATATCTTACACCTAAACAAGATATGTGAAAGCATGGGCATATTAATTTTGCAAAGATTGCAATCTCAGATATACTGCATCCTAGCTATGACATTTTCTAAGAATTTTTCTCATAAAAACTGTGAAAGCATGAGGCCAGCAATATCAGTAGAAAATTTTAGGTGAGCATGAGTATAATGGCACTTACAAACTGATTAGTGTGAAAAGGTCACAGTGGCAAGAACAAGAAAACCACCAAAAGTATCCTATGGAATCCATGAAACAGATAATACTTTCAAGCATGAGTATGAGATTATACAATGCATTAGTTGTTATCGTTAGCAATATTTTTACTTACTTTTTCAAAAGCACATGACTAAAAGTACATTGATAAATATATGTGTTAGAAGCATAGCAAAATATTGGCTTTGCTTCTCCAAAGACCAGGTAACGGCACTACTGATCAGATTCATGAGCACGATATATGAGTGGTATTGGGAACCTGGGAATCCCAGTGTGAAAATCAAAGTGGGGATGGTCCGGTAAAGATATCTGATCACACATTTCCCAGGGAGACTGTCAACCCCCTGACTCTCCTACACCCATTTCAGCACCAAACAATACTAAAATCTCAGCACAGGATGAACCAGTCTTTCCTAATTGTGGTTGAGAAGAGCACTTGGGCAATGGAGCGCAGTGATTAGCACACATTCCTGCTCAGCCTTCAAATGATTAGGTTTTGGATGCGTACACTGTGATAAAGCATAACTTGAAATTAAACTTGTGGGGATCTGTTTTTAGAAAAGAGAAGACAGAAACATTGAGAGAGTCAGGACCCAAGCAACTCGCCTCCTGATTGCCCTGAAAAGCGGGAATCATGAACAAACAAAGCTATTTTTGCTCTCCAATTATCCTCTGAGCATTTGTCTTACTGAACCCCACAATTTGTCTTGATCTCATCACTTTTGGGGAGGTGGCAATCCCACATTTATCTACTCTCTCACTATCATCTCTGGTCTCTCTCTTCCCTCTGCCTCTACGTCCTCATTTCCAAACACACATAGCTCTTTTCTGTCACAAATTACCATTCTCGGGATCTCACTGCCCTCTCCAGCAGGCACTGTTTTTCAGTTTCTTTGACACCAAAATGGCCTATGCATACTTTCTCCATGTCATTACCGCCTACTTCCTTCTTCCTCTTTTGCAAACTGGCTTGTAGTTCTGCCTCCCCGCCCCACACAATACTGTTTCGAAAGTAAATGATGATCTCTCTCTCTCATTCTGTTTGATCTCTGCACCTCCGTTCTCTAACGGTCTCTTGGCACAGCCTCATCCCTTGCCTTCGACAACCTGACATTATCCAAGGTTTTTTTTTCTTTTTCTGACCCTTCTGTCTTATTTTTTCTTCTACATTCAAGCTATGACCATTATCCAGGGCACAGTCTTTGCTTCTCTGATCTTTTTCCTTTTCAAACCCGGAGAGATATTAAATGGTATTCCTCAGTCTGAAGTACGTTAGAAGTGGCCACTGAGGGTTCAAGAGCAACCGGAAGGGTAGACAGGTGGTGCTTCCCACCACTTCAAACGGAATAGTTCTGCTTTTACCTATTTTACTTGTTCTGTGTTGTTTCTTTTGGATAGCTTATTTGTACTCATAAGTGTGCTGAAAATTGCATCAAAATCCTAAAACCTGAATCCAATTTCTTGTTTTACCACTATCTCTAAAACTTTTGCCAATATTTCAAAGCATTAATGCATTTCTTACATCCAGACCTGTGCCATTCCTTCCATCTGGACCTCTCTCCCACCCTATTCCTCAGCACCTTCCTAACTCTTACTGATATTCTGGTCTTCTATGTCACTTCCTGCAGGAAGTCCTCTATGAACCCAAAATCTGGGTAGGGTGTTCTTCTGGTGTGGTACCATTGCGTTCTGTACCAATCTCCTAACACAGCACTTATTTCACTGTGTTGTCTATTTGTGTATATTCCCTATTAAACTGGAAGCTCACTGGGGGCAGAATATTTTTACACCTCTAGCATAGTGTTTGGCATGTAATAAGTTTGAAAAATCCAAGCAGATAAATATATATCCCGCAAGGATATCCAAATTAGGTGACACTGCTCTCTAAAGAGAAATGAAAGGGTTATCCCTCATTCTGATCAAACTGCCCTTGTGGTTTGCCTGCTTCCTGAGTGTCCCTGACACTTCCTTCATCCACTTCTGAGTCCTGTTCACAACACCCTCACTAGTTGCTTTGGGGGAAAGTTATTTTATATTTCCACTCTGATTTTTCTTGTCTGAAACAGAGGTTTACTGTTAAAGATATCTCTGATGACCAGGAAAAATTTAAAGTACTAAAAATCATGCTATTTTCAAAACTGTATATTTAAATCATTCTTAACAGAATTCTAACAATACACAATTTTGGCCTAATTTCAACAGTTCCGGTGTCTTCCACTAGTAAATAAAGGTAATAAACTTTCAAAGGATTTGAAGTAATATCTGCAGTTTATAAGAAGAACATTGGTGGTTAAGTGCCTTGTGAAGAACATATTGCTTCAAATATTTGCTGGACAAAAATGTGTATATATAAATGCAATAAAAAAATCCTAAAATTAAATCAAAGAGAAGCTCAATGTAATGTCCACATATACTCTGCAAACACAGCATTAAAGAAATTTTTCAAACTGCTGGTGTACTAAAACTAGAAAGTGCAGTAGGTATAGTCCCATCTTTAATCCTAAACAGTAATATCACCTTCAACAGGCAAAGCCTGAGTACCTCCATCATAAATGTGGTAAGTTCCGAAAGCAAAATTACATTTAAATTCAGTGAGCTTTGTTTTGTTTTTATAATGAAAACTCAAGTATCAGATGAGTAGCTGATGAGAGGATTTTTAAAATCCTGTTCAACTCTGAGAGTCTGGTCAGGGATTTAGATCATGAATCAATTTAAGTCACTTTATCTGCAGGGTAAGTTTCTCATATTTCTTAAAACAATAGCAATTTTGTAAAGAAAAAAGCCCCACAGCCAACAGGGGAAACGTTACTTACGAGTATTGTGTCAGCAGTTCCAAATCATTATGCATGTTGATTGGATATGCTTCACTGAGTTCAAACAACTTCTCCAGGGCCTCATAAATGAAAATGATGCAAATAAGAGAAGCAAAAGCTTCTTCAGTAAACCGGGTGATATAGCAGACAAGGGAGCTTGCATCGGTGGCCACGAGTATGATACACAGAGTTGCAGTCCAGAGTCCAATACTTGCTCTTAAAGACAGGTATGACAGCCCATATTCTCTAGAAGGAGGAAAAGAACAGTGGGAATAAGGTCACTTAACAGCTTGCTACCATTTTAAATAGATGGAAATAAGTCTAATTTAGGAAGTGAAAGTAAATAAGCTTCACATCCCATGAGTATCTAAATTCAAGACTGTCTAAAGGGAGCATCTAAGGGGACAAAACTAAAAGGAGTTTCTCAGTGTTTAATACAGAATATGATTTTTTATCAATTTTACTTAACATATTACGCAAATCTTTTATTTTTCCTTGATTTCCACAGAGTGACAAAAATGGCAAACTGAATTGAATCAGCCACTTCTACCTCTCCCAGCAGACCCCGAATGTGATGTTGGGAGAAGTATAAATACAGTGGAGAAATAGAAAGGGGCTAAGGGCCAAAAGTATTTAACACTTACTTGCAAAATTTAAACAAAATCTTTTCAAACACCAAAACTGGTCCTGTACTGCCTAATATGGTAAGAGGCTGTCCACCAAAGAGAGAATAGGCTATCCCAGTCATAGATGCTCCAAAGAGAGATTCGATTGCACTCTGTGTAGAGATACAAATAAGTCCATTATCTAAGCTGTACAGGCAACCATTATAACTAGGGAGAAAATGTTTAAAATACATGAGTATATTCTTTCTCCTTTGCTACGAAAAGCCTAGCGACCTTGGGCAGGATGTGGGGTAGAAGGATAAGAAAAGGGATAAGCAGTCAGCAGAATATGAGTGGTTCTCAGTGGGGATATGTCCTCTCCACATTCCTTATCTTACTTTTCTTTTGTCTACTAATGGCTTACTTGTATTTGTAGTAAGGGTCAGGATAGAAGCATGGCCTGAATAAATAGGAAATGGACTGCTGGTGAAGTGAGAACCAGAGCAAAAAGCTAGCCAAACATTGGGGGTCAGGGATGAGACCAGAACCCTGTGTGAGACCTAAGCATTAACTTCTGAGATATTCCATTCCCAGATGACCAGTTCTACTAGACATCCAGAAAACTCATATGAAGTGTACCGGTAAGACCACACATCAAATCTGTCCTCATGATGCAATTCAAAAGCAAATGAACACTTATCTAACCATGAATCTTAAACACTGATCGAGCTTTAAAAATCCAGGAAAAGCATAATACATACTATACGACCTTCAGTTGCTTCTCCCAGCAGTCCTCCAAACGTGATGACAGGAGACATACACGCGCAGTAGAGAAACAGAAAAGATGCTAAGCACTGCAGGCTGAAAGCATCTCTGAAGTCACTCCAGAAGTATGGAGCTTTTCTTTTGATATCTAAAATAAGTCCCCCAAAAATCCTAAGACAGTGGGGAGAGACACAAGAGTGAAATCCAAATATAAAAAAAACCCACACAAATCAAAACCCTCATTTACTTTGTTGCCAGGTCACAGTATACGTTTTCCATCAGCAGAGATGAGACCCATTATCATGATCTACAGAGATGGCTTTGCACCACTAGGTTACTTCAATTCCTAACCAAATATTGTGCCAGCAACCAAAAAACCCCAGGTTCTCTCAAACAAGGTTCAGAGCAGTTTCTTGATCAAAATTCGGATAATGAGATTTCAGGATTACTCTAATCTCTGTGCCATTTCTATATCCATCTCCCCCTCCTAAACTCAGGCCTGCTCCCCTCAGTCACTGGCAGCATTTTCCAATTGTTTACATTTCATTTAGGGTAGCAGGAAGTGAAGATTGGGAGGGTAAACTGGCTTTTGTATTCTCCAATAGTGAACATTACCCTGGAGAGAAGATGTAGTGTTTAACCACAGCTCCAGTTACCTACTTGCTCTGCCAAAATAGTCCTCACCAGGTATTGTTGCAAGCAGGCATCTAAATGGCCTTATGGAGGACAGTAATACCTAGTAAAGACAGATTGCTTCCATAATTGTTTTCATTTTTAGGAAATTAAGAAAGGGACCTTATAATAACCAACCTAGAAAAATGCAATTTTGATCCACTTTTGTCTAAATATATCCCAACATCTATCATTCACAAGACAATAATACCCCTCATTGGTATAAATTCACTTATTCTAAATGTATCCAAAAACCACATTGAAACACTTCAAAGAGGATTTGGGGATGGGGGAGGGGGGAAAATAGCATTAAATTATGAAGTGCTCCCTAAAATTTGAGGACTAAAATGCTTTCAATTTACTAGGAATGAGAGTATTAATGAACAGGCATTCTCATTCTTTGAACATTTTATAATAATGTGTGGATTTAACAGTTGGCTACTAAGAGCTCTTTGTGCTCCAAGGAATAAAGATGTCAAATTAAAATGAATAAGACTCTGGGGAGGTTAAAAAAGCCTATTATGGGGGCGCCTGGGTGGCACAGCAGTTAAGCATCTGCCTTTGGCTCAGGGTGTGATCCCGGCGCTATGGGATCGAGCCCCACATCAGGCTCCTCCGCTATGAGCCTGCTTCTTCCTCTCCCACTCCCCCTGCTTGTGTTCCCTCTCTCGCTGGCTGTCTCTATCTCTGTTGAATAAAAAAAAAATCTTAAAAAAAAAGCCTATTATGTTCCAATATCCTGCCTGTATACTGAATATATTTGGGTTATGCAAAAATATATAATTTTTTATTTATTTTCTAGATAGAAATGTTCACTAGCAATCTAAGAATCGCCTCAAACATTATTGTTCTCTTGAGAAACAAATTCTGGTTTGCCTTGAAAAATGCATATCTTCAGGATAACTGAAAATTTTGACTATCATTTTTAATTGCCCTGATCTGATATAGGCACAATAGTAACATGATAGTAACTATCTTACTAATATGTAAGTGATAGAATCACTGTGTTTTCCTAGTGATTGCTTCCATCAGAGAGATATAGAGTAGGAGAAACTGAGTAGGATGAAATCCAATTAAAAAGAGGACCTTTAAACTCAAAAGAAGCTTACAGTGAACCTGCGAAATTCAAACACACAAAGATCACCTTAGGTTCCCCTACCTGTGTTTGTTAAACACATATATAATTTTATTTGGGGGAGGATCGGTTCTGAATGTGTTAACTTATCAAAGTCACAATTCAAAATAGATTTAATCTACTATTTATTCATTCATTTATAATTTATATCCCACCTAACCCGAAAATATTTTGAGGTGGTTATGAGCTATTATTTAGTAGTTAATATTTATAGGTTTGATAGTACTTCCTATTAAACCATTGTTTTCTAATTAATTACTTAGTAGGGCATACATTAGTCTACATAGCTATTATATTACTGTGTAATAAACGTGCTTTTAGCAGCAAAAATCTAAATCCGGAAGTGGGAGGTCATTGCAGAGAACAGTACAAGAGCAGCCCAGATGTACACCAGCAACTCCAGGAGAGCAGATGAGTAATGGATACTTCAAGTCATGTCAGCAACAGAATCTGTGGAAGAACTCTGGAGAAGCGAAGATACCGGATATTGGTGACCTGGGAGGATTTAGGAAGCAGTAAGGAAAAGTGAACTTCGAAAAAAATCTAAGCTATGTGGCATGTTACACCTGAGAGAGAGAGAAAGAGAGAAAAAAAGAACCACCAAAAATAAAAAGACAGCATTTGAAAATATAAAAGTAAACAGAAGGAGTAACCGCGCTTCCAGTAAAGGGAAAAGGAAAAAATTATTTGAATCATCTCAAATTATGTATGGAGCCTGAGGAAGACGTTCAAGGACATTTCCTCAGAGACACAACATAGATAAAGGGAAAAAACAGAGGAGAATTAAAATGCACAGAGTTGTCAGAAACCGGAAAGTCGGCTTAGAGGACACAGTGAAAGCAGTCCCAGAAATGGCCTTGAGAGGAAGGGAGTACCAATCCTGCAAAGCCTTTGCCATTGCCTTCAATTATAATGGAGCCTGTGTGCACATATTCCCTGAAGACAGACCCTCCCAAGGTTTTCTGCTTTTCTGCTCACACATTGCTTGGAGAGAGACAAGCTGTCAAAAAAACGATAAAGAACCATTTTAAGAAATAAATTGAAGCTTTCATCTCTTCAAAGATGTGTGATTAGAAAAATAAATCATATAGCTCTTTCAAATTACAACCATAAAAATAAAAAATACTATTATATACATCCTACTTGCATGTAATGAGATAGGGTCTATAAGACTGAGTTCTTGGTATTTATTTTTATTTCCATCTTGAACTTGAAGCTTTCAACAGGCTTTTTTAGAAGGGGCAACTGACAGTTTTCTTATTCATTCTAAGAATCTGTGAATGCATTTTATGCACAGCAAAATGAAAGACTAGGTAAGATAAAATGGAATGATGTATCCACTGTTCTGGTTTAATAGTAACAAAAATCATTAGCAAATACTGGGAAATCAAATTAATTGGCATTAAATAGGTATTCAAGTACTAGGTATTCAAACAAATAAATATTCAAATAAATAGGTATTCATTAAGTATTCAAAGTCTAAAAAATATTACATCTCACAACAGCAATTCCTGACACAAAGAACGGTATCTCATTTGGTCTTCAAAGTCCCATACAAGTATTTTTCACTAACCTTCCAGTTCGCTGAAGTTCGGGTCCACTATGTCCTCCGTGGGGCTCTGCTTCCCCATGAGCTGCTGTTCCATTCGGTACAGCAGGAATCTTCCTCTTCTCCTGCAGGAAGTTTTTTGTTTTTGTTTTTTAATTTCAGGTGCTAGTTGCAAATAACAAAAACAAATTTTTTTCCCTTGAGGCAATATGCAGAGTGGCTAAGAACCCAGGCTCTGTTACTTATTTGCTGCATGACCTCTAGCAAGTTATCTAAACGTCCTACAGCTTCTGGTCCCTCCTGCATTTACGAGTAGTAATAACATCTATCAGGGTGATTAAGAAAATTAAATGAAGTGATGGACATTTGTTCATTCTTTCAACTAATCTTTGTTGGGTGCCTCGTGTGCCATGCATTGTTATGGATGCTAGAGAGGCAAAGATGAGCAAGAAAAAGCATTCTTACTGGAGACAAACAACAAACCTCTAACGTTAAGTAGAGATAGAGCTATGAAGACAAATGACGGAAAGGAAGAAGGAAGGGGACAAAGAGAGACGAGGGCTGGGTAGGTTGGAGTAAGGTGTTATATCGTGGCGTTATATGGCTGGCATAGTTCAACTGTTCAACAAACTTAAACTATTACCGTTAGCTATTTTTGAGGGTAGTTCCCTCCTTTATTCTGGCTGATATCTTCCTACCCATTGAATGATTTACAATAAGGTTTTTTTCCGACTCACAGAGATTCAAAAGATTATTACAAAAGGAGACTTCTAGTTGAGCCATTGAAAAATAAGCTGAGGCTTATGTAAGTGCTGCGTATTCACAAGTCTATTCCACCCACTTTTGTCAGAAAATCAGAAAATCCTACCTATCAGTTATCTTAGAGCATGCCAATGTGTTCGAAAGGACTTAAAAGGATCATAAAAAAATTTTAAAGTGGTGCAATTAAAATTTTTACTTTGCCATTCCAAAATAGTTTAATCATTATCAAATGTTCTTATGGACAATGGGACATTTAGGTAAAATGCCACAGGTTTAAAACATGAGAAAAATAGGTTTTGAAATGCACAAAATATAGAAAAGTTCATTGTTTAATGTTTTTACAATTTTCCAAGTATATGAATAGGTACATTGAACTAAAGTTCAAAGATAAAAGAGAGGGTGTCTGTCAACAGACGGTGGAACTGCCTTTACGTATAAATAATTATCTTACGTTGTAAGGGGCTTTAAGAGTGGCCTGAGTACCTTCAACACCCAACAGTCACCCAGGAAACACTTCTTAGTTTCCACAAATCTCAGAAAGCAAGTGATATTATTTAGTCTTCTGGGTAACTATCCCTTACTGGCTATGTTAACTCATTGTCTTACAATGGAAAAAGCTATACATTGATAAGGTAAATGATAAACCATGAAAGATATTAGCCATTTTAAAGCACCTGTTTCATCAAGGAGTGTTCATCTTATAGTAAGAGGGAAAGGTGTGTGAAAAGAGATGTATGAACAGTACCGATGAATATTCCAAGGAAAATACAGGAAATATTTTTTGTTCAGAAACACATGTATTTTGATATTTTAAAACAAACCAATGAGTGATTATATATGTGGCTACTCAAATTATACAATATATTTGGTCAAAAACAAATACTTATTGCAAGCCGATCTGTGTCAGGTTCTTGGCCCCACCACTAATACACCAGTGGACAAATCAGGTCTGTGGAGCTCACATTTTAATGGGGAATGCCAACAATAAACAAATAAACACATAAGTAAATTGATTCTATGGTGTGTTAGAAAGATTAAAACTGTAAAAATAAAAATTTAGAGTAGAGTAAGCAATGGTCTGAAGTGTGGGCTGGGTGGGTAAGGAGGAAGGAGTGGCAATTATAAACAGAACGGTCAGGTAGGATCAGTGAGAAAGTGTCATTTAAGAAAAACCTGAGGGAGTCGAGGGAATAAGCCATGAGAATAACTGAGGGATATCTAGACAGAAAGAACTGCCAATGGGACAGTGTCAAGGTGGGAGCAGGGTCTGAAGAACAAGAATCAAAGAAGCCAAATGGTTGGAGAGGAGTGAGCAAGGCAGAAAGTGGTAGGAGTTTACTTTGAAGAGGTAAAGGGAAGCTAGAGTAGGTTTAGTAAACCATTGTAAGTATTTGGCTTTTATTCTCAGTGAGATGAGGAAGTGCTGTAGGGTTTTGAGGAAAGGAGTAGCATGATCTCATTTGGAGTCACTCTGGCTGCTGTGTTGAGAAAAGAGGGACCAGGGGCAGAAACAAGGAGACCAGTCAAAAAACTATTTCAATAATCCAGAAGGAAAATGATGGTAGCTTGAACTAGGAGGGTGGCCGTGGCATCAACGAGAAATGGTGTAATTCTGGATAAATATTGAAGACGAAACCAAGAGTATTTCCTGGCAGAATTGAAATCTAAGAATAAATTAAAAATCAGTGATTTGGGCTTGATCAACAGTAAGATTGGAATTAGGACCTACCAATATAGGAATGTGCAGATGGAACAGACTTTGTGAAAAGATTAGTTTCTTGTACACTTCAGGAAGCATCATATTGCCTTTTCTAACATAAATGCGAAGATGCAGACAGGAACAGAAATGAGACAAGCTACAATTCGTTCAAACTTTGGACATGTCAAGTTTTGGGTATCTATAAGACATCCAAGGGAAGACATGGAACAGGCATTTGGATAAATGACTCTCAAGCTGAAAGTAAACGCTGAATTTGGGAGAGGATTTAAAGCTACAGGATTGGATGATATTATCAAGAGAATGAGTGTAGGCAGAAAAGAGAAGATGACTATAGACCGAGCCTGCATCATTTCAAAATAAAGAAATCGAAGAAGAAAGAAGAAACCAGAGAAGGAGTGAACAGTGAGCTAGGAGGAAAATCAAGAATGTGGTGTCTTGGGAGCTAAGCAAAGAGAGTATATCAGGGAAAGGGGAGTCATCAACTCTGTCAAAAGCTGTTCACTGACAGGCTAAATAAAACCCATACTGAGAGTTGACTATGGGATTGAGCATTGTGGAGATCCTTGGTGACCTTCACGTAATAATTTTAGTGAAGTGGAGGGGACAAAAGCCTTATTGGCAAAAGTTTAAGAGAGACTTGGAGGAGAGGAATTGGAGCAGGTAGTACAAGAGAACTCCTCTGCCATTTGGTTGCAGAGGGGAAAAAAAAAGGAATGAGTGAGTAGCTGATAGTGGTAGCAGTATTGAGAGTTCTTTTTTTTTAAGTTTTGCAAATTAATAAGATTACGCTAATAAAAATGATGTAATAGAGAAGAAAAGAACTGATATAGGAGAGAAAGAGGAGAATAGGTGGCGTAATGTCTCTGAGTAAGTTTGAAGAGATGGGATCTAGTACAAAGGTAGAATGCTAACTTCGGATAATTCATCAATAGTAACATATGGGAAGGTAGAGTATGTGGGTACAGATGCTGGTAGGCAGATAGGCATGGTAGTGGGAATCTATGGAAGTTCTCTTTTGATCATTTCAAATTTCTCAGGGAAGTGGGAAGCAAGTCAAAATTTGAAAGTAAGGGTCAGGAAGGATGTGCTGAAGATTTGAGGAGAGAAAACAGGTCTAAAATAGTCATCTAGAGAGAATTATTGGAGTAGGGGAGCATGGTATGATGAACTTGCAACATTAAGGGCCCCCTTGAGGTATGTGGTCATGAATTAATGAGATCAATCAGTGTAGTTCTGTTTTCCTTCAGCTATGCTCAGCTGTATCAATGCTGGTACAGATTAAAAAGTCGGCACACAGGGCTGTGATTTTAACAAGCAAGTAAATGGCATTAGAGAAAAGCAAAGAAGCTCAGGGTATACACAAGGGAGTGATTATAATGACTGACATGAAGTTCTAATGAATATTTTCAAAGTTATCCTTTGAGGTGACTAGTTATTCTTCTCTTCACTGAGAGGAATAAGTGTTTAAAATCTGTGATTTATGGGGTGCCTGGGAGGCTCAGTCTGTTAAGCATCTGACTCTTGATTTGGCTCAGGTCATGATCTCAGGGTTGTGAGATCGAGCCCCACATCTCCCTCACCCTCTGCCCCTGCCCCTGCTCACATGTGTGCTCTCTCTCAAAAAAAAAATTATTTTTTATTTAAAAAATAAAAAAATAAATTTTAAAAAAATCTGTATTTACACATTTCAAAAGAACATGAAAACCATGGAAATTATCCCGTGGGGGAAAACAGTATTTGAATGGGTATGAAGTCAGAGTGCTTAATATCTTTTAATTTATCTTGCTTCACTTAATGAAAGAAAACGTAGTTCACAGTATCTGTTATTCAATTACAACACACATTTTATTTATTTTTTTTTAAAGATTTTATTTATTTATTTGATAGAGAGACAGCCAGCGAGAGAGGGAACACAAGCAGGGGGAGTGGCAGAGGAAGAAGCAGGCTCCCGGCAGAGAAGCCTGATGCGGGACTCGATCCTAGAACGCTGGGATCATGCCCTGAACCAAAGGCAGACGCTTAACGACTGCACCACCCAGGCGCCCCAAATTACAACACACATTTTAAAACTAATAATGTTGAATGAAGCATGAGAGACTATGGACTCTGAGAAACAAACTGAGGGCTTCAGAGGGGAGGGGGGTGGGGGAATGGGATAGGCTGGTGATGGGTAGTAAGGAGGGCACGTATTGCATGGTGCACTGGGTGTTATACGCAACTAATGAATCATCGAACTTTACATCAAAAACCAGGGATGTACTGTATGGTGACTAACATAATATAATAAAAAAACATTAAAAAAAAAAAGGATAAGTTAGTAAAAAAAAAATTTTGTGATGCAAAAGTTTTTCCTCTTGAAAAATCACCATTAATATTTGAATAAAAATGAAAAAATTATACTATCTTAAAAAAATAAAACTACTAATGTTGTAAAGAAGCATAGCAGAACCCAAATGCCTTGATTCCTAATTCAATGTTCTTTCTACTACTGCCTCTTAATATTCAGAATCCAATAATTAATCCTGATTGTAAAGAGTCTGATAAAAATAATCAAAAATGAAGAGCTTCCAGGCCTCAACATGCCTTAAAAATATCATTCCTCAAAGGCAAGATGTTTTCAAAAATGCTTGACTTCAGTTTTAGTGTTTAAAAAACTAAATGATGTTAACAAGTAACTTTTAAAGTCTCACTCTCAATGTATTAATATTTTCACAGAATTTTTCCAAACAACATCAATTAAAGACTTTCTTTCTTGGGGTGCATGGGTGGCTCAGTCGGTTAAGCATCTGTCTTCGGCTCAGGTCATGATCAGTTCCCAGGATCAAGTCCCCCTTTGGTGCCCTGCTCAGTGGAGAGCTTACTTCTCCCCTGCCCCTCACCCTGCTTGTCCTCTCTCTCTCTCTTTCTCAAATAAATAAATAAAATCTTTTTTAAAAAGTTTCTTATTACTTCAGGAAGCATTATATTGCCTTTTCTAATACTGTAAGTGCAAAGATATTTACAAGTATAAAAATAAGTCAATCTGTAACCTAAAAATTACTCTTCAAGCAACTTCTATTATTTTAGTAGTTTGAGATCAACTGAAATTGTGTGGCTGTAGGTATAGAATCAGAAAATTGTCATTGTTGAGAAAAAGAAATAAAATAATCTTTAATAATTATGAAATGACTTCAGAATGAAAATATAGAAATAAAACATCAGTACATATTTCTTAAACTGATAGTGAGATTGAGCTGACCTTTTTAAATACTCATGGATGAGTGGTACACTTGTTCATTTGCCCACCTCTGGCTAACCAGGAAAACTTCTATGTCCAGGGCTGAGTCAACTACAGCGGTAGAGTCTGACGGGTTGTACTCCACAGGGACAAGAGCCCAAGACAAGGCTGAGTAGATGACAACTGGGAGGGTTTCAAGAGGCATATTCAGTAGGAACAGAGGTGGCAATATGAGTGGGCTTAACAAACATTTGGCCATCAATCTCAACAAAGTCAGCCCTGCAATTAAAAAATGACCCCAAATAATAGCAACAGTCTTTATTTTTACCTTTCTGGATTATATAATGACTGAATGCACACTGGCCTTTATCGGCAAAATTTTTATAATTTTTGTACCATATGTCCACACAAAGGTAATACATAAGAATTATTATTTAAAAATTATTCCTGATCATAAATATGATTAGCAGTAATGGGGAATTTCCTATATAATATGATTAAACCATGCCTTTGAATTTTCTATTTTTTTTAATGTTTTCATTGTTCTATTATTAAAAATATTGATCCACCTGGAACTTGTAAATATTCCAATTTAATGCAAGGCAAAATTAAATAAATCTTGACATTAATTAGGTAAACAATATATACCTACCAAAAAGAACTTTATTATTTTTTTCACTTTTTTTAAGTTTTTATTTTAATCACCTGATGCTTATCATGACAAGTACATTCCTTGATCCCCATCGTCTATTTCACCCATCCTTCCACCCACCTCCCCTCTGGTAACCATCAGTTTGTTCTCTATAGTTAAGAGTCTGTTTCTTTGTTTGTCTCACTCCTTTTTTTTCCTTTACTCATTTTTTTTGTTGTTTCTTAAGTTCCACATATGAGTGAAATCGAATGGTATTTGTCTTTCTCTGACTGACTTATTTTGTTTAGCATTATACTCTCTAGCTCCATCCATGTTGTTGCAAATGGCAAGATTTCATTCTTCTTCATGACTGAGCAATATTCCATTGGATATATATACCACATCTTCTTTATCCATTCATCAATCAATGGACACTTGGGTTGCTTCCGTATCTTGGCTATTTAAATAATGCTGCTATAAACATAGGAGTGCATATATCCCTTTGAATTAGTGTTCTGGTATTCTTTGGATAAATACCCAGTAGTGTGACTACTGGACCAAAAGATGGTTCTACTTTTAACTTTTTGAGAAACCTTCATACTGGTTTCCACAGTGGGTACACCAGGTTGCATTCCTACCAGCAGTGCAAGAGGGTCATTTTTCTCCACCTCCTTGCCAACACCTTTTGTTTCTTGTTTTTGATTTTAGCCATTTTGACAGGTATATGGTGATACCTCATTGTGGTTTTGATTTGCACTTCCCTGATGATGAGTTTTGTTGAGCATCTTTTCATGTGTTTGTTGGCCATCTGGATGTCTTCTTTGGAGAAATGTCTGTTCATGTCTTCTGCCCATTTTTAATTGGATTATTTGGTTTTGGGGTATTGAGTTTTATAAGTTCTTTATATATTTTTGATACTAACCCTTTATGTGATATCAAAAAGAACTTTAAAGCATTAAAGAGCTTTGAAATGTCTTTAAATTTCTAGAAATACAGCAGAATAAACATTTCTACTTAATAGAATTTAAGGAGTTTGAGTAGTGAAATGTTCAGTGTGGCGAGGTGGACTAAAGAGGTAGAAAGGTCATATGACTTTGTTTTTCAACTTAGTGAAAAATGATGTCAGCTAGGAAAAATATAAATTATTGAGTGCCTTACTGTATACATTTTTATCTAGTTTTCATTTGGTATATTATAAGATGGCACATTCTAAAAACTATTATATGCAGAAAACAATCTTTTTCCAAACTTTTATATCCATATGTTTCCATGGATATCAACATTAGAGAGTTTATTGACTTGAGCTCAATCAAGGTATTCCATGACTTTAATGTGAAACCTTTAGTGTTCTCTAAGGTCATGGCATAACTGATTTTATGTAGAATAGGTAGTTCTCGTTTCTTAATTAGTTGCTCTGTTCCTTCTCTTTCACACTGAGTATAACATCCACAGTTATTCCTTTATCCTGCAGGGACCAGCCTTCCTCCCCTTCCAGGGGCCTTCTGGGAAAGGAAGTAGAAAGGCTGTGTAGGGCTGTGTGGTACCTGATTTTCATCATCCAGTCAAATAAGACCTGTGAATTGTAAGACTAAACAAACTTTCTTTTCAGGACCCCCTTGGACATTGGAGAGAAAGAATTACTTTTTCAGCTGTTTCAGGAGATTCTTCAGGTAGATGAAGAAACTCTTCCCGTGTGGGCTCTTCAACAGATGGTGAAACTTTGGTTAAAGTCTCAGGCGGGGGTGCCTAGGTGGCTCAGTTGGTTAAGCAACTGACTCTTGATTTCTGCTCAGGTCATGATCTCAGGGTCATGCGATCCAGCCCTGCAATGGGCTCTGGGCTGAGCATGAAGTCTGCTTAAGATTCTCTCTCTCCTTCTCCCTCTGCCCCTCCCCATTACTCATGCAGGCACACACGCGCGCGCGCGCGCGCGCTCTCTCTCTCTCTCTCTCTCTCTCTCTCTCTCGAAATAAATAAATAAATAAATAAAGGCTCAGGCAAGTTGAGTCTCTGCTGTTCTCTGTTTGATGTTTCAAAAGATGTCCAACTCGTTTTCCAGCACCACATCTTCATCACCCCCAAGTTTATGACCATTGCTTAACTTCAAGGTTTCACCTAGCATCTGATAAAAGCACTCTTCCAGTTTTCTGAATTTCATTTCCTGCTGGGGTTTTAGAACATTCTTTATGTATTTACTGGCCTTTTCATCCTGTGTTTCTTGTTTTTTTCTGACAAGTTTTTGCCTTTTCTCATTCTTCTCTTCTTTTTCTTTTAGATACACTTGGGAAGATTTAAATGAATTAAGCCACAAGGTAGTCACAGAAATAATTAAAGTAAGAAGAGCAAGCAGTAAGAAAATCCAGACACACAGCAAAATTAGATCTTTAATTCCTAGATCAGGGATCCTATGCCAAGCTCCAGACACATGAAGGGGAGAGTAGAGAGGAGGAAAATGCCAATAACCCAATGAGAAGTCATAGTGGCAGGAGCCCCATATCTGGGTAGGAGGCTGAATTTTCTGAATACCTGCCAATTTCAAAGAGCTATATCAAAATATGGAAAGACAGTAATGGGATTTTTCACAAGCCATATTCTACATTTTTATTAAAATTTTAATTTTCTTCCATTATAATATGTTGTAAAGTGGGTTTAAAATCTTTCCAGGCATATGGGACCATTTGATTTAGTGACATATCACCAATATACCAAATTTCTCAGTGAGGTGTGTTGGATAGCATCAAAAGACTCTAACATCATGCCTTCTTAGATATTATATAGGTTCTGGTACCAATTCCAGTGTGGGGAGAACAGGGGGCTTCCAATACCAACAAGCAATGCTACAATCCAACTCAATTCTGATACTAGTTAATGAGAGACAGCATCAGATTCCAGGGTTGAGGGTTCAGTGCTGCAAGATTGTCCCCATCCCACTCCCCAGGCTGCTACTTGAGCTTCTGACTGAGTGGCTATAAATCAGAGGTTCCCACGACCCTCTCCTCGGGTTCAACTAATTTGCTAGAGCTGCTCACAGAAATCAAAGCACCATTTTATTTACAGATTACTGGTTTATTATAAAAGAATATAACTCAGGAACACAGACAGGTAGAGAGATGTACAGGGCAAGGTATGGGGAAAGGGCACGCGCTTCCCTCTCCAGACATGCTACTCTCCCCCATCTCCAAGTGGTCACCACCCTGGAAGCTCTCTGTTTCCTGTCCTTTTGAGATTCCATGGAGGTTTCATTACAAAGGCATAATTGATTAAGCCATTGGCCACTGGTGATTGAACTCAACCTCAGGCCCCTACCACTCCCTGGAGGTGAGCCTAATCATACGGTTGGTTCCATTGGCCACCAGCCCCCATGCCGTGCTGAGTTCTAAAAGTCACCTCATTAACATAACAGAAGACACTATTGTTCCTCTCCTCACTTAGGAAATTTCAAGGGGTTTAGGAACTCTGTGCCGAAAAGGGGAATGAATGCCAAATGTATATTTGTTATTATAAACCACAACATCACAGAGGTTATAATTTAAATCATTTTAAATCTTTTGCATAAATTATACTATTTCAGTACAGGTATTTAAAAGACAACAAAATGATGGGATTTTAAAGAGTATTTTCAAATAAACATACCTGGGATGGAACGTTTTTGGGAGGCTCTATACGAATGCTTGGATCCCATTCTCCAGGAGGGAGAACAGTAACCTGATCCAAAAATTCATCGATTCCTGATACCAAGTCATTGCGATCTTTCGCTTTGTAAGCAACATCATGAAATACCTGTAGGAGGAAAAGATAAAAACAATAAATAAAAGATAAAAAAGCAATTATAAAATCTTAATGTGTTCAGTGCTTTCATTTCCCAGTTATCTCACGTGTGATTATCACAATTTAAAGAAACAGGCAGCTCTAACTAAAGATGTTTTTCATTTAAGCTATTGTAATTAAGTTTATTCTATGAATGCATACAGATATATATATTTCTTAGAATGCTAGAATGAATGTTGAAATTTCTGGAGGCAAGAGTAACAGAAAGGGAAAGGAGTAAGAAAGGAAAGCTCATTAAATTGAATTGAATTAAGAATTCAAGTTTGACAGAGGTTATTTTTGTGTGGGTAAATCAAATCTTCAGAACGAAGCCCTTGCTTAAAAATACAGATCAGATTTAGAGAATATATTAAAAATTTTAGCAATACTTATACCCTGGAACATATAAACCAATTAAAAAGGTTTATTTTGTTTTAATTTTTAAATAATAATATAGATATAAATCAGTTTTCTCTGAATATATATCATATCTATACAGTGTAGCCAGTATATTTCCATTCAAGGTGAGTTACATTTACACACATACACACATGCACGCTGTGGTAGTCATTTAGGCTATGACAGACACTGCAGATCTCCTACACACTGGGTAAGATTTCACTCTTTGATATTGGGGTTAGGTGTGTCCCATTCAGGTGTACATACATCACTTTCAAATGAAAGTTATGATAATCAGTGTGTACAATAACATATTGCCTTTTGTCTGCTATAGTGACTGAGAAAAAGCAAGTCAAGAGGGAGCTTCTATGGGTCTGGGTGCCTGAGTGACTATAATGAGCAGAAATCTGCCAACTCATGATAGACACAGAGCATGATAGAAGGAAATCCTCATTGTTTTAAACCACTGAGATTTTAGGTGGTTATTCCTGCAGCATAATCCAATATCTTCTGACTAACACACAGAGGAACGATATACTTCACAAATGAGGAAAGTAAAAATAAAGATAAATTGGAAAAATTAATCTATCCTAAACATAATATAAATATTGCTGACACTTTTTGTATTTCATATAATACGAAATGGAACAAATATTTCAAGCTTGGGGCTAGTAAATTATTCTTTATGCTGAGCTACATATTACAGTGACCACATATTCCAAAATTTCCAGGGAAATTGGGCTTTCAAATATTCTATTCTACTATTAGACCATTTGTTTTAGTTTCTAGTTTGATACTCAATCTAAACTGAAGAAGAGATAATGATTATTTTCAAAGGCTTTTTCTTTACTTTCCAGCCAAGAACTTTTCATAAAAGATCATTGGTATGATAAATGTGTACATTTGATTAGGATAAAAGTCTTTGATTAGGATAAAATGAAGACACCAAAGATATATTAATGGTTTAGTTGTATTTTGGGAAAGATATATATTTTTTAAAAATATTGACAGCATTCGTTTCCTTGCCACAAGCACCACTGAGTTTATAGCTCAGAATGCCTATCGTCTTCAAAAGACGCCATGAGACCTAATCTGAACTTTCAAGAATTGCAAATGTTTTTATTCCCGAGAGTTTAGCTACTTTACTCTTTCCCTGCCAGTAGCAACTCTCTTGAAATCTTTCTGGAGTTGATCTCTTAAATAAAAAATTGCTTCAAGGGATCATATGATCCTATACCTTCTTTAGATAAATGAATGTCCAAATTCATCCACCATAGCTGATTTCCTATTCCCTTAAAACTCCTCAGAGATATAGATACCACAATATGTTTGATGTTAAATTAAAAACATTCTTTACTATTGATTTCCTATCACCAATTTCCCCAATAATTTAATTATTTTAAACGGCTCCTCTCCCTTCTCTTTATGTAGCTAACCTAACATTCTGATTCCAACATACATTTGACTTTTTAGAGAAGGCTTCCTTGATTCCCTCTCAAACAAGATTAGACATCTTGTTAATACTCTCCTAACACCTTCTTCTTTTTCTTGATAGTTTTCACTGTAATTATAATTATTTATTATCATTAATTGTTAATTATATAATTAGTTGCTTAATACTTATTTTCCCGGCTAAAACAAGAGCTCTGAACATTCATTTAAAATTTATCAAACTATTTATATGCTAAGGATACAGCAGTGAATAAAACCAACAAAAATCCATCCCTTCATGGAGCTTATGTTCTAGTGGGAGGAGAGAGTTGGAAAATAAGCAATATAGTCAGTATATATTTTGTGGGAGGGTGTTAGGTTCTATGCAGAAAAATGAAGCAGGAAAGAGGAATAAGGGTATGACTGGGGGATGCTGTGATTTTAAATAGGGTGATTAAGGAAGGCCCCAATGAGACGTTTCAGCAAGAAAACAAGGCACAAGCACACAAGCCAGGGGGAGGGACAGAGGGAGAGGGAGAAGCAGACTCCTCACTGAGCAAGGAACCCAAAACAAAGCTCGATTCCAGGACCCTGGGATCTGACCTGAGCTAAAGGCAGACGCTTAACTGACTGAGCCACCCAGGTGCCCCCATGGTTTTAATTTCTATCACACAACTAGGAACTGTGCCTCCCTCCCTCCCTTCCTCCCTCCCTCCCTCCCTCCCTTCTGCCTGCCTTCCTTCCTTCCTTCCTTCCTTCCTTCCTTCCCTCCTTCCTTCCTTTTCTTTTTAAAAGATAGGAGATTCTAGATCATCTTTGTAAAGTGATAGAAACGATAGAGTAGGGAGGGAGAAACTGATAATGTAGGAACCAGAGTGGATAATGAAGAAGCAAAGTTCCCATCAATGCAGTGGGTGGGAAGAAGAAGGATTCAGAAAAGGAGACAGAAAAAAGCAGCAATGAATTAGGAGGAAACCTCAGTAAATGTGTTTGTTTCCTTCAAGCATGCTTTTACTATTTTTGGACCTTTGTTCTTCCATATATTTCTTAGAATAAGCTTATCAAGCTCCTCAATAAATCCCAACAGGATTTTAAGTGGAATTGCATTGATGTCTCTCTCATCACCATTGCTTGCCTAAATTGTTGCAATGCCTCTTAAGTGCTCTTTCTGCTTTTTCCCTTGCTCCTCCACAAGCCAAGTGACGCTTTTAAGATGTGAGATAAATCATGTCAATTCTCTACTCAAACCTTCCATTTGCTTCCCAACTCAAAGTCCTTATATGACCAGAAATACCATACATAGACTGGCCTACTGCTTCTTTGACCTCATTGCCTACTGCCCACTCCCTTTCTCCCTCCTGCTCAGCCAGGTTGTCCTCTTTGCTGTTCCCCAGATATTCCTGGCATGCTCCTGTCTCAAAGCATTTTCCCTTGTTTATCATTTGCTTGGAAAGCTCTTCCCTCAGATATCTGAACAGCTTTCTCCCCTCCTCTTTTAGTTTTCTGATTTTAACATGTACTCCCCATCCCACCTCTATTTCCATTCCCTGCTTTGGTGGTTTCCTCCACAGCACTTATCACCACATATCATATATTTTACTTATTTACGTGTTAGTCCATCTTTCCACTAGACTATTAGCTCAGTGAAAGAAAAAGCTTTTGTCTATTTTGTTCACTGATATACCCCCAGCAACTGCAAGACTGTCTGAAAAATAGTTCACATTCAATAAATATTTAGTGAATGAATTAATAAAGAACAAAGTGAAGGAGGAATTTGTTGTTCTAGAGACCAAGACTCATTAGACTAAAGACACTATAATTAAAATAGTGATGGCACAGAGATGGGTGGTTTTGTTTTTTATGTTTGTTTTTGTTTTTTGTTTTTTTGAAAAGCACTCACTACTAACCATTGAATAAATGATGGACTAACCAATAAATGGTGCTAAGCCAAGTGACTATTTATATAAAAATGAAACTGGATCTTTACCCACCGCCCACACAAAAAGCAATTCTAGGTATATTGAAAACTTATATATGAGACATAAAGTATAAAACTCATTGAACATAAAATAAAAGAATATATTTATGACCCTGGGGTCAAGGTACACATTTCAAAGTTTTAGTTTCAAAACAAAGCACACAATTAATTTCAGTAGTTCTTCATGAAAAAAAAAATAAAGAAGAGATGTTCAATAATGTAAAATGCCAATAGAAGATCAAGTGACATCAGCACTAAACACGGAACAGTATATTCTATAAATAGTGACCGTATTGAAAGCAGTTTTAGTGGAGTGGTAGTAACAAAAATCAGACTGTAATACATTGAGATGAATGAAGCTAAAATAACCAGGTCCAGGAAGATGCTACTCCTTCAAAGCTTCTGAAATTCAGATTCAGTCAACAGTTCTTCAATGGTAGATACTATGTGAAGCAGCGAGGGATTTCCTTTTAAGGATGGGGAAAACCTGAACATTTATTTGATATGTATTTCTTAAGTAGCTACTATATTTGGGCATGTTTGCTGATTGAACAGAAAGAGTCAGTGTTGACTTAAAATCTGGATAATAGAGAAAATTCTTGGCTCAAAAATCCAGAACAAGACAAACAATTGCCACTTTTCCTAATTTTTTGTTTTTGTTTTTCCTTTCGTTTTCATAAAACTGTCATTTATGTTAATATATACTGATTTTGTTATTATTTTTAAATGAATTTCATAAATACAGATTTTTAAAAATTCTCAGTTTTAAGTTCTACTTTGATAAATATCAGCATACTATTTACATAAACAAAAGCTCTTTGGCGTGCTTAATAATGTTTAAGAATGTTAAGGGATTAATACATTGGTAGTGGTGCCAATAAGCAAAATCACATGATTTATCATTAGTAATGCTTAATAGAAAGGAAGAAAATAGTTGACTGAATTGATTAAATGTCAGGGATTGCTAAGATGACTAGCACATTCAGTCATTAACTCATTAAAAAAAAAATGATTAAACCCTGACTGAAGACCAGACACTATGCTAAATCTAAAGATGCAAAAGAAAAGACAGACTGACTACCTACAAGAAATTTCCAGTACAGAGAGGTGAAAAATCAACAGAGCTCAGTCAGCAAGTATTTGTTTGAGCACCTGACAAAATCAGGCCACAAAAATGAATGATAAGTGGTAACTGTCATCATGGAATTTACAGTTTGATACCATAATCTGATTCACCACTTTTTAAACTAAACTCTACGAATCAACATACTAAATTTTATTCTTAATAAGTATTCATTGCCTTCAAAGCAATTAGATAAGCAGAACAAGTTCTCTATCTGGGTTTTGAACAACAAAAAAGTCTTTCTCTTTTAAAAGCATTTAAACATCTTTTTGATACTCAATGGATTTATTATCATAACCAATTACTCTCATTTTCTGGAGTAACTTTCTGGCTGTTTCTGCTTCTCTATTCCACTGCTCACAGAGAGTTACAAATCACCCTAAAACTAAGCTCTAAACTTTCAAAGTTGAAGGAATTTATGTTCGAGCCTGCATTTAGATGACTAATACTTGCTCTCAAATTGAGTAGTTCTCATTAGTTAGGGAAATAGATGGAAATCCTTTCTCTGCTCTCATTCTAAATCTATAATTTAAAAAACACAGATGCTTCCCTGTTGTGTTGTACCATGGAAACTTGATTAGTCAAAAAAACTTTGGAACTGACATCTTTCTGTTGAGAAAATCTTGACTCCTAATTGGGGAAGAGAAGAATTAGGAAGAGAGATACCTTAAGTATATATGAACCTCCCATGACACAACATCCTCCTCTCACCATATAATATATCCCATGCCCCAGAAATATCTTATGTCCTAATGTGGTAGATATAGAAACATAATATAACATGAAATGTATGTGCATAAAAGTGACAGTACTTAAATTGTGGACTGCATATCACAGTGTCATATATTTTGCAATACTGTACAATTGTAAAAGATTAATCAATATGGAAACACTAAAAGCAAAGATACTGTGTCTTCTCAAGAGAGTTCTACTAGAGCAGGTTTGGTCCTCGTGAAGCCCTTTTCCAACTCCCCTGTCTTCTTCCAGATTTCCTCAAAAAAGTGATACTCACTGTGGTGAACTGAGTAGTGTCCTCTCAAAACATGTCCACCTGAACCTCAGAATGTGACCTTGTTTGGAATAAGGGTCTTTGCAGATGTAATGAAGGTAAGGACCTCAAGATAAAATCATCCTAGATTAGGGTGGGCCCTGTATCCAATGACAGGTATCCTTATAAGAGACAGAAAGGGAAAAGACACACAGAGGCACAGGGGACGAAGGCCATGTAAAGATGGAGGCAGAGATTGGAATTTTGTTGCCACAAGTCAAGAAATGCCAGGACACAACAGAAGCTGGAGAGACAGGAAACAGTCTCCCCTAGAGCCTTCAGAGAAAATATCCCCCCCCCCTGACACCTTGACTTCAAAATGTGAGAAAAATAAATTATTCTTGTTTTAATCACCCACTTTGTGGTAAGTTTTTATGGCAGCTGTAGGAAACTAATACATTCATTAAGTTGATTCTTTCTCAAATTGAAAAATGTGTTTTTCTTCTAGCTTTTGGTTTCCTATGTGTAAATATCAATAACGGATCCATACAAAACCATAAAACATAATTTGGACAGATATAATAGAATTTATATCAAACTCCAAACCAAATCTAAATTTTCAGATTTCATAAACCTAGGAAAACTTGTACACAATACTAATTTGCTCTTTTTACAAATTTTCAAGTATCCAAAGCCATGTATTTCAATAAACACATTAAATTATTTAGATGAGATTATAAAAAATGCATAACCTGTTTGTTATTTACTACTTAATTTTGAATGTATGATCCTTCTGTGATCTTTTGTATCTGTTCTCCTTTAACAATAAAAACAGTGAACAATAGATTTCCATAAGGTGTTGGGGAATACAAGAAACCAGTTATATGTTAATACTTATGTTCTCATTTTTATGATTGTACATTTTTGAGACATACACCTCTTTGAGAAGCTGACAAAAGCTTTTTCCAGTCCAAAAATAATTACATACAAATTTTTTACATAGAAAAGTTTGTATCTGTATCAAAGAGATCACAGGCCCCTTGGAATCCATCTGTAGCACCTCTAACGGTGCAAAGACTCTCAGGTTAAGAACATTTAGGCAACTGTAAAGAGAGTTGATAGATGTTGCATAGCTTTTGGTGTCATATATACTAATCAGATAAACTGCCATTGTTTTTTCTTGAAGTCCTAAAAATTATCTTGCCCCAAACAAGATTTGTAATGATATTAACAATGGGGCTCACTTTCGCGGCACGTATACTATAGGGGAATATTAATAAATATATTCTAAATGTCACTGAATCACTTTCTTTAAAATATAAGGTTTTAAAGCATTATATCCATGTGTGTGAATTTATTACCCCTTTCAAACAAATTTTTCCAAAGGAAATTTTATAGTGGAAGCATAGAAGAAGGGGGATTCAATACAGAGAAATCTGATTCACAACGAATAGTCATGAATACAGGAACTCCAAAAGTTAAGTGTACCTAGTAGGGAAAATGTTCCCAATGAACTTGAATAAATACCTCATCTGTCATTAGGGTTGCAATTGATCTGCCAATCTCATGGTACTGTTGACCCTTTCCCAGGGGTCCCAGAAGAATGAACAAAAATCTGTAATTAAGAAGAAAAAAAAAAGTTTCATGATAGAAATACGAAAAATAACTTTAGTAGTCAAAGAATCACTTGTTCAAAGGAATTATTAAGATGAGGACTTAAATGTGAAATACATATTTTTTTCACAGTTAATTCCTATTTTAAAACATTTTATGAAGATTGGCTTTTATGCTTAAGATCCTTGAGAAATAGGAATCCATGGTTATTTTGATCTCAGTACTTTCCCATTTAATTATCTGTAGAGCCTACATGGTAGTGAGAATTTTAAGGATTCTATAATCCTTAGAGGAGGAAGGTAAGAAAAGTAAAATATGATTAAACCTTTCTGAATTATAAAGAAGAACTCACTAATATGCAAATTATAGAATGAGGTAAAGAGGAAAAAGGTAATATAATAATATAAACAAAGAACATATGATCAAAAACAGTAAGTATATGTAAAATTTACATTGAATAAATTATTGTCAGGAATCAAAGATCAGTTAGGAAGAAAAAATAGGGAGTCAATGATCTACTACTTTCAGTTAAGGGGGAATAAAAATACCGGCTGCATTGTGGTATTCCATCTAAATTAGACTGAAAGCCTAGCAAAGTCAGCGGCACAACTGGAGATTTTGAAGAAATCAGTACATGCTCTAACTTTGGAGGACTGGTAATTGTCTTGTCTCTGAAAAGGTCAATGCTACAGTGAAATTGTGAAAATTTAAAAATGCCATAGATTCTGCAATACAATACAGTGGTATTAATTTGTTAAATTGTTTATGCTCTTAAATGTGAAGACTAATAGCTTTATAAGGTATAAAGGAACAGATCCTATAACCCTACTCTTCATTCAGTTACAAACTTTAGCTATTGTGCATGTTTTTACATAAAGCATATATTACACAGTCTTAGAGAGTCTGACAATTTTCTGTGTTAGCTGTACCTGAATCCAAGTCAATTTCTACTACACAGAAATGTCCACTATAAATTTAAAACAGGAATAGCTTAATGTGGTGGCAGGTGTTTTATCAACTATAATACTTCTAAAAAATTTTGTAACCTATGTACATCTTGCCACTTTTCAGGTTTCTACTCCATGGGCTATTTATAAAGTCCTAAAAATTTATTTTCTGACATTTTTACTATGTGTTGCTGTTATATTCATGGTGTGCCCTTTTGTCCTCCTAAGAGAGAATAATTAGGAACCTGGAGCAGCTTTCTTTATTCTATTTGTCTACCTAATCTTCTTCCATTTTTCACCTTTCCAAACTAAATAGTCTAGTCTTTTTAATCTCTCCTTATACAGTGACTTTCCTGTGCCCCTAATTTCTCCTCCATTGTTCTCTGCACATATTTTGCTATGTCAGTATGAAATGAGGTCACCTAAACCTTGACAGTTTTCAAAGTGAGGGTATATAACCCCAATAAGGCTTTTCTCTACCCCTGGGAATTTTCTTTTTCTTTCCTTTGAAAAACAGGAACTATCCTTGTCATAAAGAGCCATCATTGATGCAGAATTTCATCAGACACCCCCCTAAATGGTGGGACGGGAATGCGCTGCTTGGAAGACTGAAAAGGAATTTTAAACTACTAAAATAATACCACCACAATTAGTAAGCTTGACATCTTAAATCTGAAGTCCAAATTCCCAGAAACTCTGAAGAGGTTACAAGTTGTATACAGAAAAATGCAATCTAATCATAGTCAGATGTCACTTTAATGTGCTCAGGTCACCATCTCTCTTTTTAATAAAATTTGGCACGTATCAGAACTCCTAGTAGCCCTCCAGCAGGATGAATAGACACTTCTTTCTATAACCTGAGTGTGATAACCAGGTTCCTGCTTCAAATCTGTTCCTGTCACAGATTCAGGGATGGGTAATTTTTGGAGGGGATAGGGGAGCAGAGGGTGGGAGAGAATCTTAAGCAGGTTCCACTCCCAGTGTGGAGCCTGACGCGCAGGCCTGTCTCATAACTCTGAGATCATGACCTGAACAGAAATCAAAATTTGGTCGCTTGAGCTTGAACACCAGGGATAGGTGCTTGAACACCAAATCCCATATTAGTCAGCTGAGTTCTCATGAAATGAGGCCTCTCCTGGCTAAACTGTTCCATATTTTTGGAATATCTTATGCATAATCAAAGCACAGACTGATATAATCTGCTGTGTTTTAGTTAAGGCCAAAGGTCCATAGAGGAAACATATTTTACAAACCCAGTACCATAGCACCTGAACTTTTCATCACTTTAAATTGGCTGAGGCATTCAGTGTGTGGAAGAGGAGGCATACTAACAGCACCTGAAATAGTTACAGCATCAGTCAAAGGGCACCAATCATGGGGGAAATGGAGCCCTCCCTAAATATGTTTTGCTATGGGAATACGAATGGAGTAAAAGGCTATCTTTATATAGAAATCCCATTTGATAGAGAGAAAAAGGAGGAAAGCAAGGTCCCCCGGATGAACTGCTAGGAACCTAACATGCTGAGGTCAATAGTCTTCTTTTTCTTCACAATTTTGCCCATGGACATATATTTTATCTATGAACTAGAGATAAGTGATAAACAATGTAATTCAGTTTGTGATATCCCTAAGTTGTTAGATTTTATGGATGGTTAAATGATAAATAAGCTTAGGTAATCAAATTAAATTTGTACTTTTGATTTGAATTCAAGCACAGTCCCACAATGCTAATGACCAGTGAGTTTTCACTCTGTGTATGGGAAGCATACTGTTCCTGAGATGGAAATACACAGTACATTAGACAGACATCTCCTAAGGATGGCACTTACATGTACTTGGAAGGCCTCTTCATTCAAGCATAAGCCAAGCCTTTGAAACCTTTAGCTGTTTGCGTCTGACCACCCTCATCTGCTGGATCCTCTCTTTAGCCCATAGTCTAATGCAATCTTTGAGGCAAGCCTAACACTGTATCCTTTTTACCAACATTATAAGAAAGGATTTATATGGTGAAATAGACCAGGGTATTCAGAGTTAAGGAGCAAGCCTGAAAGAAAACATTGGAGTTTGAGAGGAGGGAGGAAAAGACAGAAAAAAATTTTTAAATACTTTTTCTCCTCTTCCACAAACAAGAAGAAACGATTTTGTGAATGACACATTAGTTTCTAGAAAAAAACTTTCAGAGGAAATTATATTTATTCCTTGGGTTTTTTTGTTTTGTTTTGTTTTGTTTTGTTTTGGTTTGGTTTGGTTTGGTTTGGTTGGCGGGGGGGGGGAGTTTACCAAGAAAAATGGCTTAAGAAAAATGCAAAAGATGCCCTGATACTTTTTACCTGGTTGGAATCGGGACTTCAGCCAGTCCTTGAAGCAACACAGCGGGAGACAACCTGACAAAGGCAACTACAGTTCGATCCAAGAACTCCAACTCCCCGACTAAGATGTTTGAAGCCTCAGCACCTGGAGGAATCTTTTTCATAAAATGCAGATCAACCTGAGAGCATCACAAAGTAAAATAAGATAAATCAAAATTTGCTAAATCATATCCTAGCGCAGTGCTTCATAATCCATCAATATCCACGGTAAATATATATATAATGTGAATAAAGTTTTAAAATAGTTAAACATCTCATTTGCCCTTTAAATAATAACTTTTTTCTTTACTTGTGTATTTTTCTATGTTCTCATAAATAAGCTGAATACTCTAGTTTCTCTATCTCATGTTTTTAAAAGATGCTTCTTTGCCATCAGCAATCTTGAAATTTTCAGGGAGAAAAATGTATGTGCTCGAATAAATGAATATACTTGAATTATAATTTAATTAGTATTCGCCAATAGATTTAGATATTTTATACTGCATCATCTTAATTTTGTGTACAATACACTTAAATTCGTACTCAAAATATGCCTATTTAAAAAGAAATGTAACCATGTCTCTCCTTACAGTATAAATTATGACTTTAGTCTTCATCTTTCTTCTAGTTTTTCTATATCCTTCACATTCTATACTTGGCCTGATCATTCTTCATTTTCAATTTCTCATCAGAAATTAGAATTTAGATATAGCAGAGTAAAGAAAACAATAAAGGTATTAACATTTGAAGTTGCTGAAGAGCCATAGTTGAATTTCTGATATGAGATGTCTGTGATTGAAATGAATGCATACGAAACAAAAGCGATCATTAATAAGAAGAAATGTTTAAGAGATGAATTCTGGGAAATGATTGTAAAACATTCTTAAGGGTAGATATCAATTTTTATACACAGGGCCTCAGTGAAAACCAAGCACTGACTTTAAAGTCAATTTCACAAGGCCTATTTCTTGTTTCTAATTCATTTAAGTTGCTTTTTATGGGTATCTGTTTGTAGGGAGAATAAGAGTCTATCTGCTGCAGTAATTGGTTGTATGCTCTCCTGTTAATGAAATGGGGCCCCAAGGACAAAGTCAGGATAGCCGAGAGAGAGAAAAGAGCTCTGGCAAATATAAGTAAGGCAAAGAAGATGTTTTTCTTTTGCAAATTTAATGATTTGAGAAGATTTTTACCAAGAAGTTTAAAATGAAAAAAATGAAAACTTTTAGGATGAGTACCTTAGAAAGTCCATAGCCAGACTGTAATGACTACACTAAATAGGTTACTTTCTGAAATCAGTACCTCAGCATAACTAGTCAGAAGGTTTATAACTACTTAATTTTTCTGTAAGATAAGGGTGTCATAAAACATAAATCCTATTAGATGAAGTACACATTTTATCACAAACATTAAACATAAAAATAATCTGCAGTACTCCACTAAAAACATTAAATAGAACCAATGTTCTATTTTAAAGAAAAAAATTATGATTTAACAAAGCAAAACTGCCTATAAAAAATTATGACAAATATTATAAATACCAAAGTTTTTATTCTGCAAATATACTTCCAAATGTAAATTTGTAAACTCATAAAACATATACATTGGGATATTACATGGTAAATATTTTCCTTTTATGGAATCTAACTTTTTAATTTATAGATACAAAGTATTTATTTACCTTAATAATAGAAGGTTAAATTTCATGGGAATTATTATCATATTTTCATTTTTATTTTTGTAGCTAGAAGAAATGCACACATTGAAAATGCTTTAAATTAGTAATGCTTTACAATTTTACAATAATGCATAAAATTTCAAGGAGAGGATAAAAGATTACCTATACACTATTAACCCTGTGAGAAAAGCATAAAATATCTTCATAAGTCTTTTAGGGCCTAAGAGAGTAAAAAACTAAGTTTTTTTCTCCCAATGGAAAATAACAATTATACAATGTTAATACACTGAAACAAAATTTAAAGTGAAACAGCTTTTTAAGAAAATCTATAATTGATAAATTTGAATTATATTGGTAATACCTGTCATAACTTTACTGAGAAATTGAAATTCCACCCAAAAAACTTTCTATAAACTCATTTATTGCTTGACAAATGCTGTAGCCTCAACTATTAAAATCTGTGTCTCAGGCTGGTGGCAATCATACAAATAAACACCTTAAGATGCAATTTAATTAAATTAAGGAACACATAGTGTGCTAAAATAGTCTAATTTTACAAAAGGAAATATAGGATCCTAGCATTTAAATTTTTTTTGCATTACATAATACCGAATATATCACTGATTTATATCTATTATTTAAAAAATGCATAATTTCAGGTTTAGCAAATTTGTCTTTTGGTTTAAAATGTAATAATTTATAGTTAAATAATATATATCTGGAATAGACATCATATTATACTCATTACATTATATTATTCTTGGGGTGGTCATAGACTTGGAAGGAATAGATTATATAATACATTATCTAATTATATTATATAATTATATTTTTCTTGCATTAGCCCTATATTTTTGTATTTGTGCTAATACATTATTCAGAAGAACCCTGACAATCTAACTACCTTTTAATATAACAAAAGATCATATTTAAGAACCACAATTTAACCTTTTATAAAATTACAAATGTCTAAAACTGCTCTGAAGAACGAGGCTGAACTATATCCCTAAGACAATCCTCAAGTGGACTCAAACAGTTGGAATGAACATAAACCAGAATTTTCTGGTTCTCTGAATAGGACCTTGAAGAAATCAAGGTATGTACTCTTATGAATATGGATTCACATTCATGCTCCCGGCTCTCTAGACCTTTATGCTAAGAAGCGAAAGATGCTTTATTCTGGGCATTTGGTACTTAAGTTGCAGGTGAGAAACAGATATATCTCTAGGGAACAAGGTGAGACAGAAGATCATGGTGGAAAGTGTCTGGACGAGCCACATGCTGAGATGTGATGGAAACAGTGATGGGACTTAGGGAGAAAGTTTGTCTTAAACCCATTATAGAAAGAAAGTACAAGAAAATTAATAGGGATTCTCTGGGGAGAAATGGTGTGGTGACACTAACCAGCCACTGATCTTGAGCAGCTCTCTTACGCTCTCTCGGATTCAGCTTTCTCACTTTCTAAATGAGAAGATTTCTAAGGTTTCCCATAGTTCAAAGATTTAAAAATCCACTCATTGTAGTATGTTTCACATGCTAAAGATCGATGCAGAAGAAAGTTCCTTCTACATAGAAAATAATGTGAAGTCTTCTTTGGGTCATTTGAAATAAAAGAAACACGACTAACATCTGGGAAATACTATTTAGCCATCTTCTACATGGCAGTTTAAAAAACAAAAAGATATAGAGTGTTTTGACACATCGCTTTTTAAAAGCATTATGGGAAGCAAAAACCTGACAACTCAGATTATATTCAAAAGCATTCCTCAAATCAATAAATTTGATGAGCTTATCCATTGGAAGGGTTAAAAATATGTAGATTGAATGTACCTAGGATACTCTCCCCTCCCCCCTTAACATCACAAAATCCTACTGGGGTTTGGAATCTACATATTAAAGCTTAAATATTAACATAGCCACAGTAACCTGGAGACTAGCTGAGCTTTCACAAATTCACTACCAAACTGAAATCATCAGGGCTAAAAACCCTTAACTCATGTACCTGTAAAATCTGGCACCAAAATTTGTTTCCATAACAATGGATCACATTTGTTCTTTCCAAACCCTATTACTCTGCCCTCCGAGGTAATAAGGTAAGAAGTATTACTTGGAAAAAAGTTCCAGAACTAAAGGCTTAAATTACATTAAATCTCATAGGATTCATTCAACAAATATCCCAAGCACCATTCAAGACACTAGACATCCAAGGGAGACAAAAACATATTAAATTCTGGTCTAGTATTTATTTTTGATACTATTTCTGTTAATATTAACAACAACGCAATAATAATAGCCACTTCTTATTGAATATCTGCTATATATTCAGCACTCTGCCAGGCTCTCTCTATATATTACCTCATTTAATCTTTACAACAAAATTAGAAATAGGTAATATTGTTCTTATGTTACATATGAAGGACCTGAATTGCAGAGAACTTCTCCAAGATCAGATAGCTTATAAATACTAGAGTTAGGATTCAAGATCTGATGTTCTTTCTCAAAGGCCATGTTCTTTCCAATGTGCCATGATATGGACAAGAGACTGGGGAATAGAGATGGTTGGCACTGAGTAGAGGGCTGTAGAAATTTCACTTGTCTGTCAAAAGATGAAATGGACCAGTGATTGGAAATGCAATAAGGAAGATAAGGATTAAAGGAAAGTATATATTTTTCTCTCTTCTGTAGTTCTAATTATTTTGGGGGACCTGAAGGTAAGACTACTCTCCCCGATTGACAGTATTCATTTTCTTTCAGATGTGATAACGCATTTGTGAAGGCTGCAAAGATAGGTCAGAGAACTAAAAGCAAAATGATATGGAGATATAAAATTCAGGGTCAAGGGGTTATATCCTTTAAAAAAGTTAAAAGGTAGTTTATTTCAAAGGATGTGATGTATTATCATTGTTTTTGAGAGTGTTAAATGTGCCCTTGTTATGCTGTTAGTGCCTGCATAAATAAGTAAGCAACTTTTTATGTCATTGCTTTTAAGATATTGTTTCAAATGGAGAATTACAGAAATTAAATGTATGGCAGTTTGTGACAATTTTATTCCAACTTGCAGATGAATGAAGATGTAATGCTTTAAAAAGATATGCTTTTTGGAGCGGCAAATGGAATAATACATTTGAACTGGCTTAATATTTGAATCACATGCCTCCATATGATGAAATGAGCTTTGAACCATTGTAGAAAGATAGCCCGAGTATGCCCTCACCTCTCTCTCTTGCTGGTGTGGAGGTCCTTTTTCATGCCTTTGTTTCATCCCACAGGGACTAGTATGCCCCTTTTGTTGGCCTCCCAGTCCCTGCACGCATAATTAACAGACTTAAGCTGGTACACCATGCTCCCATGGAGACTCCACCAGGCACCAGAGGGAGAACATGCACATGACTAGACCTAGACCATTTAGGCACTGGCAGAGGCATTCTGAAACAGCAACAAGGAGCTGATCGCCATTAATCTTCAGAAGCTTGATGCAGGCAACTTCTTCTACTCTGCCTCCCATTCCCACCTCCTCCCACTGTTACAGTCATTGCCAAGTGCTAAGTGCTTTCAGGGGAAAAAAAAAAAACACTCTGGGTTACTACTGTTTCAGCCACTCAGATAAAGAGAATTGTTGACACTCTTTATTTTTCATCAATATGGAAACTCCTTTTTCCTGGTCAAGTGTTAGTTTGCCATAGCCTACAATAGCACATATACACTGTCAGGAATTTGCTAACCAAAACCACACGTATTCTATTTTCTTAGAATATGTTCAAGTAAATGATTTCATTTGAATTGTCTCTATTTAGATGGATCCCTCAACAGAGTCAGTTGTTATTATGTTTTTATTCAAAACTCTGTTCAGTCTTATTAGGTTCTAGTGTTTCCTTACACTAAGGCCTTCCTGAATTATGACAATGAAGTTTATATCATATGGTTTGTTTTTCCACAAATAGAAGAAAAATGAATTTGAAAAAAATAACTAGCAATAGTTTCAACAATAAACTTCTATTAAATCTCTGCGAAGTCCACCTATTCTTTTTTTCTGGAAGAGATACATTATACCAAGTGGCTGAAACCTGAAGACTATACATAAAACTTACACATTTGGTGTTGTGAATAAGCAAAACATTACAGGTGAACTTAAATACTAACATCATCTGTAACAGTATCAAGCTCTGGCTAAGAAACAAAAAAAAATTACATGCAAAAAGTTGTGTCAACACCTCTTAAAATGGGTAGTAATTTCTAGTAATAATTCAGCGGCTTACTTAAATGAGAGAGAAAAGCCTACCTTGCTAAAGTCAACAGTGCTGTTTTCTCTGCTCACATCATTTTTATTTTCAACACAGGCTGGAGTAGACTGAGGAGAAACAACCTGACCTGCTAAAAGAAATTGTTATTACAGAATACAAACAATTACTTACACAATTCTAGACAGATTGAGTGAAAAATGAATTAATCTAGGCTAACATAGGTTTCTTAATGAGTTTATGAGGTAAGCATGGTCAATATAAATAGATCTATATCAATACAAATACTCTTATTTGTCAGTTACAGATAGAAATGGGAGAATTCAGTCAAGAAAAAGAAAGCCAATTCTCAGACTAAAACTCCATAGCCTAAACAGTTATTCTCTATGAAGAAGATCATCTGCAAAATATTTAAATCTAATCATGGTTTTGAAACATCATTGGTTTCTAAATATATATAAAACAAGATAGACATCTATGATTTAAGCTCAACCTGAAGAATTTAAAATGTAATTTTTTAAAAAAAGGCAAATATTTATCTAAATATTCAGATGTATCTGAATACACAACATATTTATAGCTTCCATTGCATCTGAAGAAAACAGACAATGAGAAAAAATGCTTTGACAAAAACTTCTAGAGATTTCTATATGACAGGGGCAGTCAGAAATACCTTTCCCTTGCACAGTACAGACCCTGTGAATACGATTTTATCCTTGTTACTATTCAATTATGTAAGTATACTGATATTGTCCTGCATCAGAAAAGACCAATAAACTTGAATTGTATTAATTTTCCATTAACACTAACCAGCAACTTAATTACTTTATAGTCTTCTTCCCATTATAGGGAAGATTACAATATTAGTTAAATGGACAGTAGAGGTGAGGATGTGACAATGGGTAATGAAATTCCACTATTCGCGAAATAGAAAGATCTTTTTCAATCACAGCTTATCTGAAATCTGTCCCTATTCAGCAATTAAATGATAAAAACTAACAAGTTCTGTTTACTCTTACTTGCATCTTTCTTCTTCCCTAACCTCCCCTCATCCTCACTTATTACTTTTGCTGTGAAATGAGTAATGGCAACCCGGCTTTGAAGCCTTGACCATATTTATGACCATAACTCAGTGACTCCAAATTACTGCTCTTATTCGCCTCAGCCTTAGACAGAAATGCTCTCTCCTCTCTCTCTGCCTGCCTCTTCTCTGTACCCTACTTAAATCCCAATTTTATTCAAAGTTCACCTTTAGTCTCATCTTCTCCACTTACTAGAATCTGTACTTATCTGACCTTCTCTAAACTACTAGCGTATATACAGATAGAAACTTTTCTTCAAATTCTCTCCTGGAATCCCATTTTTTTCTTTGTTACCGAGAAATTACCAAGCATGACTTAAAATACTAATAATTTGCTTTCAAATATTAACTATACTTTTGCTTTTGGAACAATTAAGCCTCTCAGGCAGGGGTCGTTTATTAACAGGTACAATTTTGTTATGTCTTAAAATTGTTATATTGCCAGAAAGTAATGGACTTAAGATTCTTCCAAAACTTAAATATTTCTCTGCTTTCACTACACAAAGTAAAATAATACATTTGGTGAAGATTTTTAAAATGAATTTTTAAAGCAAATTTACCTCCCACCATGTGCACAAATTCTGATTACATCAAATTCCAAGAGATACGTGAACTTCAGAGAAATGACAGACATAAACTGCATCAATTATTCTCATTCTCCCATTTCTAACCGCCATGTGCAGCTATGACTGTGAACTGTTCATTAGCAGCCATTTCATTTATCATTCTCAAAATAATAACTGTAATTTTAAAAAAACCTTTTACATAATGCATTTGTGCTACTAACAGATGTCTTCAATCACCAGTTTCACATCATTTCTCCATATTTTCATGAATTAGAACACTAGATATATTTAAACCTAAATTTACTGAATGTTCCATAAAATTGAGTGGTGAAATTCAAGGCATGGAAAAATTAAATACACGTATATTGGCTTTCTTATGATAATTTATTTCATGTGATATAAAACTACAGGGAGGGACAAATTATTTAATTCGATCAGCAAATACATACAAAAAGAGTCAATCCAATGCAAAATCACCCACTTTGAAGAGATTTAATTGGATAGAAAATATGTCATAACTTAAACTCTGAATACATTGGATAGCCTGTGTTTTCATATATATATACTTTAAAAGCAGAATATTTTATAAATTACCTTCAGCTCATGTGATATCTTTAAAACATTGGCACTTGTATTTCCTCTTGTAAATATTAACACTTTGAGATTTATTGTTCTATTCTTGTTCTAAGATGATGAAAATTTTACAAAATATTACCTCATAAAGGTAACAATCAGGAAGAGATCTGAAGTCTGTCTCTATGAATATTTTTTTAATAATTTTTATTTTGTTATATTAGTCACCATACAGTACATCCCCAGTTTTTGATGCAATGTTCCATGATTCATGATCTGAATAAGGTCCTAGTGGAGACTGCTTAACTAGCAGAAGACATAGGAGGTGATAGGAAATTTCTTGCAAGTTCTAAATTCTAGAGATGTGAATAGAATGTATGCTCATATATGAAAAAGGCATTCAAACTACCAACCTATGCTATAGAAATATAGGCTACAAATTTGATATGTTTTATATTTCAGAGGTAATAGTTAAATAATAGTAGTAAATACAAGTAATAAATATATTTAATCACATCAACAGTCCTGCAAAGTTTAAAGAGAACTCCAAATTTTATTTCTTAATATGTACATTAATTTGTTAAAACAAAACAATAGACATTAAATGTTTGTATCTTCAAGGTAGTATCTGAAAACTTGGCAGGATGTAGAAAAATACACAGATATTGTAATTTAAAAATCAAACTGACAACTTTGGTTTGGGTTATTTTGGAAAAATAGAAGTCTTTAAGGGGCTTAAAATTGTATTTTTTATATATCTAGATCTATCTAAATATATTAATATATGTATGTAACTAAATCACGAAGCATAGTCTGTTGGATGACCAAAAATTCCACAAATTAAAATAAATTTTATGACTATAGTCTTTGTCTTTCTAAACACTGATCTCTTTAGTTTTTTCCAAAAATTACTGCCTTTCAGAAGAAGGGGATGGGCTTGGATTTCAAAATAACTTTTATTAATGTAAATACTATTACATAAAAATAATCAGTAAATATAGACTTTGAAAGGGCAACCCATATTTTCTGTCCGATGTTTAAAACAATAGTAATTCACAGAATGCCAATTTTCAGGTATAGGAATTTCCCTTCAACCAAAAGTGAGAGTATGTTTTCTAACAGAATAACGAAGAATTTGTGAGGATATATTTCCCTCCAGGACAAAATGGTATAATGTTAGGATTTAGCACCCACATATATGTGTGGAAGCTTTAGAAATGCTAATTTTCATGATACTATTTCTAATCATGATGCTACAATGCTTTTGAACATACATATTTTTATTTATTTCTTTATATTACCTTCATTTTACCCATTGATCACTATTCATATTAATATATCCTATAAATAAATGTCATTGCAATGTTTAATCATATCTGTTATTATAATGTCTAAATAATTTTGAGGCACGAAGATGACTATCCAAAAAAAAAAAAAAAAGAAAGACAGAGAGACATTTATTAACTCAGGAGCCTAATTACATTTTGAGTATATTATTCAAAAACAAATGAAAAATGGACACTATTAGTATTAACTGGGAGATGGTCATGACTACTTAAATGTAAGCATTTAAGAAACCTAACATCATCCTACATATGTTTAGTTTTCCGGGTTTTTATAAATCTATTTATTTATTTATTTATTTATTTATTTATTTATTAAGTAGGTTCTATACCCAACATAGGGCTTGAACTCATGACCCAAGGACAAGAGTCACATCCTTTACCAACTGAACCAGCCAGGTGCCCCTATTTTTCCAGGCTTTTAAACTCAACTACTTCACCATCTTAAATCCAAAACTCTAATATTTGTCATACATCTTATTAATCAAAATGCATATTATGTCGTATTCATATTAGCACTGCTTGAATTAATTTTCCTTTGAGTCATGAATTCATTTTTTCCTTTGGACTTCCATGAGGGAGCATATATCAGTCAGATAAAAAAGTTATTATAGACCACATATTTTTCCAAGGCAAATTATAAAAGATGTGGGGCAAGCATGGGAGAAAACTGAGAGTAATTTAAGTAACTGCTAATTAGAAAATGAAAGCTCTGTCATTCTACTTGTTACTTCATAAATTTTTCATTAAGTCCATTGTGAGACTGGTATAGTCATTTCCCTCTTCATAAAGTTGGGGGGAAGGAACATGAAATTACGTCAAAGGTAATTTTTTTTTATTTTAAGTAATGTCAATATCATTAAAGCATCTCATTATGGCAACACAACTGTAAAATATGTTCTCAAAATATCTGTAAAGTATCATATTAGCTCATTTAACCCCTTACCTACAGTTTTTTCTTCTTTAAATAAATTATGTCATAAAACAGCAGCTTTTTAACTTCTATTTGGCCAAATTCAAATCAATAGGAGAATAATATATCGCTTAAGTATAGCATTATTTGCTACTGCTTAACTGCTGAAACTCATGTGTATTGAAGGAAACTGGGATGAAGACATAAAGGTACATTACTATTAACCTTGAGACCAAGCTGATTTACACTACCTCAGAAACCTTCAACGCATTTAGAGTACCCAAAGGGTAGGAGATGAGGGAGGTACAGAGATGAGATGAGCCTGTTAGAGACAGACACAAGACAGAGCAAAATAAAGAAATATAAAGATGAATGACAAAGTTACATACATGTGTAACAATACATTTATTCATGGGAATAGAAAACATGAAGAAAGAAAGGCTAAATATTTAGAAAATGTTGATTAGGTGAGCTACATTTCAAAAACATAAAAAGTATGCACATAATTAAACTTGGAGATAAATTAGTATGCCTGAAAATAATTAATGTAATATAAGAAAGAATAAATTTAAACACATCATATTAGATCTATTTTTGCTGTTAATATCTAGTCTTAATATTCTAAAACTCAGTAACAACAATACAGCCTCTGAACAGAACTGTCAGTTTTGTTAACAAGTCACCTTGGTTTTTATTTTGGTTTTTTTTTTTTGGAACAATGGAAGACACCTTTATTGAATAATAATGTTTACTTCTGATATCTACATGAATCTTTTAACATGTTTTCTCTCAAGTAATTCTAAGAATTGTAAGTATATATTTTTTTTCTTCAAAGGCAGAACATTATGTGGAATAATTTTTAAACTCTTTGGTATCTTACTTATGAGAGCACAGTATTTAAAAAACATGAAAGCATATAAATAGCTCAACACATAAAAACATTGTACATCTGAAAATAAAAAGTACAGCATTTGTAAAAGAAGTGATTATAAAGCAATAAAACTGATTTCCAAAAGCCATAAATGAAAATCATTCACAATACACATGTGTACATTATTTTAAGGGCTGGAATCTACACAGGCCTACAGAATTAACTCATATCCCCATCCTTACAAATCTAAATGTTCTCCTGTAACCTATGGTTTTGAAAGTAAGTTAGAGACCTTCTGCTCTGTAACTCCTTTTGTGATCCTAAATAAAAGATGCAACTGGAAAGTATTTGTAAGAGGAGGGAGAAAAGATATGTGAAGGAAAAGAAATAGAGTTAGAATTATTAGTGGAACACGGTGGAATGAGAAAAACCTACACCTGAGCAAACACCTGAGTCTTAAATTATTTTTAAAACATATAAATGTTATCAGTAGGTTAATAATATTTTATATGAGATTTGTAATCCAAATGTCTCATTACCTAAATGATAAATACAAATATTGATATATTTACTTTTCAGATCATTTAACACAAGTCTTATTTTTATTTTTAGAAAGTCCTTCTAGTTTCAAGGAATTATTGAGTATTCTTGATATATTTATTCTGAGTACTTTCCACACATATCTTTTTCAGAGTTTTAATGTTAAAGAAGATATTATTTTTCTATTATTTCTTGCTGTTGTTTTGCCAAATGTAACTGTCACTTTTTATTGAAACATCAGAATCAGACATTTAATTCTCACAGTTTTGATGCTTAATGAAAAGTGAAAGTTAAACACAGCATGGTGGCATTCAAATGCATGGTGAATCCATAGCATCCTGCAACTTAGCCCTTAAGAGAATGTGCAAAACACCAAGAAAAAAAATTATACAAAAAAGTAAAGCTAACATATTTAGAGGTGAGACTGACAAATTATCACAAATCACTAAAAAAGTTATGAACAAAATAGTGCAGACTCAGGGAGGAGGGGAGCAAGGAAATCACTATCTTGCATATCAAATCTATAAAATGGGGAAGAACCACATTTGAGACTCACATTGAAATATCTGAATTTAATTAACCCTTGGGATTACTACCAAGGTAATAATGCTCAAGGAAAAGTCAATTAAGGAAGTAGAAACCTTATTCTATTTGACTCTATTAGACATCTCTACATAAATATCAGTTCATTTTTGAGGGAATTTCAGTTGTTTTACCTCAAAATTGACAGTATATTAAAAACAAGAGGGGGAAGGAAAACATTTTCTCTTTTCAAGTTTCCAGAAAATCCTCATTACATTATAATGTTAAAAGAAAAAAGTCAATCTTTTTGCATGAAATACTCTGCTGAAGATATATTTTTTTTTAATAATAAGAGTATTATTTTCACCTTTTTGGATTTCTTAAAATCCTTTTGCATCTCTCTGTACTACTGCACACACACACAAAAAAGTCTCCATTGCATATTCTGAAACAATGTCAAATCTGTATTTACGGCTATGAATTTCGATTTATTTGTTTATCTAGAATTTGTCAGTTTTTAGAGTTCCTAAGTAGATTGAGAACCTTAGTAATAAAGGTCTTTCACACTTTTTTTCACTTCTGGATAGGAGATTTATCTCTAAATTGGTGAAGTCTATACATATTTTCAGAATTCTCAACACACATAATTATGCAAAGTGTACGAAGAAGCAAAACAGAGTCACAAGGAGGTGTTATAAGCCTAGGCTTAGAAAACCATTTCTGACAGCATACTCTACAACAATACTTAATTGGGTATATGAATCTTATTAGAAATATTTCCAAGTTTTTATTACTCCAATGTGTGCCTCAAAAAGATCTCTACGTGTTTAGATAAAGGCTGATTATACAAATGGTGACAGAATCACTTCAGAAGTACTCACATTCTAGTTTTCAGAAAAACTAAGCATTTGCCTCAGGAAGGCAAAAAGCAGGCTTTCAGAAAACTTTGTATCTCTATGTATCTAAATGTAGACTTGTGATTCAAGGCTATAATTCTATCATTTCTTCTTATGTTTACCAGAAGTTTAAAGCAGTATCAAATACTGTTTCTAGGTCTACATGATATTACACTAAATTAGTCATCCAGTAAATTCATTACATTCTTCCCTCCATGAATAAAGTGCAATAAAGTTATTTTATAGTAACCATTATTCCCAGTGAAATTTGAAATATAAATTATGGCTAGTTCAATTCATGAGCCTTGCATTTTTAAATAAACACATATCCTTTTTATGGACATAGATTTTATTGTATAATTTCTATTAAAAGTAATCATGAAGGCAGAATTTTTTTAAATGTGCTTGCATTCATAGAGAGTTAGTTCATAGAGATATTTTAATAAGGTCTTCAGAATCATGTACACATAAACCCAACATCAAAATTAGTATATTTCTGAATCTGTTGTTTTAATATCATCATACGCAAATAAATTCTAGTATTATAAGCATAATAAAAGTACTAGATTTAGATTAAGTCTCAGAATATAAAAACTTCACTTTGTCATTTTGTGTCATTTTGTGTCAAATTGTGATTTAGAATATGAATATATTTTGAATATATGATGTGATTTAAAGCAAATCATAAATCCTCAAAATGCTCAGTGGAATCTACAAATACAAGTTGGTATACGTTATAACGTACTTAACTGAACTTACTACAGGTTTCCCTCGCTTCGCAAAAGTAGTGTTCCTATGAAACCCTTCATAAGCCAAAATGGCACGAAGTGAAGAGTATCCCTCACTTTCCGAAAGTTTGCCTTATGCCACTTCACTTTTAAGACCTACAAAAGTACAGTAACAGCTTTTTTTGGGAGCAAAGGCCTCTTTGGATTTCTTTTGGTTAATGAAAATAGGTACTAACGCAGATCTTTCATGAAAATGAAGTTGTGTGGGGCACTTGGGTGGCTCAGTGGGTTAAGCGACCAACTCGATTTCAGCTCAGGTCATGATCTCAGGGGCATGAGATCCAGCCCCGCATTGTGCTCCATGCTCTGAAAAGGGAGTTTGCTGGAGACTCTGTCCCTCTGCCCCTCCCCCCACATGCACGTGCATCCTCTCTCTTTCCCAAATAAATAAATCTTTAAAATAACCAAAGTGAGGTGGCATAACGTGAATTTTCAGAAAGCAGGGGATACTTGTGTATGCACAACTACAGATTGCTGTATAAGGACAATGATTTTAAAAATCAAATAAGTATTTAAAAAATCATTTTGCCATTGAGAACTAGTTTTGTGCCCTGAAACAACAGTACATCTAATCATCTTCATTGATTTATTAAAGCATTTATTCTATATGTATATATGTGATTCAGTAGTAGGAAAATTGGTTTAAAAATCCCATTTAAAGCACAATGTGGAGAAAATTCATTTTCACGCGATTGTATTTAAGGCATCCCTACAGCTTTTGAAAGTAGGAGTGAAATGTCATAAAATAGTCCGTGCGGAAACATACACGCTTTAGTGCATTTGTGCAAGTGACAGTCTTTCTAGTACAGCGTTTGAAGTTACTTTTCATTAATTTTTATCTTTTAGAACTGGGAATTTTTATAGCTGATGTAAGTTTAACAAATTCATATCCTCACGATAACTTTATTTTCCTTCGTAATACTAATGGAAAGGATGGATGTACAAGAGATTCCTAAGCAGTTTCTTTATTGTAAATGATGAAGGTTCAAATAGAAGCAAGGAGAGAACAAAATACAAAAGAAGGATAAAACAGTCTGAAGCACAAGCCATAAAGCGTAAGTCATGACTGCTAAAAAACAAAACAAAACAAAACAACAGTGATTGGTGTCATCTGTGCTGGTATGTGAAGATAGTAAGTGCACCGTGGCTCCAGGGACATCGAAGACGCAGCACTGCAAACAGCAATGAGCCTATGAACTGGAAATCTGGCTTAACATACGTAGAGCCACAAGCAATGCACTAGTTGGTCTTTTCAATCATAATCTCTCATGGAATTTGTTGATTACGAATAACATGAAATCAATATCTCTTTTCCACAAACAATAATTGGTGATCATTATTCATTTTTAACTTTAAAAAACCATAACTCAAAGCATTACATCACATTCTCAAGTTGTGGGACGAAGACAACGCCCTTGACAGGACTACAACTGATGCTCAGTTTATGTTTGTTGCATTTGAGTGTGTAACTTCTTATTCGATAAAAGTTTCCTTCTCATTCTTTCATGAACATTTCAGGAAATTTAAATTCTTTGTTAAAATTTCTATAATTTGATGCTTGATAATCAGACTATATACATACAAAAAAGAAATAATTCTACTACAGCAATCTGTATTTCAATAGATCATTTTCAAATAAAATATGTTTTAAAGAATTTAGAAGCACTTTAAAATTTCAGATACCTATAATAAACATAAAGAGTACAATAAAGAAACATTTACCATTTTTATCCATGGAATTTGGTTCTGATTGTTTCTTGCCAATATCAGCAAAGGAACGAACAATGGGAATTCTATTGGTGAGTTTTTTCTGATTCTGGTGGTGATGCTGTTTCATCAGTGCCTCATGAACCCTGTGGCGTACGTCCTCATTGAGCTGACCTGAGCTCACTTGTTGGTCAAGGACCATATCTGAAGGAGGAAGACAAGAAAAGATTAGCACAGTAAATTAGCATAGTATGCAAGCAGCAAACCACTAAGTCCAAATATACATACCCCAGATAATATGATTCATCTTAAAATAGAATGAATTCCTTTAAAAAACCTCAAAAAGTTGTAACTTTTTGTTAAAACATTGCACCAAAAAAAGACTTGGGAAAATTTTACTATAAACCATTCAATTTTAAATATGTAATAATTTCATGAAGTATTATTTTTTAAATGGACATAGTTGCATTGAGAACAAGCACTTAATATTCTCAATTATTCACGCTGATGGGAGGAAACAGTAGCAGGGATAATATCAAGATAATTAGTATGTTTAAAATTGTAAAGTGGTTTATACTTATATTTTAATATGGTTCTTCTCTCTTTTTCTAGCAGAAAATGATTTCCAAGTTTCCTCCTTAAGTAAACAAAAGTCCATCTGCAAAAATCTGATGCAGGGAGGCTTAGGCAGCTATCTAGTTGGTTGTATTTGGAGAGTAAACAATTCTTACACTGATATAAAGTCAGCCCCCTCAAAGCTTCCTTGAAAATGTATTTATATTAAAAAGGTCTTCTATAACCATAAAACAAAGAATAAAGGTGAGATTTCAGAGGGCTATAATTAAGCAGATTGATATTTACCATATGTAGTGTCAGAAATGTCTATAAAATAAGTAGATGAGTAAATTTTAAGTTTTTTGGTACTACAAAATCACTTCAATAAACCTCATTGTAGGAAGAAGGATGGTAGATGGTGAAGTTGGAGGATCCTGAGCTTACCCCGCCCCACAGATACATTGAAGCAATAGCTACATTTACACAGCTAACTGTAAAAATGCCTGAAGAGTGGCAGAAGAGACATTCCACAGCTAGCCATAGAGAGAAGGTTGCATACAAAAGGGTAAGGAAGGCAGAGATGTGGTTGGGAACCAAACTCCTGGCAGTATTAATCCCAAATAGAAGGGACATCACAGACATGGAAAGGCAAGAGGATCAGACCCCACACCAGGCTCTCCTGGCACTGAGGACCTACACTGGGAGGACTAGTCCCCTTAACATCTGCCTTCGAAAACCAGCAGGGCTTAACTCCAGGGGAGCCTGAGGGCAATAGGAAACTTGAGTCTCCACTCCTAAAGAGACAGCATACTAAATAATTCAGCTGAAGACAGCACAGAAGCAGCGGTTTGAAAAGTGCCTGGGGTATAGGTGAAGGAAACTTATTGACTAATCTTAGAAAGTATACCAAAGAGGCAGGGATCTACAGGATATTTCTCTGAGAGCAAAAGTGCTGGCAGGTGCCATTTCTTTTCCCCTCCTCCAGCCTAGACAGCAGGACATTTGTGGGAGCCAACTCTACCAAGCTCCATCTACCCTGCTAGCACTGTGTGCCCCAACTGAGCATTCTCATGTGGTTCCACCTCACTCAACCTTCTTGCCTTTCCAAGCATCCCTCCAAAGCAGCTCCTCACTGGATCTGACTCCAGAAGCAATGACAACGAAGGCAAAAATAAACAAATGGGACTCTATCAACCTACAAATCTTCGGCACAGCAAAAGAAATCAACAAAATAAAAAGACAACCTCCCGAATGGTAAAAGATATTTGCAAATCATATATTTGATAAGGGGCCAATATCCAAAATACATAAAGAACTCATACAACTCGACATCAAAAAATAAAAATAAAAAAATACACAACCTGATTACAGAGGACCTGAATAGACATTTTGAAAAAAAGAAGACCACAGGTGGCCAACAGGCACAGGAAAAGATGTTTAACATCACTAATCATGAGGAGATGCAAATCAAAACCACAATCAAAACAGGTGTAACCATTCCTTACACATGTCAGAATGACTAGTATCCAAAAAGATAAGAAATAACAAGAGTTAGAGACAATGTGGAGAAAAGGGAACCCTTCTGCACTGTTGGTGAGATTGTAAGTTGGTGCAACCACTGTGGAAAACAGTATGGAGGTTCCTTTAAAAATTAAAAATATAATTACCATATATCCAGTAAGTCCACTAATGGGTATTTATCCAAAGAAAATGTAAACATTAATTTTAAAAGATAAATGCTGGGATGCCTGGGTGACTCAGTTGGTTAAGTGTCTGCCTTTGGCTCAGGTCATGATCCCAGGGTCCTGGGATCAAGTGCTGCATTGGGCTCCTTGCTCAGCAGGGAGCCTGCTTCTCCCTCTACCTGCCGCTCCCCCTGCTTGTATGTTCTTTTTCTCTCTCTGACAAATAAATAAATAAAATCTTTAAAAAAAAAAAGATAAATGCTTCCCCATGATTATTGCAGCATAGTTTACAATAAGCAAGATATGGAAGCAACCTAAGTGTCCACTGATAGATGAATGGATAAAGATGGATAAAGATGATGAATGGATAAAGATATAGATATAGATAGATATAGATATAGATATATAATGGAATATTAGCAACAAAAAAGCAGGAGAGCTTGACATTTGTGATAACATGGATGGACGTAAAGGATATTATGCTAAGTGAAATAAGTCAGACAAAGACAAACACCATATGATTTCACATACATGTGAAATCTAAAAAACAAAAGAAATGAACAAACAAACAAATAGACTCTTAAATATAGAGACCAACTGCTGGTTGCCACCAGGGAGGTAGGTAGAGGGATGAATGAAATAGATAAAGGAAATTAAGAGGTACAAACTTCTACTTATAAAGTAAATAAGTCATGGAGATGAAAGGTACAACATAGGGAATGTAGTCGGTTATATTGTAATAACATTGTACAGGAACAGATAATGACAACACTTATGGAGGTGAGCACTGAGTAATGCACAGAATTGCTGAATCAATAAGTTGTACACCTGAAACTAATATAACATTGTATGCCAATTATATGTCAATAAAAATTTTTTATACTTCTATAATAATTTTTAAATTTTTTTAAATTTAAAAACATAGTCAATTCTGTTTTTAAAGAAATAATCCAAGTTGCAAAAGAATTTATACTGTATGATTCCATTTATGGCACATACACACATACAGAGAAAGGACACCATAATGATACACACCAAATTGTGTAAGAATGGGTAGGGGTAGGAGTAAAGGGAAACTTTAAAGTTTTGCCTTAGAATTAGATCAAACCATATAAAACTGCCATAATTGAAAGTCAGCAGTTTCATAACATTTTAATTTTTTGCATGAGGAGTTTTATGTAATAAAAAATACTAAAGAACACTAACCAATCACAAAATTATCTCCTTTTTCAAAATGAGGGGATTTGGAAGAGAGAAATACATGAAACAGAGGATTTTTAGGGCAGTGAAAATACTCTTTATGATATCCTAATGGATATATGTCATTATACTTTCATCCAAACCCATATAGAATGTATAACACTCAGAGTGAATTCTAATATTAACCGTGGACTTTATGTGATAGTGATGTGTCAACATAGGTTCATCAGTTGTAACCAACATAATTTTCTGGTAGAGAATGTTGATAATGAGGGAAGCTACGCATGTGTGGGGTCAAGGGTTTATAGGAAATCTCTCTATCTTCCCCTCAGCTTTTCGGTGACTCTGAAGCTTTTCTAAAAACTAAATTCATAATTTAAAAACAACCTCAGTATAATTAAACTTCTCTTAGATGATCAAATATTACTCTATTTAATTTTTTGAGGCACTAACTCCTTATATAAAGCAATCGTATCACAATGAATTGCCTTCCACAGTCCTACTGAGTGCAACAAAAGATTGAATATTAGCAGAATTCTCCCATACAATGTTTACTTCAGTGTAAAAGGGAAGAACTAGGGAAACAGACTTGGGTCACTGTATCAGATTCTAGCTGTGTGATCTTGTAAAGTTGGATAACCTGAGGGTTCTTACTTATAAAATGGAGATAATATCTATCTCTTGTGCTGTAGGCCTAAGGACATAAAGCACCTAATGGAATGATTAGAATATTGAGACCTTCAGTAAATATTTCCCAGTATAAGATTTTCTTTGCAATTTCCATTAAGTAGATTATGGGTCCCTGGTTTGGATTTTGTGGTGGTTTTAATGCATTCATATTTATTTTATAATAGTATATCAAGTAGACGCAAAGTAGGGTTTATCAATAATAGAAAACTCAGAGGAGGTAGTTCAAGATGGTGATGTAGGAAGATATGAATTCACCTCTTCCCATGGACAAAACAAATATACAACTACATATGGAAAAAAAAATAGCCCCTAAAAGAACCTGAGAACTAGCTGAACACCTGCTCCACAACAAAGGATAAAAGGACCACATCAAGACTGGTAGGAGAGGCAGAGACATGCTCTCACCAAAAACCACACCCCTAAAGGGGCAACCCACAATCCGGAGGGAGCTCAAAAAACATGTGTGTGTACACACACATGCACACATATGTATAAAACATGATAGACATTAAAAAATTTAGATATAGATATAGATCACTTCTCACTAAGGGAAAGAAGTTTGAACCCCATGCAAGACACCCCTACCCTCAGGTCCTGCACCAGAGAAAGAAGCTCCAAAATGCCCAGCTTTGAAAACCAATGGGGATTATGTTCAGGGGAAACACAGGACATAGGGAATGAAGATTCTGCTCTTAAAGGGCTTATGTGCAGAACAACACTCTTTGGGACCCAGAATAAAAAGCAGCATTTTGAAAAGAGACTAGATTATAAGTGAAGGAGATTTACTTGCTAAACTTAAAGCTACCAGAGAGGCAGAAGTCTGTTGGGACTCTCTCCAGGGATGGCATGCCGGCAGATGCCACTGTTATTGGCTCCTTCTACTTTACTGACACCAACACTGGTAGGTGCCATTTTGGCACCCTCACTCTAGTGACCTAACAGCAGAGGTAAGCAACCCTGGCCCCCTCCTATCCCCCGGCTGCTCATCCAGCACCACCAGAGCCAAGGGGCACACCCAGCCTACACAAGGGATACCCCCTGAGTGGCAGGCTCAGGTGGCCAGGGTGACTGAATTTCTGAACCACAAAGTTCTAAAACAATCCAAGAGACAGCCTGAGAGTCAACCGAGAACTAGGGTAAGGTTAAATGACAAGGTTCAACTCCTAAACAGAGCCGTTCCTTCAAGACGGCTCTAGATAACTGTTCCACATAACACCAGAAACAAATACAGAAAATCAAGCAAAATGAGAAAACAGAGAAACACATGTTTCATAAAGTAATAAGATAAAACCCCAGAAAAAAACCTTAATGAAACAGAGATAATTAATTTACTGAATAAAGAGTTCAAATTAATGGCCATAAAGATATTCACTAAAATCAGAAGAAGAATGAGTGAACACACCTAGAACTTCAACAAAGAGATAGGAAATATAAGAAAGTACGAAATAGAACTCACAGAGCTGAAGAATATAATAACTGAAGTGAAAAATATACTAGAGGGAATCAAAAGCAGACTAGATGACACAGAAAAACAGACTGTGACCTAGAAGACAGGATAGTGGAAACCATTAAAACAAAACAGCAAAAAGAAAAAAAAGGAAATTTAAAAATATGACGATAGCTTAAGGGACCTGTGAGACAACAGCAAGCATACTAACAGTCATATTACAGGGGTCCCAGAAGAGAAGAGAGAAAAGAAGGATCAAACAAAACTTATTTGAAAAGACAATGGTTGAAGAGTTCCCTAACCTGGGAGAGGAAACAAACATCTAAGTCCAGGAACACAAAAAGTCCCAAATAAGATTAATCCAAAAAGATCCACACAAAGATGCATTGTAATTAAAATGCCAAAAGCTAAAGATAAAAAGGGAATCCTAAAACAAGAGAAAAACAACTAGTTACATTCAAGGGAAACCCCATAAGACTACCTGCTGAATTTTCAGCAGAAACTTTGCAGGCCAGAAGATAGTGGCATGATATATTCAAAATGCAGAAAGGAGAAAACTTTCAACCAAGAATGCTCTGCCTGTCAAGGTTATAATTCAGAATTGAAAGGAAAACAAAAAAGAGTTTCTCAGACAAGCAAAAGCTAAGGAAGTTCATCACCACTAAACTGGACTGAGAAGCATTTGTTAAAGCGACTTCTTTAAGCTAAAGAGTAAAGGCCATAACCAGAAATAATATATAAGATAAAATCTCACTACTAAAGACAAATATATATTAAAGGTAGCAGATAAAGTACTTATAAAGCTAGTATGAAGATTAAAAAACAAAAGTAGTAAAATCAACTATTATCTACAATAGTTAGGTTAGAAATACACACAAAAAAGACATAAAATATGATCTAAAAATGATAAAACAGATTGGGGAGAGCATAAACAGAGTACCTTTAGAAGGTGGCCAAACTCAAGTGACTATCAACTTAAAATAGATTGCCATATATATGTTATTATATTGAATCTCACCATGACCACAAACCAAAAACCTATACTAGATACACAAAAAATAATGAGAAAGGAATATAAACATAAGACTAAAGAAAGCCATCAAATCACAAGGGAAAAAAATAAGAGAAGAGAAAAGAAACAGAGAATAATTACAAAATAGGGCAGGCAAGGAATGTGATAAGAAGGCACACCAATAACTTTAAAAGATGAATTGGTATTTATTCCAGGAATGAAAGAATGGTTAAACATCTGAAAATCAATCAACATGATATACATTAGCAAAATGAGAGATAAAAATCATATGATCGTCTCAATAGATGCAGAAAAAGTATTTGACAAAATACAACACCATTTATGATAAAAATCCTCAACAAAGTAGGTATAGGCAAATGTACTTTGACATAATAAAGACCATATAGGACAATTCCACATACTCAATGGTGAAAAGCTGAAAGCTTTTCCTCCAAGATCAGGAACAGGACAAGGAGGCTCATTCTCATCACTCTTAGTCAACATAGTATTGGAAGTTCTAGCCATAACAATTAAGCAAGAAAAAGAAATAAAAAGCATTCAAATTGGTAAGAAAGAAGTAAAACTATCACTATTTGTGAATGACATGATACTATATGTAGAAAACCCTAAAGATGCCACCAAAAAATATTATAACTAATAAATTAATTCAATAAAGTTGAAAGATACAGAAGTCTATTGCATTTCTATAAACTAATAATAAACTATCAGAAAAAGAAATTTTTAAAAATCCCATTCACAATTACATCCAAAAGAATAAAATGCCTAGGAATAAATTTAACCAAGGAGGTACATACCTATACACTGAAAACTATACAACATTAATGAAAAACAAAAACAAAAACAGAAGACACAAACAAATGGGAAGTTATACCATGCTCACAGATTGAAAGAATTAATATTGTTAAAATTTCCATTCTACCCACAGCAATCTACAGATTCAATGTAATCTCTATCAAAATAAAATGGCCTCACAGAACTAAAACAAATAGTCTTAAAATTTGTATGGAACCACAAAAGACCCCAAAAGCCAAAAAGCAATCTTGAGAAGAATAAAGCTGAAGGTGTCATCATCCCTGATTTCAAATGACACTACAAAGCCATAGTATTCAAAACAGCATGGCACTGGCACAAAAATAGACACATAGATCAGTGAAACAGAATAGAGCCCAGAAATAAACCAATGCATAGATGGTCAATCTACAACAAATGAGGCAAAAACATACAATAGGGAAAAATAATCTCTTCAATAAATTATGTTGAGAAAACTACATGCAGAAGAATGAAGCTGGATAACTATCTTACACCATACATAAAAATTAACTAAAAATGCGGGGCGCCTGGGTGGCACAGTCGTTAGGCATCTGCCTTCGGCTCAGGGCGTGATCCCGGCGTTATGGGATCAAGCCCCACATCAGGCTCCTCCGCTATGAGCCTGCTTCTTCCTCTCCCACTCCCCCTGCTTGTGTTCCCTCTCTCGCTGGCTGTCTCTATCTCTGTCAAATAAATAAAAGAAAATTTTTAAAAAAAATTAACAAAAAATGGATTAAGGACTTGAGTGTAAGACCTAAAACCTTAAAATTCCTAGAAGAAAGCTTAGGCAACTTAGGCAGTCATTTCTTTGACATTAGATGTAGCAACATTCTTCTAGATATGTCTCCTCAGGCAAGGGCAACAAAAGTAAAAATAAACAAATGGGACTACATCAAACTAAAAAGCTTTTGCACAGCAAAGGAAACTATCAACAAAACAAAAAGGCAACCTACTGAATAAGAGAAAATATTTGCAAACCAAATATCTGATAAAGGGCTCATATGCACAATATATAAGGAACTCCTACAACTCAATAGCAAAAGGCAAAAAAATCAATTAAAAAATGGAAAAAAGACCTGAATAGACATTTTCCCAAAGACATATGGATGGCTAAGAGGGAAATGAAAAGATGCTCATCACTAATCATCAGGAAATACAACCACACTGAGATATCACCTCACATCTGTTAGAATGACTAATATCAAAAAGACAAGTAATAACAAGTGTTGGTAAGGATGTGAAGAAAAGGGAACCCTTGTGCACTGTTGGTAGGAATGCAAATTGGTGCAGCCACAATGGAAAACAGTATTTTTCAAAAAATTTAAAAACAACTACCATTTGATCCAGCAATTCCTCTTCTGAGTATGTATCTAAAGAAAATGAAAACACCAACTCAGAAAGGTATATGCAGCCCTATGTTTACTGCAACATAATTTACAACAGCCAAGATATAGAAGCAACCTACATGTCTGTCTATCTATCGATCTATCAATCTATCGATCTACCTATGCAGCTAGAATAATGGAATATTATTCAGCCACAAAAAAGAATAAACTCTTGCTATTTGTGACAACGTGGATGAACTTGGAGGGTATTATGTTAAGTGAAATAAGTCAGACAGAGAAAGACAAATACTGTAAGATTTCATTTATATGTGTTACTTAAAAAGTGAAACAGATGAACATAAAAAACAAAACAAACCAGACTCACAGATATAGAGAAGAGACTGATAGTTCCCTAGGAGAAGGCAAGTTGGGGGAGGGCAGAATTGGTGAAAAAGATCAAGAGATATAAACTTCCAGTTATACAATAAATAAGTCATGGAGATGTAATATATAGCACAAGGAACACAGATAATATTGTATTAACTTTATATAGAGACAGATGTTAACTAGCCTTACATGGTGATCATTTCAAAATGTATATAAATGTCAAATTGCTATGTTGTACACCTGAAACTAATATAATATGTGTGCCAATTATACTTCAATTTAAAAAACCATAAACCCCAATCAAACTATAAAACAATGAATTTCATTGGCTCACATAACAGAAAATCAAAGTTAGGCTGGATTTAATTCTAGTCCTCTGACTCTGTCATGTGTGAGTTTAACCTAAGGTTGATTTTCCTTATGGTCATAAAGTAAGTGCCAATAGCAACAAAGAAATACATGTCTTTGTTGATATCCATATATTCTTTGATTTTTTGTGACTTTCTCTTAAAAGGAGGTTCTTTTTCTTCTACCCAGGAAAAATTCTCTTAAATCCAACTGACATAGCCCTGCCCATGCTGAGACAATCCCTAGCTAAGGAAACAGTGCCCCTATGACTGGACGAGGCTGATCAAGAACTACCCTTCACTCGAACTGGTTCTCTAAACCACAGGTATTCGCAGAATTTCATATAATTTTCATTAAATATTAAATTTTAAAATTTAATCAAAATATTAATTTTGCAAAATATTAAATTTCTCTTTATTGTTTTTTAATTGTGTAAAATGTAATAACCATTCTTAGCTCATTGGCCTGACAAAATCAGACCGTGTTTGAGTATAATTTGCCAACCTTTGCTCTGTAACTTTGCTGTTTACAATGAAAAGAGGTAGAATTTATGTTCAGAAATCAGCCATAATATTCACTATAATTACCTCTAACATCCCTTTCAATTCTGAAACTATGATAGTATAGAATATTTAAATCTATACCTCACTTCTTTGGAGATGAGTAGTTATAATATCCTGGAATTAATTTGAAATAAAAGAAATGATAAATTGCCAACATATGGGACTTTACACTGAAACTTTGCTAAGAGGGAAAAATGTACACAAAATATGCTGCATACACTTCATAATGCGAGTTGTAAAGTAGGTTATTAAAACACCAGAAGGGTACCACGGTACCACAGCTTCATCTGTAAGCCATAATGTGTATCCCCAGTTCAATATTCTAATCAAAATCAAATGACTCATATAAAACCCCATGTACATGGTTATGATTTTTAGTTCTTACCAAAGTGCAGTCTTTCCAGGCTTAAGCACTACAAAAACCCATAAGCCACTAGCTTCACAGTCTTTCAGAAATAAGGTCTTTATTTGAAACAGTTACATAAGAGAAAGTAAATAGAAAAAAAAAATGCTCATCTGCTCATTAGCCACACAGAAATACACAGTAAACTCCTCTGAGGTATAACTGCATCAAATATATCTTAATGAACTAGAAAAGTTAATCATCTTGCTTAAGAATATAACTTATACTGAGGTGAGATTTTAAGTACCAATGGGAGCCTGATTCACTAATCACTTTCATTGTTCTCTTCACCACTATAATATATACTAGTATTAACCTTGAAAAGTAGGAAAGGATAATGAACCATAATGGTTTTGGGCTCAAAATCAAGTCCTACACTCTCAGCCGGCTATGATGTCTAAATAACACAGTCTAGCCTGCCAAAGCATAATGTCAGGATCTGGGTGGTATCAGGAGAAGCAAGAACGAAAAGGATAAATAGGTCAGACTCTTCTAGCACTAAGCAGGCTCTAGGCACACTAGTAGCATTTCTGTAAAAAGGCCTCAGAAAATGAAAAATTATTTTTCATCTAATCAGGCAATTATTTATCATGATCAATCAATCTTGACCACTGAATGAAAACCTCCAGAGAACATGAGATTTACAGATTCTTTAGAAATCTCTGCCTCTTAAAAGATAATCATATAAATTCTTTGTCTTAAAAACCCATTGCCTTAACTTTGAAAGATGCTGGGGTTGGGGCGGGGAGTGAGAAATAAGAAGGGTCTAAATTCAGCAATTTGCTTGACAGCACTAACAGGAATGTATATACTAAAATTGTGAACTACCCTAAGAATTCTTACTTTCCAGAACAAGGATGTAATAGTATGGACATGTTAAACAATATGTGACTATTCCCATACTCCCAAATCTGCAGATTACACTCAGTGAAGCAAACTTCAATCTTTTCTTTCAGTAGAATATTTTACACAACAAAAGTTGTTTTAATGAGTGGAGAGCTATGATTGATAATCTGTCCATGGTCCTAACTTTGGTTTGGTTTTCATTTCTTATTCCCATTGACAGAATTAGGTTAAAGCATAAAACTGCAAAGAGAATATTTCCATTACTAATCTTTACAGTGCTGAATTTCAAAGAGATTGACAAAGACCATAAAATCGCCTGTAATTTATATAAATATAATTAAGAAGCATTTTAAATACAATTAATCTCCATCAGAATAAATCACAGTAACAAAATATATCTGAAGAAATTTGGTTTTGAAAAGGTTAAATAATATTTTGAAGGAGGAAGTTTAAATTTATTCTGAGTTCCCTGAAACATTGAGAAATAGACATTTTTAAATTAACTTTGTCCAAAAGAAAATCCTACTTTAATTATACCAGACATTCTTGACAGACCTGCCAGATACAAATGGGATTTTCTCCTGCTAAGTCTACAAAAATCTCTTTAAAGAATTATCTCAGACTCTATTAAAAACATATCAGAACACTGATATAAAAATCCTTGATTATTCTAAAACAATATCTGGGTCATATTTCTCTGTTAGAAAATGTCTAGAAAATATTAATGCTGCAGAGCCTGTGTATTCACAAAGTTTAAGAGTTTAGAGCCCTTAAAGATAAATACTATATTCAGCTTTTGGAAAACTGAAACTAGTGACTAATATGCTAGTAACTGCCTAACATATAGAAAAACATGAAAAATATGAGGTGAAGAAGAGTTCCAGATCCTCTTGTTAATCACTATGGTCACAAGTTATCATGAAATAGAATAAAACAAAACTTACGATTATAGATTAATAAAAGAAATTATTCCCATCGCTGCAAGTATCACCTATGACATATCACTTTCTGTTTACGTGTTTATAGAACAGGGGGTATATCCTCCTCCCTATCTCATAAGGTTAACTGTGCTAATAAAATATAATGAATGTGAAAATACAAAGTTAGAAGCCTTGAAAATGTAAAGTATACTTATTACACACTTAGTAATACAGCTCAATTGTCACAAAGTAAAAATAGCAATAAGTAAACAATAAGAAAATAATTACAAACTCTAGGGAGAAAATGTCTTAATAAGATTTTATTGAGGGCAGAAATAAATACCTTTGTATTAAATGAGTCAAATTACAATTACTCAAAGACAGGAAATCTCATTAATGAGTGAAAAGAAATTTAAGGTAATAATGATCAACAAATATTTTTAATCATATTTTTAATGTGGTACTAGCTCTAAACTACTGACATCTTCTGAATGGCATTTTATAGACTGCTCTACACTGAAAATGGGACATTCAAGTTGAGCTACTTTGGAGACATAAAGATACAGACTAATTAGACGAGCAGAAAGAATAAAAGCTATTTGGGGTATCAAAACTTCCATTGAACTACTTTCCTTTGTAAGGATAGACTCAGAAAATGTAATTTGCTTTCAAGAGCAAGAATTAACACAGCTAACAACCCTCCCATATTCTACAGAACTGAGCTTAGGGAAGGGGGCAGCAGTAGGGAAAGGAAACATAAATTTAGACAATAAAACTGAACTAAGGTGATAAGATGAACAGAGTTTCTGTCAAATTCATGGGAGGATTTCCTGGTAGAAGTAAATTTCTAAAGAAAGCATTAGAAATTACATACTTTAAGACATTTAAAACCTGGTAAAACTATGAAGGGTTTTTCTGAGGTTAATTTTGCCAGGTTGAGGAATCTGACAGTTTCATTAGATACAGCCAGTCCAAAAGTTATTTGGATTAATCCATTTTCAAAGGTAATGCCATCACTGACATAAATAAACTTCTTATTTTGGGCAAGACCTTTAACCTTCTGAATCTCATTTCTTCATTTATGAAGTAAGGATAAACAATCATAATACTAACCCTCAATTTTGTTTTGAATATCAAAAAGATAGCAGAGAATTACTAAAAAGAGCTTCCTAAACTGCAAAGTACCATGAAAATGTCATTTGGTTCCTAATTAAAACATAAAAAAGTTTATGGGCTATCAGCAGGACCCCATAATGTAAAGCTAGGAAATTAAGTTGGATAGTTACTATGCCAGCATTCACAAGAAGTTTGCTAATTCCTAAGTTAACCATTTTCTCTAAGTCTTGATTTAGTGTTATCCATCACTGTATCTGTGTTTTTCTGAAAAATATACTGTATTTAACTTCATATAGTCTTTTTGGCTCTATTTATGTATTTATGTATTTTATTTTTTCTAGTTATGTATTTTAAAGGGAAAGCTCTTTATAGGGGTAGTATGAAATTCTGGGAAAGAAGGAAAAGAAGGTCTATCTAACCCATTTTTTCTGTTTTGATTTTGTTTTTGCTTAATATTGTAGGCCAAGATATCTTTCCATATTTACTTTTCTTTTCATGCATATTGCAATGTATGCATGCCTATCAGCTCCAATGACCAAATAAATAATTTTTAAAGTAATTAAACTATCATTAAAATGTGGGCAACATCCACTTCAAGCCATTCTCTTTCTTCAGACAGTGGTTGTAGTGTAATATAAGGAACACATAGCTTATAGTCAGAGGCCTTTAGATGGAACAAGGGCCCCGAAAGTTGCAGAATTTCTATTTTCTTACTGAAAAATGGGAATGACACTTAATTCATGAGACTATTTGGAAGATTAAATTATGTCTATTTTTTTGTATAATATTCTTTCACTTCTGGAATCAAAAAAACATTCACAGAGTTTTGGAGGGCTTTTTTTTTCCATTACTACAATATAATTTAGACATTAAAGTTTCCCTTAAGTCTTTCTACTTTACAAATAAATTCTACATGGAACTGCTTTTCTTTTTTCCAAACTAGAAATTTTTGAAAACCGCCTGTGTCGTTGCTTTATTTTTATTTTTAAAATCTCCATTAACTATTTCATTTATACTCTTTCAAAACTCTTTTTTCTATTATTTTGCTTTTACTAAAATGTGTTTGTCTTCCAGATCAAAAGATACTGGAGTTCTTTCCTCTATTTTCAGAGTAACAGTAAGATGCTTCCTAAGCATAGCTCCTTGTGTTATATGGACATAACAGACTTCTAATACAAATCTTTCATCTCAGGGGTTAGTCATAATATTAAATTACAAGATAATCTCAACTGCATCACTTGGCATCCTCTGGAATTCATGAGTTTTAATTCAGTTTAAAATAAATGGCCATACCTTTCTGTTTTATTCTAAATTAACATTTTCCCTATGAACTGATTTTTTTTATTTGATTATTTCGTGCATTTGAATATTAAAAAATTCCATCTCTAGCTTTATGGGTTTTTCCTTCAATTTCTTTATGGTGACAGCTTAATTAAGCACAATAGTGAAAAACAATATATATTAAATGGGAGTCAGAATACCTAGGTTCTTGTTCTAGATGTGCCAGTGACAAGTTGGACCACATTTCTCTGAGTTTCAACTTCTTTTATCTTAAACGAGGGAGTAGGAGAAAGTTAATTTTAAGCTCTCATATGCTGATCATAAGAATTAATTTTCCAAAGGTACACATACAGAGAATTATAAGGAAAAAGGAATAACAAAAATCAGCTATACCCATACGAGTAAAATAGACTAAGGGAAAAAAATATATACCTGCAATTTCTTCTAAAGTGTTGGCATGCATGTCCAGCAACACAGTTCCATTCAGAATACAACTTCTCAGCTCAAACAAGCTGTGCAATGAAAGAGTAGCCACATAGGGTTTGCTCCACCTTTCTCCTCCATCTTCCACATCTTCTTCAAACTTCAACCACCTACACAAATAAATATTATCAGCACACTGAATATTCTATTGTAGATGAATGATTCTTTGTCCCAAGAATAAAAAGTAGTAACAGAAAGATATTCACATTGCTTCATGGTTTTATGGGTTTGGAAGTAAAAACTAGCTCAAGTCATTTGGTTTATTTCATTTTAATTCCATTTAACAAGCATTCTTTTTGTCATTGGAAGTTGTGTAAAGACAAAGAAAAACTCAAATGTTATTTTTATTAGTTTGTTGATCTCTGAGAAAATATCTTAATATAAATGTTTATTCAGTGGCCACAACAAATCTGCTGTAGAATTAACAGAATATACTTCATAGAAGGAAAATGGCAATTCAAAAAGATGCAAAAGAAAATGAAAGAATAGTCATTTTTCTTCAGTGGGAAGTCTTAAAATGGAATATCGATTTTTAGGAAGGCTAGTATAATTTTGGGCCTATTCTATAAGAAAAATACTTATTAGGTCTGCTTGGATGAAATCTAGTGATTGCAGTCATTTCCTAGAGACTACAGAAACCTATAAGAATGGAGCTTAGGCTCCAATCCCTGAGCCTTTTTGCCTGGATGGAGAACAGAAGAGCCTTGATGTCAAGACGCCAAATGACAGACACTGCCTTCTTAGAGTGAAATGAATAATAATATCTGAGTTTGTTTAACTAAGATAAATGGAAAGAATAAAGAGAAACCAGCAATTCCACTGGTCTGGCACAAGCACTATATCTCTTATTCTTTTAGGGACTTGTTCTCTAATCCTAATAGATGACCAGTTTAATTCCTCCATTTTTAATGAATCTTAAATAAAGCCTAAATTGCTTCCCTTCCCTTTCCCTCTGCCATTTTCCTCATTTCTCCTCTCCTTAGTCATTTTTGCTCTAACTTCCTCTCTCCATGCAATATCACTCAAATTCTCTCTAAAATACTATATTATTGTTGTATGTAATCAAATGATCTAACTCCAACAGAAACTAGTTAGGGAATCAGTGGATCAGCCAAAAATAACTAACCAAAAGGGTTAATCGGAATGATTAATGTGCAAAGTTCCAAGAAAGATAAAGAAAGCTATGTATCCATCCTCACTGTTCAGGAAGCAAAAAGTTGTGAGGAAATGAAAAGGAAACCAATAGGGAAGAACAGCTATGCCTGCCAACAGTTGACAGACAGGGAATACCTATACCTCTCATAAGTTTGTAAGATACTTGAAGGTTGAAAAAACATATTTAAGCCCCAAATCACTGACAGCATTTTTTCAATGGTGGCAATTTTATACAATATTTTTGTGTATACAGTTGGGAATATTTCACATTAGTGACTCTTAATGATTTTCAGGCCTTGATAGGGCCATAATACTTCATAAATCATGTGATTGTCGTTAGTACTGTTCATCAGCTAGTTGTCCCTCTCTATCTAGTAGAGAATAGGATATCACTGCCTGGCTCCCTTTTGACTGGGTGAAACCATATGACTATTGACTAGTTCTGGACAATGAATTGTGAGCAGAAATTACATGTGTCACTTCCAGACTGTGCTTCTGTCCATTTTTCTAATTGATTTGTTTTCATACTGTTGAAATTTGGGAGTTCTTTGCATCTTTTATATATAATATTTTTGTCAAATATATGGTTTGCAAATATTTTCTCCTTGTCTATAGCTTGTCCTTATCCTCTTAACAGGGTCTTTCACAGCACAAAGGTTTTAATTTTGGTGAAGTCCAATTTATGAATATTTTCTTTTATGGTTTGTGCTTTGGATATAATGTCTAAAAATTCATCATCTAGGTCCTGGGTCCTCCTAGGATTTTCACCTATATTTTTCTCTCAAATTTGTATGACTTTATGTTTTACATTTAGATTTATGATCTTCCTTCCTTTAGCATAATTTCCTTCAGATTGGAGGCTTGGTCTTTCAGAAAAGAATGGAATCTCTGGGAATTCTGGTTTGGTAGTTAAGATAACCAAATATATGGATGTTAGTTTGATTTAGCCATAGATTTTATGAATATTATAGGAAGAAGCATAAGATACTTTCCACAAAAAGAAACTCACAAGTTACAAATACCAAGTTTCTAAACATTTCAAGATTCAGTGCTTTAGGCCAACTCCAGAATGATGCCAAAAACATTAAGAGCTGTTTAAATAATTATTTTTAAAAGACTATATTAAAAATTATATATCTATCCTATACATGTATTCTCTCTCTCCTTCTCTCTCTCTCTCTCTACACACACACACACACACACACACACACAAATACATAAGTATCTCTCTTTTCTGCTTCTTTATTACATTTCATATTTCAAAGACAGAAATTAAGAGGTCTGGGAACACACCAAATCCTGTTTAAAGATTTGTAGTCACTGAATAGACAGTTGCAAAATGCCTGATTGCAGTTAATGACCTAAAGTACTGTAATTTATTCCAGTTTTCAAATAAACTCAGCTGACATTTGTTCGAATAGCAAACAAGAGTCTCACAGGCATAAATGAGATGTAATGAACAATGAAAAAAATCAAAACTATAGGCCAATTGTATGACATTTTCTGGGGGGGGGGAATGGGCAGATTTAAACTCTGAGATTATTTGATTTTCCTACAGTGTGTCTGGATCTGTTTTCATCCATGATTAACACATTGGAATCTCTTTCTACTAAACAGCAACAACATAAAATAGGTGTTTCATGAATTCTTTGAGGATTAAGAGATGATAATCTCTTCTACAATACTCATATTAAAAATCTACAAAATAAAATTCTTCTGTAAATTAGAAATAGATGTTCTCCTTAGAAATTAACTCCTTCTGTTTATTCTATTCCTACTAATTTCTTTTAACTTTTCTAGGAATTTTTATTCTCTAGTTCTACCCAAATAGAAAGTAAAATATCATCCAAAATTATAGCCTTGGGAGAAGTTATGGATTCTTAAGAGAAAACAATCTCTTTTGGGTAGAGTTGAGGCTACCGATGGTGGAGGAGGGACATGGTTAGGGTGGAGGCTAGACAATAACATATGTAATCATAAAATGCCTATTTTAAGGGGAAAGGGAAAGTGAAATATATCCAAACCTAGAAATATTAGCTGTTCTTAAAGAGATTTTTAAAAAAGATTTTATTTATTTATTTATTTATTTATTTATTTATTTATTTATGAGCTAGAGAGTGAGCACAGGAGCAGGGGGAGGGGCAGAGGGACAAGCCGACTCCCCGCTGAGAGGGGAGCCTGACACAGGGCTCCATCCTGAGATCATGACCTGAGCCAAAGTCAGGTGCTTAACCCACTGAGCCACCCAGGTGCCCCTGGCTGTTCTTAATCCATATTATCTTCACATCTCACATCTCATGGAAAAATCTTGATGATGACTTAACCTTTCTTAATTTTGAATATCAAATGCCTTCACAGCATCAATAAAATTGTTTTGATGCAATAATCCTTTTTGACACTACCATGTATGTACCAGAGGCCAACTGCTACCCCCTGCTTTGCCTCTCCTGAGCTCATTTGTGGGAAGCACTTTTAAAGGGCAACCACAGCGAGTCAAACATGTTGTCTTCGTAATTGCACAGCTGTGGTATCTTTGCATGCTTTTCTATTAATAACATTATATGTTATTTATAAGCAGGACATTGTAATTGTGTTGATTTCATTAGCCCTTGTCATATGGCTTCTTTTAGGGTTTTTAAAAGTGAACAGCTGGTTTTCACAAACATTTATTAAATAATTATGATTCAAAAATTTAGCTTCAAATTCTAAAACTTTGCTTAAGTTTTACTTGGCAACAACAGTGGGCATGAATTATTCAAGATGTGATATGTGACAGGTGCAATGTGCTGATAAAATATCCTTTTTATTTCTACTATTAGGGTAGAAAATTATTAATCTCCCCTGGAATACTAATCAAAAGAAAGAAATGCTTCAAATAGTTATGCTAATGATTTATTAGAATCAAATTGCATTTGGAAAATCAGATGGAGTCCTAAATTAACTAAAATTAGTCTTTTTAGATGAACTAGGGTAACCAGAACAAATTACTTCTGCCACCTTAAAACTCACTACATTTCTAAATCCTCAATAAATACGCTCTGTTCTTCCCTGACGTATTGTGTCTCAGCCAAAATTCAGTTACCCTCCTCTTCAATGTCTGTTACTATTTTGATTGCTCATCAGATGTCTCCTTGAACCTCAAATAGCTGTACCATGCATAGGGTTCCAGAAGCATGGCTAAGAACACAGGTCCTATTTAATAACATTAGAGAATACTAATAATTAACTGGATCAACTTTTCTTTATAAATAAACAGCAATACATTTTGGTGGTTCAGGATAAACATGTTGTTCAGGTGAATCCATGAGAGCATGATAAAATCCTACCTGCTCAACTTTGATGAAGTGGAAGGGCTAGAGTCTAGTCTTGTTCTGCCATAACAGAGCTTCATGAGAGTGAGCAAGTGACAAGGAAGTTACTGCATAAAAGGAACAGATCACTATTTGATCTGGAAGATGAAAAATCACCAGCCATTTTAAGAATAAAGGAGTTACTCCTGACAAAATACACATTCCAATCTTACTTCTCAGCTCTATCATGTAGGATGACAGTGAAGAAAGGAATATAAAAGAAATGCTTCCAAAAAATACCTTTCAGCAATATAGAGACTCAAACTAACCAGAACTTCATCATACCTAACAGATATCCCTTCTTTCTGCCATCCAGGAATACCTAGTACTTCTCTAACCAGTTGAAGACAGATGCTTCCAGCCTTAAACAGGGAGGTTTGCACTTTAAATTCCTATCAACAACTCTAATCATGGGAGAGCAAAAGTCATAATGCTAATTGGTGGAGAAGATTACCATATATTGTTTTTCTGTCATCAAATAAAAAGGATGAGCATCATATTATATACATGAAGAAGTCCAAAGCACTTAGTTTTTGATGCAGTTGGAAGAAAAAAACAGGATAGATGGTTCTTAATCTTAAAATCTACCAAGTCATATAAAAACTACTTCAACTTTGGTTCTATATTTAATATATTATAATAGCTTCAGAAAGAAAGTGATTGACTTACATGATTTTTTTTCTAAAAAGGGGAATCCAGACAGAATAACATACCACTAAAGTACTAAAAAAGGCAAATAAAGAAAATGATTTGACATAAAATAGGTAAAGGAAATGAACAACTTAGTTTACAGGGAAAAAAATTAAAGCATATTTTTGAAAAGATGTTCAATCTCACCAATAATTTTAAAAATGTAAATTACAACGAGATTATTTTTCATCTATAAAATTAGCAAAAAAAAAAAAACGTAAAAGTTTGATGATTTAGTCTTGCAGGGGTTTGAGGAAAATAAGCACTCTCATACACTGTTCAGAGAAGTATGAATTACCAAAACATTTTATAAAGGCGATTTTGCAATATCTATCAAAATTTAAAAGCCTGCTGTCATTGGTACATAAGTTCCACTGTTAGAAACTCACCTTACCTAATGCCTACAAAATAACACCAAAACATACATGTGAATGATCACTGCAGCAAAGTTTGTAGCAAAAGTGTAAAACAACCTAAATCCCTATCAAGAGTGGCTAAATAAAGTTCATTCATATTGTAAAAGGTAATGCAATCATTAAAAAGATTGAGTAATCTGTATTGATAATATGGAAAATGCTCCAAATATATCATTAAATGAAAAAGTGAGGCACGAACATTGTATATAATCCCTATAGTATAAATTTTAAAAGGGCATACATTTTCATGCAGATCTAGGTATTAAAATTTTTATGAGAAGAGATACAAGAATAGTGATTACCTTTGAAGAGAGGTAATGTGAACAAGAGTAGAGGATACTTTTGCTTTTTTATCTTTCTATACTTTTGGAATTTTAAATTCTAGCAGTTCATTTTATTTTTTTAAATGTTAACAGAGGTGAACTAGGTAATAGCCATTTTAATTTTCTTCTATTTATTTCTAGTATTTTTTAAGTAAAAGGGACCTGTAAAGACCATTTAAAATATATCAAACAAGAATTAACTAACCCAGTATTATTTATACTATCATGACTGAACATTTAATTTCACACTAACTCTGGGTAGAGTTAAGGCAACGATTAAATGCAACTACAAGTTTCATATGACCCAGGGGTGTACCGTGGTTTTCAGAGGGCCATTCAATCCCCCGGCCACTAACAACTATGGCCAACAGAAAGGATTTCTAACAACAAGAGCTGTATGACCATGGAAGGGAGAACCTAACAAAAAAGTCAAACGCGTTCAAGCATATCCTGCCTCCTCTTCCTATACCACCCTTTTTGCTTTTCTTCCTAGCTAAGTCCAACTCACTCTTCAAGAGCCAGCTCAGAGATCACCTCCTCTAGGAAAGCTTTTTTTTTTTTTTTTAAGATTTTATTTATTTATTTGAGAGAGAGTGCGAGAGAAGGCACATGAGCGGGGTGAGGGGCAGAGGGAGAAGCAGACTCCCCGCTGAGCAGGGAGCCTGAAGGCAGACACTTAACTGACTGAGCCACCCAGGTGCCCCTCCAGGTAAGCTATCTTGATCCCTCTCCTTCACCCTTTGGTTTAGATCCTTGCTACTCAAAATGGGATCCTCAAACCAAAAACATTGGTGCGACATCAGCTGGGAAGCTTATTAGAAATGCAGGATCTGAGATTCCATGCCTGAGGAGTACTGAGTCTACATTTCAGCAAGACCCCAGGTGATTTGTATTCACATTAAAATTTGGGAAGCGGTGGTTAAAGGACAACCCTTGGTGTGCCCACAATTCCTTGTGGACATTCATTCATGCATTCATTATACAGTATTTACAACTTTACTTGTCTAAATCCCTCATTAAACTGTGAGATTGTTAAAGGCAGGGTCTAAGATTTTTGTTGTTCTCTATCCCTTATACCTGGCACATAATAGATATTCCATAAATATTTGTTAAATGAATGAGCAAAAAGTTAAGAATGAATGAATGAATGAAAAGTAAATGCAAAATTTAGCTTATGATTGTTTTATAGTAATTCATCAATTATATGGCAATATAGAAATATTAATTACAGTTGACAGAAAAGTAATTTTTGAAGTTATTTTGAAAAAACACTGTGTTTAAATGTATACATAGCCTAGAAACACATTACAAAATATTTTTACCTTCACCAAATAGTACATAAATAAATCCAGGACTATATCTAAAGCCTCTTATAATGTTTTCCCTTTCTTTAAAAAAGTCGCACACTCCAATTATCATATACTATCACTAGTTTGGGCACAGGCCAACAGTTGAAAAGATAGAAATAAATTACTTTTAGATACCTATTGTTTTCCTGATGACACACAAATTATGCTACAGTTTATCTTTCAGGCTGCAGCTGTTGCTGGCTCTGTGTCACTGTTTACTATAATTGCTGCCTTCAGATTTCATTCTGACCCATATCCCATTATAGGATATGCCCAGGCCAGATGAGCAATTTCAGAAATCCACAGCACGCATGGATGTTTGCAAAATCATGGCTTTACAAATCTCTTTTCCGATAGCATGAACATTGTTTAGTATACCTTCACCCTTCAACAAAAATCCTCACCTGGCTGTTTCTCGCCATTCAGCATCCTCACCTTCACGCCAGCAAATCTCATCCAGTTCTGTGAAAAGGTCATGAGGAATGTGTTCCTCATCATCATCCTCAGTTCCAAGAATAAACTGTACTCGCTGTGACGGGGTGTCTATAGAAAGTGAGAGACATGAACATGCATTACCATGACTTCAAGCTTAAAATTTCCTGGTCACCAACTTCGACATCACTCCCTGCCACCCCCCCTGCCACCCGACATCACTCCCTGCCACCCCCCCCAACTACAACAGTCATCTAGAGTAGACTTGGGAAATTAAAACTAAATTTAGAAAAAAGACAAACTAAATTTAGCATTACATGAAGTCTAGTACAATTTGGGAGCATAATTATGTAATATGCAAATATAAGATTATATATATTATCAAAAATAATATTAAATGTTATGATTATTTTTGGCTTATTTATACTTATCATAGAAACTATTTCTGTATCTCCCTCACACACATACACACATTTTCTCTCATCATAAATGCTATACTTTACAGTAATATTCAGAAGAACAGACTACGATAAAACTCACTTATACTAAAACTACACCGGATGTAATTCACCATGAACTCCTTTGTGATGCTTTTTTTATAGTCACACCTTTGCCCCTTCCCCAACCCCTGACAACCACTCCTATAGTTTTGCCTTTCCCAGAATGCTATAAACATGGAAACCAAACCCAAAATCATCTGCATGCTACATCATCTACTGGTGGTGTTTGCTTAAACATTCAAAGATCTCTTACGACCATGACTATGGCACAAGTCACTATGTTCTTGGTAGGGGAGCAAAATAATGTGTGGTTTGGACACAACACACACAATCTCAAGAGTGCACATGATGTTCCTGGAAAGAACATGTTTTCACAATTTGGGGGGCTCTGGAGTGGAGACCTATATAATTTGGGGACATAGATTGACAGTGTTTCCTACAAGGCTTCCAGTCCAGCTAGTTGGCCTTAGAGTTTCCAGTTCAGTTCAGTTAACTGGGTTCCTGTTTTTACAGGGACTACTCGAGGACAGTTAGTCCATTCTGACCTATTTGCCCACGCTACCCGTGAGGTGGCATTCACTCATTCCACTGTGTGATGGCTACAGAAAAGAGGGTAGGGAAGACATCCAAAGGTGTTAATAGGTTTTTTTGTGTGTAGGAGATGAAGGCACTGAAGACATCCTGCGTTTCTGATAAACTTCTTAAGGTTAAAAGCATTGGTGGTAGAAGTCACCTAGCAGAGAATGGCAAGACAGCGGTCAATTAAATTTAAGGCACTTGTCACAGCTTGAGAGGCACATCAAGGTATTTTTCCTTTATGAGGAATACTCCAGGGGAAGTTCTGAAAGATCATTAAATTCCCTTCCATTCTCCTCATCAAGTGTGTTCCATTCCAGTAGCTATAACTTCACCTCCTTTCCGATTATCCCCTACTCTAAATATTCCCAACTTTATTTGTCCATTCTTTCACTCTCTGAGGATTAAAAAAAAAAAAAAAAGAATTCATGGGGATTTTGCCTTCATTATTTCCTCTTTGGTTTGTATTTTTAAAAGATTATCTGATTGTTTACCTAGATATCTTTACTAGGTTGCTGGACACAAAATACAAAAGCCATTCTATCCCTATGCTGTAGTAAAAATTATTTAAAAATCTAGTAGGAAAAAAAATTCCATTTATTTTAGAAGCAAAAATATAAGGTTATCTAGGAACAAATTTTTAAAATTATGTAATACATTTGTGATGAAAATTATAAAACTTTATTAAATGATATAAAAGTAAACCTAAATAAATGAATGAATGTATAAATATGGAAAGGTTCAATAGTGGAAAAATTCATAAATTCAATGTTATTCCAACAAGACATTTGGTATTCTCGAATTTTTTAAAAATACAACAGAGGGGTGTCTGGATGGCTCGGTCAGTTAAGCGTCAGATCATGATGCCCAGGGCCCTGTCAGGCTCCCTGCTCAGCAGGAAGTCTGCTTGTCCCTCTCCCTCTGCCTCTCTCCCTGCTTATAGTGCTCTTTCTCATTCTCCCTATCAAATAAATAAATAAAATATTTTAAAATTAATTAATTTTAAAAAACACAAAAGAATGAGTACATCAATAACGAACATATAGTGATTATTGAATTTTATATTAAATTTTTTTGTGAAAATAAACCAATTAATGTTATTTACAAGATTAGGTTATAATAATCACAACTGAGGATTTCAGAAGTCAAAAGTGAAAAATAGACAAATAATATAAAATAAAATAGAGCATAATACTTTCTGTATAAATAGATGTTTGTGGTGAGGCCCTAGACCCTGCCTATCTCATGAGCATTATCTTCTGGCACTCTTTCCCTTGTTATTCCATTCAGGGTACATTAGCTTTCTTCTGGATTCTTAAAAATACCATGCTCCTGTCCATGTCAGGGCCATTGCACACACTGTTTTCTCTAGCTCTCCTGTATATCTTTCAGCATCTACTTCAATGTAATATACTTCAGCAAGCCTATCCAAACAGCCTTACAAAATACACACACAAACACACATGTAAGCACATTCATATGCAAACAATTAAGTTAGGCATCTGTTATCCCAATTCACAGCACTCTGTACTTCTCCTAGTTACATTTATCTTGATAGTAATTTTAAATTGATTGTACAATAGTAAATTAAATATTTTAAATAGTCAAAATTAGTCTCTTGGAAAAAGGTAGGGACAAGTCCCGAGAGAGAAAATTATGCATGCAAAAATGCTTTTCAGATTATAAAGCATTATATAAATATTACTGATGATGATTGATGTTAATGCTAGTGGTACTGGTGATGGTTAAAATAATAATATAGGTCTGCCAAAATAGATTTAGAACTTGAAGTAGGGAGAATGAGAAAATAATAGTGCCATTGATTAAAAGAGAGTTGTAACATGGGTGGACCTTGAAAGCATTATGCTAAGTGAAATTAAGTCAGACAGAGAAAGATAAATACTGTATGATCTCACTTATCTGTGAAATCAAAACAAACAAAAAAAGAAACAAACACACACACACACAAACACACACACACACACACACACACACACACACACACACAAAAGGGCACCTACTAAACTCATAGAAAAAGAGATTTGTGGTTACCAGGGGCAACAGGCAGGTGAGGGGGGCTACTGGGAGAATTGGAAGAAGGTGGTTGAAAGGTATAAACTTTCAGTTATAAGATGAATAAATACCAGGCATGTAATGTAAACATGATGGCTATGGTTGACACTGCTGTATGATATTTAGGAAAGTTGTGAAGAGAGTAGATCTTAAGAGTTCTTATCACAAGGGGGGCGCCTGGGTGGCTCAGCCGTTAAGTGTCTGCCTTCTGCTCAGGTCGTGATCCCAGGGTCCTGGGATCGAGTCCCGCATCGGGCTCCCTGCTTGGCAGGAAGCCTGCTTCTCCCTCTCCCACTCACCTTGCCTGTGTTCCCTCTCTCGCTGTCTCTCTCTGTCAAATATATAAATAAAATCTTAAAAAAAAAAAAGAGTTCTTATCACAAGGAAAATTTTTTTCCGTCTCTTCTTTTTATTGTGTTTATATGAGATAATGGAGGGTGGATGTTGATTAAGCTACTCTGGTAATTATTTCACAATATATGTAAATCAAACCATCATGCTGTACACCTTAAATGGGATGTGTGTCAATTATTTCTCAAAAAAAAAAAACTAGAGAAAAAGAAGGGTTGTCAGAATGAGAAGCACTATTACAGACTGAGAGCTCAAAAAACAACTTTTAGATATGCTTTATTTGAGGTGACTTTGGGACAAACATATAAAGATAGTCACAGGGAAGCTGGAGATTTGATTCTGGAAAAGAGGACAGGGTCAGTGATAGAGACGTGGGTGGCATTTAGAGAAGTCATATGATTATAATGAATGAGGACTCGAAAGAATAGGGAGAGAAAAAGAGTCAACATTGGGGAAATAATCAGCTTTCAGATTTGGGAGAAGGAAGAGGGGTTAACAAAAGAATCAGAAAAGGAATAGACAGATACGTAAAAGGATCAATACATTAAATATTAATTAATGAGTACATTCCATATGTCAGGTTCTATTCTAGGCAGTGAATTAGACTGATGTAAACAGAAAAAAATCTCTGCCCTTGTAGATTGTAGAGCTGATGGAGAGAGTAATAGAACAGGGGCCATGTTTGAAAAGGATTTCAAAAGAACAAGAGGTAAATAATGCCAGATGTTATAGAATCGATAAGAACTGAATAAGACTACAGGATTTGGCTTGTCTAATGTTCAATAGTACCAGAATTCCAGGGAACATGTATTACTTTACTATCAGAAAGAAATAAATAAGCTGTTTCCATTTGGAATATAGACTATATTTTCAATAAATGGTTAGTTAAGAAAATCAAACTTACAGAGTTACAATACTGGAAGAAAATCCCTAATAGAATCATAATTGCAAATAAGCAAATTCCCTATTAAAGTTCATCTTTTCATTATTAGATATGTTACTTATATTGTTATAATTACATATTAATACCATGTTCTTAAGTACATTTTTCCTAACCATGAATGAAAATATTCTTTCTGTCGGCCCTGTTCCAAAGTTCTCTATTTTTTAGGCACTTTCTGGAGAATAGTCAATAAATAAGTTGAGAAATATATTTTTCATAACAACATAACAAGTACAATGGCAGAAGTGAATCAGGAAATTTACATTTTACATATGTGATCTTACTGTCATGAAGACATTTTTGCTCTATGCTCTATGACATTTAGCTCAAGAGAGTAAATTCACAAAATGACATGTTTACCATTATGCATTTCTGAATTACTGTATCCTTGTTTCTTCCTCTTTATCTTTGCTGTACTTTAGGTAAATCAATATTCAGATAATCTATCTTATGAAATTGTTAAATAGTGACTATTTTAATGGTTCTGTTTCAAATTCATGTCTTCAGTCTTTGCAGATCAATAATATCTTCCATCTTCATTTGAACTTTAAAATTTTGCTCATATTTTTTGAAGTTATATATAGTCTGTTCATTTAGAGTCCTACGTTTAGAGTCCTACATTTCATTCATTTACATAATTGAAATAATATATTTACTGCTATTAATGCTAATTAGCTCATTCTTTTATAAGGTGGAAGATTAATAAAATAAATATTTCAGCCAAAGCACCAAGAACCAATAGGTATTTATCTACAAAGAGGACGTAAGACTACAAACAGAATTTACAAACCATGTCCCTAAAAACCTAGTTATCTAATTCTTCATCCATACTAAGGCTATAAAAGAGTCATAAGTTGAAAACACAGACATATTTTGGACAAGATTTTTTCAGAGAAAGCTATAATGTGAGTCCCAAGTCTCCTTGCTCCCCTACAAAGGCAGGGAAGAGGGGTGTCTGCCCCTCCCTCAAGTCAAGCAAGCAGAGCTCCAAGGGCATCAGAAGGGCTTGATATGCTTCCTGGAATGGACTGGGGTATGATTTCTGCCTGAGAAACACAAAGTCTGCCCAGCTGCTGATGGCTGAGATTGCTGCTTAGGTAACATACTCTTCTAGTATTTATGAAGGCAGTGAGAGTATGTGTATTTTCTGTGAATCATATATGGGCCACAGGAGAGAGAGACAGACAGAGACCCAGAGAGAAAAAGAATGTGGAATGTAGGCTTATCTTTGATCCTGTCCAAGAGGCTGCCAAGCAGCAGAGACAAGACTCAGCAGAAAGAATCTGTCACTATAGCTGAATGCCTATGGGGAGGAGGGGATGAGGAGGAGTAAATAATAAGGCAGAAGGGAGTGTTGGTGAGAGACCCTCCAGGGAAGAATGAGTAAATTCAAATTCTTATTAAGCCTAGAGAGTGTGATATCAGCTTGCAATAGTACTAGTTAAATCAAAACTTTCTTGCCCTACCCCCTTTAGCTCTTTTCATTTCCTATGCTCCAAATCTGACGGGATCAGAAACCAGAGTTAGGACAATGATGGAGCATCTGGAAAAAGAAGTTGAAGGTAGGAGGGAAAAAAAAGACAACTACATCCTCTTTCCTCAACTGCAGCAGGCCTGGGCAAGAAAAGAGGAAAAAGCCTTATGGTTAAAGCCAAGTTGAAACTTTCACTATTACACGAGACTAAATATTTTAGTTACTGATTAGAGGACTTTGAGTTACCTAAAAGTGACTAGAAAAGCTGGGGAGCAGCCTACCAGTGTTCTCATTCGGGAGCAGGATAACAATTAGACCCACTGAATAAATTCAAAGAGATGGTGTAAGACAGAAATAGTTACGATAGTTATGATTAAGTCCCACAAGGAATATTCATTCAATGTAACAGTTAAAGAATCTTACAAATGATCATAATTCTTTTATATTCAGAAATGGGTCATTTTTTAAAAGATTTTATTTATTTATTTGACAGAGAGAGAGACAGCCAGCGAGAGAGGGAACACAGCAGGGGGAGTGGGAGAAGAAGAAGCAGGCTCCCAGGGGAGGAGCCTGATGTGGGGCTCGATCCCAGGACTCTGGGATCACGGCCCTGAGCCGAAGGCAGACGCTTAACGACTGAGCCACCCAGGCGCCCCCAGAAATGGGTCATTAACCTTTAAACTCTGTTTTATTGAAATAGTAGTTGACTATGGTGAGATTATAAAAAGAGAGAAAAAAGACAAAACAGATTTTTAATTTATTAATATCTTCTATAGGTCAGTTATTTTCATATATTCTCTCTTGTATGTCTTACAGTAACCTAGCTGAAAGGGCAGGGGTATTAATCTTAAAATGCAGCGCAAATAATGAAGGAGCTGAAAAAACAGTACATGTATGTTCATGCATAGGGTGACTCATATTGTGAAGATGTCAGTTCTTCCCAATGTGATTGGGATTCTGTGCAATCTAATTAAAATCCCAGAAAGTTATTTTATGGACATCAACAAACTGATTCTAGAGTTTGTATGGAGAGGAAAATGATCCAGAATAGCCAACATAATACTGAAAAAGAAGAACAGTTAGAGAACTGGTACTACCTGACTTCAATGCTTACTATAAAGTGACAGTAATCCAGACAATGTGATATTGGTAAAAGAATAGACAAATAGATCAATAGAACAGAGACCCCAGAAATAAACCCCATAAATATAGTCAACTAATCTTTGATAAAGAAGCAAAGCAATACAATGGAGCAAAGATAGTCTTTTTAACAAATGGTGCTAGAACAACTGGATATCCACATGCAAAAAAAAAAAAAAATGAATCTATACACAGACTTTATGCCCTTCATAAAAAATAACTGAAAATGGATCATATTCCTAAATGTAAAATACAAATCTGTAAAATTCCTAGAATTTAACATAGGAGAAAACCTAGATGATATTCAGTATGGTGGTGCCTTTTTAGATACAACATCAAAGACACTATCTATGAAATAAAGAATTGATAAGCTGGAATTCATTAAAATTAAAAATTACTTAAAAATTATTTAAAAATTAAAGTAAATTAAAAATTTCTGCTCTGTGAAAGATAATGTCTAGAGAATAAGAATACAAGCTACAGAGTAGGAGAAAGTATTTGCAAAAGACATATCTGATAAGGGGCTGTGATCCAAAATACACAAAGAACATTTAAAACTCAACAATAAGAAAACAAACTGCCCAATTTAAAAAATGGGCCAAAGACAGAAGACACAAACAGACATTTCTCTGAAGAGACATTCAGATGGCCAATGGACACATGGAAAGATGCTCAACATCACTCATCATCAGGAGGATCAAATCAAATCAGAACTATAATGAGATATCACCTCACATCTGTCAAAATGGCTAAAATAAAAAATACAAGAAAAAACAGGTACTGGCAAGGATGTGGAGAAAAAAGGAATCTTCTTGCACTGTTGGTGGGAATGCAAACTGGTGCAGCCACTGTGGAAAACAGTACGGAGTTTCCTCAAAAGTTAATAACAGAACTACCTTATGATCTAGCAATTGCACTACTGGGTATTTACTCAAAAAATACAAGAACACTAATTCAAATGGGTACATGCACCCCTATGTTTATAGCAGCATTATTTATAATACCAAATTATGGAAGAAGCCCAAGTGTCCAATGATAGGTGAATAGATAAAGAAGTGGTATATATATGCAATGGAATGTTATTCATTGATAAAAAAGAATGAAATCTTGCCATTTGCAATGACATGGATGGAGGTAGAGAGTATAATGTTAAGCTACATAAGTCAGAGAAAGACAAATATCATATGATTTCATTCATATGTGGAATTTAAGAAACAAAACAAACGAGCAAAGGAAAAAAGCGAGAGAGGGACAAAACAAGAAACACTTTTAACTATAGAGAACAAACTGATGGTTACCAGAGGGGTGGTGGGTGGTGGGATGGGTGAAATAGGTGATGGGGATGAAGGAGTGCACTTGTTGTGATGAGCACCGGCTGATGTATGGAAGTGTTCAATCACTATATCGTACACCTGAAACTAATATAACACACTGTGTATTAACTGTATTGGAAATAAAATAAAAACTTAATAAAGAAAGAAGAATATAATAAATGAACAAATGAATAAACAAATAAACATGAGCCAAAGACCTTAATAGACACCTCACTAAATAAGATAAACAGATTGCACATAATCCTATGAAGAAACTCTCCACATCGTATGTCATCAGGGAAGTGCAAAGTAAAACAAGATACCATTGTGCACCTATTAAAATGGCCAAAATACTGACCACACCAAATGCTGGCAACGGTGTGGAACAAGAGGAACTCTCATACATTGTTGGTGGCAATGCAAAATGGTACTGGCACTTAGAAGTGGTTTCTTACAAAACTAAATACATTTTTACCATATTACCCAGCAATCACACTCCGTAGTATTTACTCAAAGAAATTAGAAACTTATGTCTGCAGAAAACCTGTGCACAGATGTTTTTAGCAGCTCTATTCATAAGTGCCCAAACTGGGAAGAAACCACCAAGTTGCTCAGTAGGTGAGGATAAATAAACTGTGGTACATTCAAACAATGAAATGCAATTCAGAGCTAAGAAAAAATAATCTATCAAGATAGGAAAAGACATGAAGGAACCTCAAATGCATATTCTTAAGTGAAATAAGCCAATCTGAAAAGACTACATGAGTGTATAATTCCAACTACATGACATTCTGGAAAAAGGAAAACCAGGGAAAGAGTAAAATGTTCAGTGTTTGGCAGGGGGTGTGAGGCGGAATGAATAGGCTGAGAACAGAGGATTTTTAGGGCATTGAAAATACTCTGTATGATATTATAACAATGATATATGCCATTACACATTTGTCCAAACCCACAGAATTTACAACACCAAGAGCGAGCCCTAAAGTAAACCACTGAACTTTGGGTGATTATGATGTGTTCATGTAGGCCCATCCTTGGTAAAAAAAAATATACCATTCTGGTGGGTGATGCCGATACTGAGGGAAGCTCTGCATATGTGGAGGCAGGAGGTATATAAGAAATCTCTATACGTTCCTCTCAACTTTGTTCTAAACCTAAAACTGCTCTAAAAGATAAAGTCTTTTAAAAAATAGGATGCCTCAGTTTTTAAATGCTATTGTTCACACTAATATGCAGTCTTTATCTTATACATGACTATATATATTCAAGAAGGAGAAAAAAGAAATTACATTTATATAGCATATTTGCTTCAGGTGTTATTTCTTTTTTAGAAAGTTAATAGGGGCACCCGGGTGGCTCAGTCATTAAGCGTCTGCCTTCAGCTCAGGGCATGATCCCCGAGTCCTGGGATCGAGCCCCATATCAGGCTTCTCCACTGGGAGCCCGCTTCTTCCTCTCCCACTCCCCCTGCCTGTGTTCCCTCTCTCTCTGGCTGTCTCTCTCTCTGTCAAATAAATAAATAAAATCTTAAAGAAAAAAAAAAGATCAATGGTTCTTGATCCTAGCTGGATATTAAATCACCTGGGATACTTTAAAAAAAATACCATTGTCTAAGGAAATACCCAATATTAATTAAAGTCTTTGAGGGTGGGGTCCAGCATAAATATTTTTTAAAGATTTTATTTATTTATTTATCTGAGAGAGAGAGAGAAAGTGGGAGGGAGGGGCAAAGGGGAAGGGGAAGGGAGACGGAGAGAATCTCAAGCAGATTCAATGCTGAGCACAGTGCCCGATATGAAGCTCCATCTCGTGACCCCGAGATCATGACCCAAGCTGAAACTAAGAGCCATACGTTTAACTGACTGAGCCACCCAGGTGCCTCCAAGGATCAATATTTTTTAAAGCTCCTCAGATGATTCTAATGTATAACAGGGTTTGACAAGGAATGTTCTAGAGCTTCACTTATCAAGTTTTAGTGTATATGTAAGTTACCTAAGTATATTATTGAAGTACAGATTCTGATTCGAAATGTCTGGGGTAGGGTCTGAGATCCTGCATTTCTAACAAGCTGAAATGTGATGCTAGTAATGCTGGCTCATGGACCACACTATTTTTTTTTTAATTTTTAAAAATATTTAAAGTAGGTTCCATGTGCAGTGTGGAGCCCAATGCAGGCTCACAATCCTGGGATCGAGACCTGAGCTGAGATCAAGAGTCAGACGCTTAACTGATTGAACCACCCAGGCACCCCGGACCACACTTTAAATAGCAAAGTTTCTAGAACAATGGATCTCAAGCTTGGCTGCATATTAGAATTACCTAGTGGTACTTAAAAAAATACCTACATTTAGCCTCCCCCCCAGAGATTCTGATTGGTATGGAGCTTGGTCATTAATATGGTCTTAAAACTCCTAGGTGTTGTCAATGTTGAGAACCACTGTTCTGAAAAGCTGACACACTGCATCCAGCAATGGGGGGGGGGGATGTCCGAAGCAAATGGAACAAGTTTATTTATGTTTGTTTACTAAGCATTTGTAGGTTGATATGAACATATTTTCTCAAATACTAGAAGATAACGAAAATTCAAAGTAACGATTAAAGTCCAACATATGTAATCCATTCTCAGAATCTAAGAGGGAATCTGGACCAACTATAAGCAGATGAAGGACCGAATGAGAAAAATCTACCTAATTGTCTCTTTATTACATTCCTAGACTCCACCTCATGGGGAAAAAAAAAAAAAAAACTGACCTTAAAATGTCGAGGACACTTTTACACCTCCACTCTCTGTCCACTGATGCAGAGACAACCATCCTATATCACACACATGAGGATACCCAAGAGTATTTTCTTTACACAGTCTCGACAATAGTCATTCTACCTCTGGCTGAAGTACATGGCATTTGGAGGATTTTAATGCCCTAACTATACACAGTGATTGAAACAAGGAGATATTGATGGTAGTGCCTCTCTGAGAAAAATAATTGGGAAATTGTACAAATAGTACAAATCAATGGAGAATCAAAATAATCTCAATAGCCCAAAGGAAGATCACACCTCTGATAATTATCTACTTCAGGAATGAAAGAAAATGTCCAGAAATAGCTGGAAATCATCAATAGACTATTAAAACAGAGACTCTATCAAGCAGAACAAGAAAAACTAATTAGGAAAGGACAGGAAGAAATATAAAGAAAGGGGCGCCTGGGTGGCTCAGTCAGTTAAGCATCTGCCTTCAACTCAGGTCATGATCCCAGGGCCCTGGGATCAAGTCCCACAATGCGCTCATGCTCAGCGGGGAGTCGGCTTCTCCCTCTGCCCCCACCCCCACTCATTCTCTCAATCTCTCTCGCTCGCTCTCGCTCTCTCTCTCAAATAAATAAACAAAATTAAAAAAAAAAAGAAATATAATGGGAATAGTATTAGATAAGAAAGAACTTACAGAAAACTAAAAATGCAACCACAAAAATCAAAACCAAAAAGAGAAATAGCAAAATGCAAAACTGATATTGCGGAGAATCAAATGGATAATATGAGAAACTAACTTTAAACTGTAAAGGAAAAAGACAAAGAAAAGATATCACTAACCCAACATTCAGATAATTAATATTCACAAAGAATCATAAAATAGAAAAATGTGTTGTAAGCGGAAAAATATCAGTGTATGCACATTAGAAAGGCTTTTTAATACACCCACCAGTAGGTCTGTCTTAGCAATTCTCTTAATTAAAGGGACCCAGAAAAACGTCTATATAAGCATTCAGGCTTAAAAGATACAACCTTAAAAAACGAAGAAAAAAAAACACAAAAGACTTCTCTGTAACACTTACTGAAAACAGATATTGAATAACGCAATATATATAGAATATTAAGAGTAAAATTGATACCTCAAACTTGATATGCCACTAACTTCATATCTGAATACAAGGGGATGACTAAAGGGGTACTGTGGGTTTGCGAGAGGTCAGGGACTGTTCAAAATGACAAGAGACTCAATCATGTTTAAGAGATAGTGAGAATAATCCAGTTGAGAGGAAAAGGTCAACTAGATTATAAATTGTGTGCATTTCCAGGTGGGAAGGAACAGGAAATAAACATAATTGAAAAGAAAACTCCCTTATTGCATCAAGAGAAAGTTGCAGATGTAGGCACATAGGTATGTTTAATAGGACAGAAGCTGAATGAGTTCATTCTGATGACATACTTTCCCTCCAAAGTAGAAAGCATCTGCTAAATGATAGTGAAAAAAGAGATGGTGGAGAATGATGAAAAGGTTTGAAAAAAAGTTAGTTTAAAAATAAAAGAAATGCAATAGAACTGAATAGGCGCTGTTGAAGGTCAATTACATCATGAACTTAAATAGTTACAATCTGCCCTGTTGAATGATTACATCCAGCACAGCGTGCTCATTGGGGCCACATTGAGAAAGCAGGAACACAGAGGGATCCCAACATGAGTACGGTTAAGTGGGAGTGAAGGTATGAATAAAATTAAAACAGGGAACCTATGCTATTTAGAATATTAGCAAAAGTATTACTAAAATTATAGGCTACGAAATCAGAATAGGATAAGAAAATAAAGAAAGACGATAGCATGGACAGAAAAAAAAGTGGAGATGTCAAGCATTTGCACAGGCAGGCAAGCAGGAGAGATGCATGGTCAGAAAGCAAAGTGAATGTACTGATGACCTCAGAGGCAGAGTAATTCCAGATGAGTGGGTGAGCTAGGTGCAGTGAAGGAGAAGGTCATAGGAGATGGGAATGTCAAGAAATGCAAAGCCAGGTTCTTGGTTATATCATGCACACAGGCTCTCATAGCACTTAGAAATTGTTAACAACTACCATATCACTATATTTTGATATTCTTTATCTATTTCCAGATGAAGAACATTTAAATTAGTAGAATGTCCATGTTCTAAGAGGGAAATTTGGCCAGTATCAGCAATAGTATATGGGAACTTAATATAGGCATTCCCCCCGCCCCGGGTTTGTTTGGTTTTTTTAAGATTTTATTTTATTTATTTGACAGAGAGAGAGAGACAGCCAGGGAAANNNAGAGGGAACACAGCAGGGGGAGTGGGAGAGGAAGAAGCAGGCTCCCAGTGGAAAAGTCTAATGTGGGGCTGGATCCCAGAACTCCAGGATCACGTCCTGAGCCGAAGGAAGACGCTTAACGACTGAGCCACCCAGGCGCCCCCTCCCCAGGGTTTTTAACTACGTAGAGCAAAGACTATTATTTGTATGTATTATCAAGAGTTTATACAACTGGGGTTCCTGGGTGGCTCAGCTGTTAAGCATCTGCCTTCGACTCAGGTCATGATCCCAGGGTCCTGGGATCCAGCCCTGCATCAGGCTCCCTGCTTGGCGAGAAGCCTGTTTCTCCCTTTCCCACTCCCCTTGCTTGTGTTCCCTCTCTCACTGTCTCTGTCAAATAAATAAATAGAATCTTAAAAAAAAAAAAAAAAGAGAGAGAGAGTTTATACAACTAAGTTTTACAACTTATGTGTATTTCCTCAATCACAAATCTAAGCCAATTCTTACCTTTACAAAGCCCAACCCAAGAAAAATAAAGATCAAGGTTTTTCTCTCTCACTTCTCCCCATCTGACCAACCGATGTCTCTCGTAAAGTATGAACAATTTTATTAGTATGAGGTATGACTGCTAATTATGGATTTAAGCAAGTATAATGTTATTACCATTGTAAATTTAATAAAAAACAACAAGAAAGATTCTTACCAAAGGAAGGTGACTCCCTCCCATCCTCTAATCCCGAATCTCTTTCTCTCTCTCTCTTTCTGTGTTTATGACCACGATGCCTGTGACGTCGATGGCTTTTTCTTCCTCCCAGGGGCACATGAACTCCAATAAATAGTGTCCGATGACCTTCATCAGAAGCAAATGCATAAATTAAACTCTGAATTATTCCAAAGCACAGAAGATGATGATTTACTTATCAATGGAACTCAATTCAATTCAATCTAGCAAACCATTTTTTAATGTTTATGGTATGTAAAGCTTGCGACTTGGCATGTGTTTTGGCACTTAGACCTATTGAAATATACCACAGATCTATCACAAACATTTACAATACTAATTGTTTGGTTATATATCTTATAATCACCATTAATTTATTGTCTTAATCTCTCTGTGTCTACTCCTCAAAGTTTATAATTTTACTCTTCTCATTAAGAAAATTTATTCTATTTTCTCCCTCCCTCAATGTGTTATCTCACCATTTCCCTTCCCTTCACATTTAAGTATGTGGAACAATCACTGTCTCATAAAACAGATTTCACCAATGTCCACAGTAATGCCAAATCCCATGGAATTTTTTTGGTTCTATTATTTCTATCTGTGGCACTTGATACTTGACCACTCCCTTCTCTATGACCACTTTCTTTTGGTACTCCTCCTTCTTCTCCTTTGTTTTGCTCATATTAGTTTCCTTTGCCAGTTCTTCTTCTATTTACCCACTCAAGGTTGGAGATCCGCAGGCTCTATCTTTGACCTTTTGATCAGCGGATACATATTTATTACAGGCTCTGGGACCTAATATTTGATGCCAAATTGCTCTCCTGGACTGCAGGCTTATGTATCCATCCACCTATTAAACATATTACTTGCATATCCTTCCCACAGATATGTCAAACTCAACATGTCCATGGACTCATTCTTTTCTCTGTCTCCCAAGTATCAGCCATCTATCATCTATCTTAATAAGTGTGCCATCTATCCAATCATCTCAAAGTCCATCTAATTTATCACCAGGTCCTCCTTTATATCTCTAGAATCCATTCCCTCTTCAGTATCCCTAGTGCTACTATCTTAGTTAGACTCTGATCATTTTCTACCAGGACTATTAGAACATTCTTTTTCCTGCTTTTTTTTTTTTCTTTCCTAGCTACACTCTTGTCCCACCTTTTATCCATCCTGAATTGCTGACGGCTTTTTTTTTTTCCCAAAAAAATGCAAGTCTGATTACATTACTTCCCTGCTTTAAACTCATTGATTATTCTCTGTTGCCTATACAATAAAGTTTTTAGTGCTCTTTAAGGCCAAATAATATCCGACATCTGCCTATATCTCTGGCCAGGCTTCTAAATACACTCTGCCTCAAATACTATAAGCCAGTGTGAGCCCCTTCATCCCTTGTCCAGATGTTCTCAAGTCTCTGTTTGTACTGAATACTATTCTTCTTCTTCCAACTATAGGTAATGTCTATGTCTCTCCTATCTGATGAATACCTACTCACCTTTCAACTCTCAGTTCAAGGATTATGCCACCTATAAAATTTTCTATACACGCTCACTCTAAATACAGTTGACCACTTTCTTCCTTAAGGACCCTCTAAATACTTAGTAACTCTTGATTGTATTTATTTACCTAAAAGTAGTTTTCTTCTTATAAATCTTCTCTGAGAAGGACTTAATGTTAGTCAATTTGTATCTTTAGCATCTGACACACTGCCTGGCAAACAGTAGATGCCTAACAAATGTTTACCGAAATAACAAACATTTTATCGAGTGGTATTGTGCTAGGTATCAAGAATACAAACATAAACAAGATATTATTTTATTTTTATAAATCAGCAGGTCTTTGCCCCCTCCCCCCGACTTATGTAAAAAGTGGAACTCACAAGTGTGATATATTGCCCTGGGTATCCCTTCCCTGAACAAACATATCAGAATAAATGAAGAGAAGACATGAACCCCAAAACAGACATACGTTAATCTATGCATTCAATACAATCACAAATTTCTGACATTATTGTTTCAACATAACTAGAACAAATAATCTAAAATTTATAAGGAAAAACCACAAGAGAAATAACCAATAACATCCTGATGAAGTTTAAGGAGGGAGAATTTACCTTATGAAATATCAAGATATACCACAAAGTTGTATACTTAAAATAATTCACAAATTTGGTATCTTAAATTTTCCTAATTTCAAATTACTTAGATAATCATTACATTGTTACTTTCTAATATGTTGAAGGTTGTTAATCAGAGGGAATGTGTGCAGCAAGAAAGAGAACTCAGATGGATCCTTGTGTGACACTAGCATTTAAGAGTCAGAAAAAAATTAAATGCTTAAAAGTTAAAAGAAGAAGGAAGTCACAGACTTTCAATTAAATGTGGGAGATTAGACACCCGCTCTTTACCTCTATTGTGTCTGCACACTGTCTTCTTAATGCCAAGTTAGGGAACAATTCCTTAAAGAACACTAATCATAAAAGAAATGATTAATAAGTTACATTACATTTAAGTCAGGAACTTCTCTTCATTATAAGAGTTGGGAGGGCCACGAGGCATAAAAGTATATTTCTAACACATATAACTGATAAAGGACTAATAAGAAAGATATAAAAAGAAATCCTACAAATCCTAAGAAAAAGATGAAAACCCAATGGGAACATAGACAAAAAACTTAAATAGGCACTTAATAAAAAGGAAAATACAAATTGCTAATAAATGTGGGAAAAGGTGCTCAACTCCACTAGTTCTCAGGGATGGAAATTCAAACCATAAAGAGATATCTCTATACTCCCACCATCTTGGCAAAAATTGAAATGGTTGACAATTCTATGTCTTGGTGTGGTGCAGACCAGTTTCTCATATAGTACCAGTAGTATTATACAAAACTACTTTGAAACAGTATAACATTCTTTATTGAAATTGAAAATATGCATACTTTATAACCCAGCAATTTCCTTTGACCTTAGAGAACTGCATGAAGATGTTTAAAAATATAAGAGACATGTTTAAGAATCTCTACAGCTGCACTGCTTATAAAGACAAAGGGCTGGAAACAATCCAAAAATCCATTAACAGAATGTATAAAGTAGGAGATACTCACACAATGGGATATATACAACAATAATGAACAAATCATAGATACGCATAACAACATACATGAATCTCATAAACACAAATCCAGCAAAAAATATATATATATTATAGAATTTCTTTTATAAGGCTTTAAAAATAGGAAAACTAAAATACATTGTTCAGAGATGCATACACAGGAAAAGATCAATACAACAGTCAGAAAACGTGTTATTTCTGGCATAAAGGTGAATAGGAGCTGTGACTGGGCAGAGGCACATGAGGAGCTTCTGGCGTGTTAGAAATGTTCTGTTTCTTGATACAAGTTTTTGCTTCAATAATATTTAAAATTTATACATAAGCTTTCTGTAACTTTTAGTACATATGTTTCATTTCAAATTTTAAAAAATTAAAGAAACCAAAGAGGGAGAGCTTCAAGAAGGGGACAGTTACAATTCATATGCTACAAAGGAGTCAAACAAGATTCAGACTAAAAATTAGCCATTACAGTTGTAAATTAGTGTTTATCTGTTACCTTCAGAAAAGCAACTTTAGTGAATGAGAAAATGAGTAAAACTGAGGAAGTTTAGGCAATGAATATTTCTTAGACTTGAAAATAAAGGCTTTACAGAGGGTGGTACTTGAACTAAATCTTAAGATTGCAAAGGTTTCTAATAACCACTGATTAAGATAACCATTCTCCAGATGGACAAAGATAAGGGGCACCAGGCACCTTAGGTCCAAGTCCAGAGGGCCTGGCTGGGATAGTGAATATTGTCTTTGTTTATGAAATGTAGATTTGATGGGCATGTGCCAAAAGTAACATCCTAAAAAGTTGCCAAGTCAAGGCTAAAATAAACCATCTGAAACCACATCCAAGCATAATCAGATAAAAGGATGCCAAGACACACAGCTAACTGATGTCTTGAGGACATTAAATGCACGGAAGATCAAACTGAAAGTTTCCTGAGGCAGAATCTTGTAAGGCTGGTTAAAATATCAAAACTCACTTGGGTAAATAACTATGATTGAATTGCTGGATCACATGGTAAGCTTATGTTTACCTATATGAGAAACTGCCAGACTGTCTTCCAAAGTGGCTGTACCATTTGCATTCCAACCAGCAATGAATGAAAGTTCCTGTTGCTCCATAATCTTGCCAACATTTGATGTTGTTAGTGTTTTGGATTTTAGCTATTCTAATGGGTGTGTAGTGATATCTCACTTTTAATTTGCAATTCCCTAATGACACACAATATTGAGCATCTTTTTATATGCTTATTTACTATCTGTATTTCTTCTTTGGTGGGGTGTCTGTTCAGATTTTTTCCTGTTTTGTAATCGGATTTTTGCTTCCTTATTGTTCAGTTTTAAGGGTTCTTTGTATATTTTGGATATAAGTCCTTTATTGGATATGTCTTTAGCAAGAATTTTCTCTTTAGCTTGTCTTTTCATTCTTGTAACAGTCTTTCATAGAGTATATTTTCTAATTTTAAAGAAGTTCAATTTATCAATTTTTCTGTCATCAATTGTGTTTTTGATGTTGTATCTTAAAAGTCATCATCAGACTCAAAGTCACCTAGATTTTCTCCTGTGTTATTTTCTGTAAGTTGCACAAGTTCCTGTTTTACATTTAGGTCTATGATCCATTTTGAGTTAATTTTTGTGAAAGGTGTAAGACCTGTGTTTAGATTTTAATTAAATACTGAATTCACTCATTAGGTATTTGTCCCAATGAGTTGAAAGCTAATGTCCACATAAAAACCTGCATACGAATGTTTATTGCAGCTTTATTAATAATTGTCAAAAAATGGGAAACAACTAAGATGTCCTGTAAATGAATAAACAAAGTGTGGTATGACCATACAACGGCGTATTATTAAACAATAAAAAAGAAATGAGCTATTGACTATGAAAAGACATGGAGAAACCTTAAATTCATATTGCTAATTGAAGAAGTCAGTGAAAAACCTATGTGCTGCAGGATTCCAACTATATGAAATTCTGGAAAAGGTGAAGCTATAGAGACAGTAAAACTACCAAATGTTTCCAGGGGTTCAGGGATAGGTGGTAAGGATGTTTAAGTAAAGCACAGGGCATTTTTAGAGAAGTGACACTATCTTGTATGATACTGCAATGGTGGATATGTAATATTACACATTTGTCAAAACCCATAGAAATATAAAAAAAAACCAAAGAGTGAACCCTAATGTAAACTATGAAATGCAGTTAAAAATTATCTTCTAATACTGGTTCATCAATTGTAACAAACGTATTTCACTAATAAAAATGTTAGTAATAGGGGAAACTGTGTGCAGGGAGGAGAGGGGTACATGGGAACTTTCTGTACTTTCTGCGCTATCTCTGCAAACCTAAAACAGCTCTAAAAAATAAAGTCTTTTAATTAAAAAAAAAATCAAGACTCATAGCTCATAGTAGATTACATTTCAGGGGGAGAGGACAAACACCATGTTCTTATGGTTATATATTTTGTAAAAATTTATTAATGTAAAATACCTTCATGATGGGAGGCACTTGAGTGTCTGTGGACATGTTGAGAAACTAAGAGGAAACAGAGGTGTAGATACATTTAGCTTGGATTTAATGGACTATAGTTACGTGATTTGCAGGCACGTCCATATATGAGTAAGTTACTGTTAGCTATCCTGGAATTGGAATAGCTTCCAGGAATACTCACTGTGCTAAATTCACCTGACATTGTGACACCAAGGTTCGGGGCTGAAGTATCACAACATGCAGAGCATCACAATCTGCCTCACATTGGAAGTATGTGGGTAGTAGAAAAGAAGCAAAATTTCAATTGTATAAAACTGGAGTTCACCTTCAGGAAATTTTTCTAAATCTTACAGGTTATATACACAAGAAGCTTGACAGAAGTTTTCTTAAATTTTAAGACAACTCCAAAAATTTTTGTGAAATTATAAATAAGTTGTGAGGTTGAAAGAAACCTTTCTAGACTACATTAGTAAAAAAAAAAAATTAGTGAATAATGATAAGGTTAGAGTTAGTTTTCCATATCCTCAACAGAAAACGATATTTAAAAATCCTTGACATTAGGGGTCAAAATTTAGAGGGAAAATTATTATAGAGCTATGTCAGTTCATTTTTTAAAGTATGCTATTTCTCCAAATGTTACAATTTTATGCTATTTATCACTTTCCAAATAAATATTTGTTGATATTTTTCTCATTCTAAATAAATATCCACCTTTGTACCTAATTTATATTTAAATGTTGATTTTTTTCCCCTAGAGAACCCTCAAAAATGCATAAGTTTCAGGTCCCACAAAACTTACATCTGTCCTAAGGCCACCAATTTTGTGTCTCCATCTCAAACCTCTTACCCAGACTCCAAACTGGCATATCCAAGCACTCACCTGACACCTCCACTGCATGTCTAAAATACAGCTGAAGATCAACACGTACAAGACTAAACTCCTGGGGCGCCTGGGTGGCTCAGTTGTTAAGCATCTGCCTTCAGCTCAGGGCATGATCCCAGGGTCCTGGGATCGAGCCCCACATCAGGCTCCCTGCTGGGAGCCTGCTTCTTCCTCTCCCACTCCCTCTGCTTGTGGTCCCTCTCTTGCTGGCTGTCTCTCTCTGTGTCAAATAAATAAATAAAATTTTAAAAAAAACAACTAAACTCCTAGTCTTCTCCATTCCAACTCCGTCTTATAAGATTGTGCTCCCCCACAATCTTGTCCATCTCAGTTGATGACAAAACAATTTTCTACTTGCTCAGAACAAATATCTTGGAGTCATTGTAGACTCCTCTTTTTTTCTTAAGCCTACAACCAATCCAATAGGAAACCTATTGGAGCAACCTGCAAAATATATCCAGAATTTGTCCACTTATCATTTTACTTCACCACCCTGGTCAGGGCCACATCATACCCAACCTGGGTGACTGCAACAGTCTCCTGACAGGCCTTCATGAGTCTACCTTTAGCCTCATGGTCTGCACCAAACACAATAGCCAGTGTACTCCTCTTAAAATTCAGATTAGATCATGTCATACATTTATCCTTCTAATGTTACCCTATTTTACTTAGAGAAAAGGACAAGATTTTTCTAGGGCTTTCGAAGGACTTCTGTGATCTGCACACCCCACTTCTATTAGGTCTCTGATCTCCTGCTATCTCCTCCTCACCCCACTTCACTTCAGCCACACTGGACTCCTTGCTGTTCTCACTGCCACCCCGGGAACTTGCCTCTGTCTTTTTCACTGCCTGAAATATTCTTCCTACTTGGATAAATTCCTCACTTCTTTCAAGACTTTGCTCATATTTCACCTTCTCGATGAAGCCTACACTAAACACCTACTTATTATTACACCCTACCCTTTCTGACCCTTTATACTTCTCAGACTCTTCTATTTTTATTTTTTCTATAGCACTTACATACCATGTAATTAACTTATTATATTTAGTGTTTACTTTCTAGTTTCCCTCCAAAGTTTTTTGACACTAATGTATCCCAAAAGTACCTAGAACAGTGCTTGATACTTCTTAATGCTCAATAAATTTTTGAGTATATAAATCTTTTGCATAAATAGAGATGATATTTTTAAGTAAAATATATAGATAACAGACATAATAATGCATTGACTACTAAACACACTAAAAAACTTAAGAATGGAAAAAGGGGTATGACCACAAATTTCAAAGCAACAGTAATGAAAAGGCCACAATTTATGGCTATGAAACCACAGAGAAAATATTTCCTGTTTCTGCATGGTTAGAGACTTCTAAAGCAAAGAAAACTGGATTCTGGATTAAAGGACAAGCTTTGGAAGTTCAAGATTGACTAAAAGAGACTTTCAAAGAGATGTAGACATTTATCTTCCAGATTTATGTCTTTACATTGCAAAAAATAATAAATCCCCATACCTACTGGTTTATATTCCAAAGGGTTTAAATTAGGGAATGTCTTCTCTTCCACCTTGAGATTTGATTATATAAGGTAGATAAGACTTCTCCCTCTCTCTCTCTCTCTCTCTCTCTCTCTCTCTCTCAGGAGCGGGAAAGGCAGCTGTAGAGAAATTCCTATATAAACTCCCAGATTCATAACTTTAGGGCTCCCCTCCTGTGCATATAAACATCTGGTTCTCATCACATCACCTTAAAGGGGAGGAAGGGGGCATGGAGAACTAATGTGGTTATTGCTATAAGTAGAAAGAATCAGCCTCCAATCCAGAAACCACCTCATGTTTGGTTTTAGAACAAAATTAATAAATGTAGATATTAAAAACCTCAATGAATTTAAGACACTCTACAAAGATTATATGAGAATAGAATAGATATAAAATATTAAATATGAGACCTATTACATAGCAGACACTCATACTTGCTAGTTCCCTTTCCCCTTCATACTGCTCACCCCTCAGTGGCTCAAAGGAACAAGAAGACAGAATAAAATTTTCTTGTCCTATCTCATTATCTTCCTGTCTCCTTCTATATTGCCAGCTTTCCTAATCCCAACTATAATAACCCTGGCTTAAGCAACAAGAGAATCACATTAGATCCTGTGGAAAACAGTATACAAATAAAATTTCTAGATTAACATTTCCATAAATTTTTCCAAAAACATTATATCCAAAATTAAATTTTCCATCCTAGTAGACATCACTTAAGACAAAGAATTCAAATAACTTAATGATAAATGTCATTGTTCAAAAATCACTTGAATATTGTTAAACCTAAACTATTTTTAAGATTATATAGGGAACAATTTTATTTTATGATAGACAAAGTCCAAAAATTTAGTTAAAGGAGGGAATCTCCTCAAATGAACATTTCTTAATTAATCAAAATAGTCAATAATTAATTTCATATCATGTCAAAACCCCAAAATTAATAAAAATGCAAAATCATTTAGATACAAGTATATTTCAAAAATATTAGTAAGAATGGGACAATGCTATTAAAAGATTTTTTTGAGATAAGCACAGAACACTAGCATTTATTCAGAATTTACTTTTATGTCACCTGAGAGAAAATACAGTTTCCCCATTAGAAAAACAAAGGTTCATTAAAGGTAACATTGCTTTCTGAGTAAAATTTTGTTAACAAATCCTGGATTTTTGACACTTAAATTGTGTGGATACAATCTTGCTAAGCAGATACAGAATTATTGCAGGTATTTTCATTATGTAAGAGGTACAAGTACTGAAACAACTCAATGTGGCTGTGGTGATAGCATTCTGAGTGTTTACCAAATGCAGTGAGATTATATGTGTATTTGGGGATGGAAAGGACTCCTGCTATAATTAATAATAATACTATTAAGCTATTCTTTATTTACCTAGGAGGGAAGGGGCCAAGCTACATACTCTTGAAGAGAACTGTGGGTTTGTTTTGTTTTGTTTCCGTGAAATGAATATAACACAGCTGGTGCATAATTACTGAGTTGCTACAGCCATTTAGATATGTCAATCATGGGAAAAGGTCAAGTATATTAAGCTGAATAAGCATGTGATCTTTAATTCCATGGAGACTCTAACATTAGAGTCAGGAAACACAACAAGCCATCATTTATCATAATATATCAAAGAATTCTAATTCCAACAGAAATTCTTTGCTGAGGGAGGGCAATAGAAAGAAAGAGACCAAGAGGTGTGAGTGTGTGTGTATAGGCTATTGCACTGTTGTTTCTTGGACTGCTTCACTGAAAGAAAAAAGAGTGTCAAACCAGCACTGGTCACAGTCACGGCACCTCAGCGCTATATTTGTAATCATTACAAAACAAAGGGTCACATGATTGTAACTATTCTATCAAAAAAAATTGAAATCTTGCAAGTGCTAATGCTACTCATCAAAAAAGCCATACTCTGAGATTCACTAGTTTACTACTGTGACATTTAAAAAAAACAACAAAAAAACTTCTTTTTATAAATTTATAACACTGTCTTGAGCAAAATATAGCAACTAAATTACTTTGTCTCTTGAGATAGCAGTGTTATTTTTCATCTTGGAACATGAAAAGCCTCAACATGTAAGCTTCAGCATTTCTCGAATAAATGAATGAATCCTAATAATATGTATTTTCTAAGAAAAAAAAAAAAAGCCAGGAGAATGCCCAGTGCTGTTAGGTTGTAAAACAGCTTGATATTGGATGTTTACAGTGCTCAGAGAGGCTAGAATTTAAATCAATCAAAAAACGGGATAATAAGGAATGCTTACAGGACATGATCCCTGCACTTAAAAGATTAACTATCCAATTGTTGAGGACTCAAGGCCAACAAAGAAAACAGCAGCAAATATACAAATTAGAATACAAATAATAAGCAGTAAACAATACCAAAGTGGTGCCAGCCATTAAATGCTGTAGGAATTTCTATTACAGTGAAATCAATCATGATGTGAACAATCAAGGAAAGTTTCACGGAGAAGGTAGAGCTTGACTTGAGTCTAAAATAATAAGTAGGTTTTATATTAGCAGAGGAGTGGGATAATGTGTGCAAAAAGCAGAGGAGCAATTTGGGGGGATAATGTGAGGTACACGCTAAGGCAGGGGAAAAAATAAGGTAGGACAGAATACTTTTATGATCACAAAAGCTTGTAATTTGACTATTACTTCGTTTATTTATTTATTTTTTTAGAGAGAGTGCGTGCGAACAAGAAGGGGGGAAGGATGCAGCAAAGGGAGAGGGAAGATGAAATCTTAAGCAGGCTCGGTCTATGCTCAGTGCTCAGTGTTCAGCACAAGCCTGACTTGGGGCTCGATCTCATGACCCTGAGATCATGGCCTGAGCCGAAATCAAGAGTCGGTCGCTCAACTGACTCAGCCACCCAGATGCCCCATCAATTTTACTATTATCTTAAAATATTTATGTTTGCTGTTTTATTTTGCAAGGAAGAGAGAGAAAATAGATCAACATATGTTCTGAGATACTTTAAAAAATGAATGCAAAAGAGAAGGTGGTGGTACTCCCCATTTTAATTAATTCACGATTTCTGAACAGCCCTGCCACTTTGCTCTAGGGAAACAGCTTAGGAAATGAGCAAAAATGGAAAACTGTAAAATATTCCAGATTTAGTTTTGTATTGTGTTAATCCAAAAGACATGTGGACATGTAGAAAGTGGCTCATTCTGGGAATTATGGTAATTAACGACAAAGAGGCTTGCTTGGGAAAACAAAGAGCTGTTGAGAAGACAAAGAGGAGATTTCCATGAAGAAAGTTGGTGGGTTTCAACTGCAGAACTGAAGGAATAAAACAAAACATCGGAAAGCAAAGATGAAAAAACCTGGCATTTCTGTGTAGATATTTACAAGTAAGAGACAATACGGTAGATTTTTTTTTTTAGTGGCCACAAATATTTTAGCAGTTTCTCCCATCTGAGGTGAAATCTATTCCTCCAAACCCTTGAATCTAGGCTTTGCTGTGTGACTTATTTTGACCTCTGGTACATACGCAAATGTGATACAAAGGCTTGCAGAGTACTCCTACTCTGGCTTGTCCTGCTGTTGCTTCTGGGAACTCCTATGCTACCATGTAATCAGATCTATCAAACCTGCCTAGTTTCATCACACAGAACTGCCAGCGTATACTCTCTTAGCACCTTATACTTCCTTATAAAACTTTTCAAAAGTTCAAGTCAAGCAACTAATTGCATAATCAGGTATATAATGTTATATTATTCTACTTAAAATTTCCTCAAGAAAGGTATAAAATAAGTTTCTGTGGTTTTAAATAATTTTTAGGACACTTCTAACTACTTCATTTATACAGAATTAGGATTCCTTTTCAAATTTAAAACTAACAAACTTTCCTTGTCAGTCAGAAAACTTAAAAACTTCAAGGTATTTAAATACTAAGCAAAGTTAACAAGAAATTTATATTTTAAAGCATACTCTAAAATTTCACTTTAAAGATCACAGATTTTAGAGCTGGAAAATTCTTCAGAGATCATCTGATTAAAATCTTTCATTTTAACATGTGAAATAAATAGGAGCTGAAGAAATTAATTCAACATTTCTGAACTTTATATTAAGTGACCATGTCCTAATTTTAACAACTTTAAACATTTCTCCTTATATGAAACTCTACTATTTCCATATAATACAAAATGATATTTCATCTTCCATATAACAATCTTTCAAATACTTTAATTTAGCAGTCATGTTCCTTGTAAGTTAGCATTTTTCTCAACTAATATTTGTATGAGACGACCTCTCCTGAAGTCATATCCATCTTCTCCAGTGGGTCTACCTTAGATGTAGTCAATGTATGAAGGTCCACAGGACACATCTTGAGCATTTTGGTTTTGCCCATATAGACGCCTACAGCACCTATAGGTGGAAATGATATTCCAGGAAGTGAATTATCCAGGGAAAGTAGGAAGAATAAGAAGGAAAAAATAACCAAGAATAGATGTTGAAGGAAACCAACATTTCGAAGATAGATGAGAATTGTAATTGTCAAAGGTTTGAAGAAATAGAGGAACCTCTCACATTTTGTTAATGGGAGTTTATTTCAGTACAATCATGCTGGAAGCCAATATAAAAACATGGATCAAAATCTTAATTTAATAACCTTTTGAGGTAGTGATTCTGCTTCTGTGAATTACATCAGGAAGGTCAAACATACAGAATACCTATACAATAATGTTCATAGCCACTTTGTTTAAAGGACAAAAATGAGAAATAATCAAAATTTCCACTGATAAAGAATTAGTTAAATAAAGCATGGTACAACCATGCAATAAAATGCTAAGTAGCAATTTAAATGAGTAGTATCTATATAACATGGAAAGATCTTGATGTTTTTTCATGAAATGAGAGTAATTTAAAAGTTAAAAAGGTACCATAATTCCATCTGTATATAATTTAGTTATAATCATGTATCTGTTTATGACACATAATTAAATTAATTTTCTGTTCATAGTATTAATTCCATTATTATTCTGCTCAGACTAATTAATAGTATTACTTTTAGGTAGTGGGTTTTCAGGGTTGTTGTTTTGTTTGTTTGCCTTCTTTATGCTTTTTATATTTCTTTATATATGGATTTTTCTAATAGAATACATATTATTTTAATAATTTTTATTTTTTAATTTATTTGGGGGAGGGGAGGAGCAGGGAAAGAGAGAGAGAGAGAATCCTAAGCAGGTTCCATGCCCAGCATGGAGTCCAATGCAGGACTCAATCTCATGACCCTGAGATCATGACCTGAGCCAAAATCAAGAGACAGATGCTTAACTGACTGAGCCACCCAGGTGCCCATATTTTAATAATTTTTAAAACAATAAAACTAATGTAATTTTGAAAAAAAAAAGTATAGAAATGTCAGGCAGAGGAAGAGAGGCCACTGGGTAAAACAGAAAAAATACCAAGGAAGGCATGATCTGAGAAAATCATCAGCCAAGGGAAGAGAAATGAGAGGAGAGGTCTAAAAACTAAGGCATAGTCGTAGTTCTAAAAACAACAGAGAATTCAAAAGTAATGAGGATAGAGAGCCCCTGTAGTTGGCAATTAAGAGCACTTTTTAATAGTTAGATAGGATACATATTAATAAATCTTAGCATGAGAGAAATAAGCCATTCACATAAACAGTCGGTATCTCAGCTTACTGAACAAGACTTTTGTTTTCATGATCACTGTTATTAACTGTATTGGTGTTGCTGACACTATAATTTTGTATTAATCACTGTGATGTCATAAAATGCTTTTGTGCTATATTCTCATCTAATTAAATCATGGCAATTGTCTTCACCAGAAAAAAACGGAGTTATGCAAAGGAAAAAATACGCATAATTTTAAATAATTTAGCTATAAATTAGAAATCCTTTTGCTAATAGGACTGCAATACTTTTATTACAAATGCTCCTAAGGTAATTTAGAAGCAGTTTTGAAAGTAGTCAAAAGGAATATTCATAATCTGCCTGCCACAGAGACAAAAGCTTAATTTACCAGTAGAAAATTAAAATTTTACTTTCTTCTAATCACAATTTCAATTATTTTGTTTCCTTTATTATCACCCCACCTGAAGCTCATTAAAGGGTAGAAATGATGGAGAAAGGAAGGAAAGAGAATCCGATTTCTTTCGTTGTGCTTTCAGCAGTTCTGATACACTAAAGGCAATAGGAATGACTAGGCAGCCAGAAAAGTGGGAAGACAAAATGCGGAAATAAACAAGGCTACTGGGAGAAAATGTAAGAGTGCATTCAAAAAAATACCAGCATCCTGGTACCCAAATGGAATTAGTTCTATTAGGGTACCAATGATACCAGTACTGCTAAATTATAGGTGTGCATTATCCAGAAAATTAAGAACATCACCTCTTTCAATTATTATTTAATAATTATTACCCCTATTTATATCAATTTATATTTTAATGTAAACATTAATGTGCAAAGTGGCCACTGATATTTTTTTCCAAAGGAATATAGGACTGAAGTGCCCTATTGGTGGCACCAGTATCTGAACCTACCTTAGAGAATGAAGAGCATAAAACAGAAAATGGCTCAGTGTTTGTATGCCTGAGTACTTAATTAAATATTGGTGAATGATGACAACTTCCCTAGAAAGATCCTAACTGACCGGTAGCCTATCCCTGCGTGTACTACTGTGAGACAATTCTGTAGAAAGGCGACAACCTTGGGGCGCCTGGGTGGCTCAGCCATTAAGTGTCTCCCAGCGTTCTGGGATCGAGCCCCGCATCGGGCTCCCTGCTCAGCGGGAAGCCTGCTTCTCCCTCTCACACTCCCCCTGCTTGTGTTCCCTCCCTGCGGTCTCCCTCTCTGTCAACTAAATAAATAAAATCTTTAGAAAGAAGAAAGAAAGAAAGAAAGAAAGAAAGAAAGAAAGAAAGAAAGAAAGAAAGAAAGAAAGAAAGAAAGAGAGAGAGAGAGAGAGAGGGAGGGAGGGAGGGAGGGAGGGAGGAAGGAAGGAAGGAAGGAAGGAAGGAAGGAAGGAAGGCGACAACTTGAGGAGGCTGCAATCATATGCAGCTGAGGAACTTTAAAGTAGGATCGCTCTATGGAGCACCTGGGTGGCTCAGTCAGGTAAGCGGCTCCTGATTTTGGCTCAGGTCATGATCTCAGGGTCCTGGGACTGAGCCAGGGGTGGGATTCCACACTCAGCGGGAAGTCCACTTGAGGATTTCTCTTCCTCTCCCTCTCCCTTTGCCGCTCCCCCAGTTCACACACTCTCTCCCTCTCTAAAATAAATAAATAAATATTTAAAAAATAAATAAATAAAGCTAGATCATTCTGGGGGAAAGATTAGCAGCTGAAATAGAGATTTAAGAATTTAATCAAGAAGTAGACTAAGTTCATCTACTTCACAATGTCACCTTCACAGTACTACTCCCACACTATTACACTGTGTAACTAAATAATGAACACCCTTAAGTCTCAGATGTCAAGAAAATGCAGAGCAAAAGCATAATATTAATATAAACCTATGTAGTATACATTAAGAAGCTTTGGTCATTTGTGGTCTGTCTTCAAAGTTTTCAATATTTAAGGATTCAAATATTTAAGGATTAAAGGAATACTTTCTTTGCTGTAAAATTCCTTCTTTTAATATTTATAGGATTATATTTAATGTAATGAAAAGGAATTTCTTTTCATCTATTTTATCTCTGAAATAGTAATTGATTGAAAATGTTACATACACACACACAAACACACAGTTCTACTCATTCATTGATGATATATTTAAGTCACATTAGAAAGCAAATACTCCCCCTTCCCCCTATAAAAAGAAAGCAAATACCCTAAATGCTATACCATATCTTTGATAGGTAGAAAATCGTATTAAATAGAGCTTGACTTACAAGGAGTAATGAAGGGAGATTAACAACAAGGTCTTTTATTCTAAAATCAGTTACCTAAAAACTGACATCCTAAACTAGGGATGCAAAATGTATAACCAGGACCCCTAAACTATGAAACCATAAATTTACAGGATTTCATAGTCACATATACACATTGGAATATATGTTACTGCCCTCATGCAAACACATGTCTATAACTGTTTACAAATGGTCTAATAAACCACAACCAAATTTTTAAGAATACTTTAAGATCTTTTGAATTTGCTTGGAATTACAATATATTATAAAAACAGATTATAAATAACTATCAAGTTACCACTCCAAATAAACAAAATATCATAAACAAATTATATATTAAAATATATTCATATGGGTCACATACATAAATTATGTGAAATGCCTAAAATGAAGAAATATGGAACATGATGTATAGCTCACCTGAGAGTTAATTTTAGAAATAAAAGTATTTAAAACAATATTTTCTTATTTGTTTCTTATTCTTAGGATACCCAGGGAAAAATACAACAGCTCATTATGAAATGTGCTCAGGTGACAAAGATTGCTCAATAAGGAAATGAAATTTAGTATTGACAATTTTTTTTCTGGAATCTTCAGTATTAGTCTATGTGCCTAATTCCCAGCCTCAAATATCCAAAGTATTTGGCAGGCAAAATGTACAATTTCAGATGGATTCTGTGTAATTAACTAATTTCACTACTCATTACCAACGGACCAAATACCACTTAGAATTGCCCCCATCAATTGACATTGAGCTTGTATCAACACAAAATTGCACAGAAGCTGATCAACCAATAATGACAGGAAAAAAAAATGAATCTTTTTCAAAGAAAAGACATTTGGAATAAGGAAACAATAAGATTACTCATTTCATGGTGCAGAGAGATGAGAATTTAAAACAGGAGAACGTGAGGCTATAATAAAACAGGCTTCCAGTGGGAGAAAGGCTCTTCTATTTGCGGGAATGAATTTCTCTAATGGGAATTTACTAACTACAAAGCTTCTCAAATTTTTGCAAAATCATTTGGAAAACCATTGTGACATGGGTACTAATTTTTGAATTTAGTATTGCTTCATAATAGGAAATAAAAGTCTTCACTTTTTTATATAGTCTTGATCAAGTGAGGAAATATGCCCAAGTCTTTCAATTAATAATCACTTTGCCCCATTCCATCCCCTAAAACACAAAACTGAGCATCATCCTTAATTCTACAATATAGTTGTTAAAAGCCCAGACCCTGGTGGTTTCAAATCCCTGCTCTACCACTTGCTAGTCCTTAGGACTGGGCAGGTTAATCTTCTGTGCTTTAGTTTCTTTAACTGTAAAATGGAGATTTTTATAGTACTTACCTCATTTGATAATTTTAAGCATTAATTCATTCTCCAATATCTCATGCAAATATTTAAACATCATCTGCAGTCACTCTTTGCCCCCATGCACACAATCCCAGCACATTAGCCACACCATAATAACTATTCCACAATATAAAAGACCCTTCCTTCTTTGCCTTCAGAAACCCCATTCATCCTTCAAAACCCACCTCTGTCTCTGTGAAGACAACTTGGATTTCTCCCAGCAGAATGCAATTTTTCCTTCTCTTGGCAATTTTTAGAGACGAAAGTTTAGAAAGAAAAGGTATAGGCCTAATTTTTGGCTTTTTCTTGTCTTCATTTTTTCAATAATTTTTTACTTTGGTGGCAAAATACTGTGTCATAAATATAGGACCGGTACTCATTATCTTTAGTTTTTTAGGGGAAACCACTTTTGACATTATAATGATTATAGTCAGAAAACCATCTCTGTTATCATCAGAGCTCAGGAATGGGGTGAAAGCAAGAAAGTGGGAGGGTACTACCATTGATAGAACTATGTTATATGATCGCTTTGTGTAAGGTGCTTACTTACATTTTGGGTCCACCATCTATTAAGTGGTCCCCAAAGGAAATCAACTAGTAAACCATTTTTTTTCCCTCAAATGGAATGAAGAAAAGAATATCAAGATAGGGGCATAATTTTCTTTATTAAATCCTTGACTGAAAAGTATTTTACTGTCTGCTAAAAGCAATACAGGATAAAGAAAATGTCTCCTTGATTTAATTTGTAGGCCAAGACTTAAAGATGAGTTTAACTTTTCTATTAAAGTTTTAAGCTTAGTAATTCCTGAAAATCATTGAAATATAACTAGATTGATTTACCTTAGTGCAGTGCAACATAATTAGAAATTTCTGTATTTACATGAAATTCAAAGGTAATTAAATATTTGATGAGCATTAATTATGCACCTAATTTCATTACCTAAATTTAACTTCTTACATGATTAGCGATATATTATTGAATGACATATAAGTGAGATTCAATGCAAGAACATTTTTAGTTCCTATCTAATTCAAAAAAAAAAGTGCTAGATAACATGGGAGAACACAAATATGTGTAGGATGACAATTTGTCCTTCAACAAGCTTATAATAAAAAAGATAAGAAATATATACATAGGAGCACCTGAGTGGCTCAGTTGGTTAAGCGGCTGACTCTTGATTTCAGGTCAGGTCATGATCTCAGGGTCATGAGATTGAGCCCCGCCCTGGGCTAGCACTAAGCATGGAGCCTGCTTAAGATTCTCTCTCTCTCTCTCCCTCTCCTTCTCCTTCTGCCCTTTTCATATTACTTTGTTGCCTAACATTATACCTATTATAGTTCACATTGCTCCTCACAGGTTAAATATTTCCCTAAATCATTGACACATAAAGAATCTATTTAGTGAGAGACTATTGTTTTCCATAGTTTTAGCAAGTATTTCTATTTTTCTATAGTCTGAGAACACAGAAGACACAGTAAAATCTCAGGAATATCATTCTGTTCTTCTGTTTCAGGCCTTTTTTTTTTTTGATTTTTTATTATATTATGTTTGTTTAAGGCCTTTTAGATTGCCCCAAATTGGAGCCTTCCCATCTCCACCATTTGCCAGTGATTTCCTTCCACACAGAAATAGAATGCCCACTCCTCCCATCCATTAGTGTTAACTGATCCCTCCCAGCAGAATAATTATTTTCTTCCTTCACACATTTATTTCTGAGTTTACATCTTTTTTAATATTATTATTATGTATATATATATATTTTGGGGGAGAGAGCAAGCACATGAGTCGTGGGGGGTGGGGGGGAGCAAGCATTCTACACCATATACAAAATTATCTCAAAATGGATCACAGACCTAAACATAAGACCCAAAACTATAAATTAAAAAGAAACATAGGAAAAGCTTTATGACATTAAATTTGACGAGCATTTCCTGGGTATGACACCAAAAGCACAGGTAACAAAAGTAAAACTAGACAAACTGGACTACATAAAAATAAAATTTTCTGTATATCAAAGGACAAAATCAACAGAGTGAAAAGGCAACCAATGTAATGGGAGAAAAAATTTCTAAATCATATATCTGATATGGGGTTAATATCTAGAATATATAAAGAATTCATACAACTCAACCACAACAACAAAACACCCAATTAAACAACAGGCAAAGGACTTGAACAGACATTTCTCAAAAATGATGAATAAATGGCCAGCAAGCATATGAGAAGATGCTCAATATTACTAGTTATTAGGAAAATGCAAGTCAAAATCACAATGAAATATCACTTCATACCCATTAGGATGGCTCTCTATCAAAAGCAAATAAATAAGCAAACAGAAAATCATGTTTTAGCAAACATGTGGAGAAACTGGAACTCTTGTGCACTCTTGATGGAAATGTAAAATTGTGAATTGCTATGGAAAACAGTACGGCAGTTCTTCTAAAAATTAAAAATGGAATTACTTCATGATCCAGCAATCCACTTACGGTCAGGATTCCAAAGAAATATTTGCATACCCATGTTCATAACAGCACCATTCACCATAGCCAAGAGATAAAAGCAACCATGCCCATCAACAGATGAATGGATAAACAAAATGCAGTACACACCTATAATGGAGTATTATTTAACCTTAAAAAGGAAGGAAAGTCCAACATGCTACAACATGGGTGAACCTTGAAGACATTATGCTATGAAATAAACCAGTCACAAAAAGACAAATACTGCATGACCTCACTTACATGCAGTCTCTAGAGTAGTCATATTCACAGGAACAGAAGATAGAATGGTGCTTACTACAGGATAGGGTGGGGAGCAAACGGGAGAGTTGCTTAATGTGTATAAACTTCCGTTTTCCAAGATGAAAAAGTTTTGAAGATTGGTTACATAACAATATGAATATACTTAACACTGCTATACTGTATACTTAGAAATGGCTAAAATGGTAAATACTGTGTTATTTTTTTTAGCAAGAAAAAAGTACTTTTTTGGTTTTTTAAATATTTTTTATTATGTTATGTTAGTAACCATACAGTATATCCTTAGTTTTTCATTACATCAAAAACTAAGAAAAAAGTATTTTAAAAAATTTTAGCAAAAAACAATCCAGTTGTTTGTAGTATTACCTTGACTGAAACTTGATCAGTCAGTCAAAATTACTAAAATAACAGCATGTCATCTTTTGCTACTAAACTCTTCTCTTTATTATCATCTAGTTATTAATACGACATACTACTTTTAGAGGTTTGCCATTAATTTATTCTTACACTTGCAGAAGATACAGCAATGGTCCTATCTGAAAAAAAAATTATTAAATCTTTAAAAACTGCTGGCATCAATTGTGAAAAAAAGTGGGACCAGGGTGGACCATGAAGAGAGGATTGAGATGAGAAAGAGTAACTGAAGGGGCACTTGGTTATTTTCACTGTGCCTGTGCAAACTGACCCCGGCTATCCATGCACCCATCGTGGAGTTTCAGACTCAGTAGAGTGTTGACACTCTCATATTGTCCTTACAACAGGTTCGAGGGGAAACAGACCCTGGAACCCATCTATCTTATCAAGGCCTCCAACTTACTTGCCATTTCTTGTTCATTTTGTCAATACAATGAAGCAATGTAATGTTCTGCAAAGTATCCACTCAGTTCAAGTCTTTTTGGACTCTATTATGACAAAAGGTAGGAGATTTAACACAGCCCTGGAGCAAGACCATACATGTATATCGTTATACTTCTGGTAGTCCTTCTTGATAGTAATAGAAAAAGGTGCATTTGCCAGATCAAGAGCTGCATACCACATACCTGAGGCCATGTTAACCTGCTCTAAGAAGATTCCATTTCTGATCTAGCAGTTGCAACTGATGCTTCCACTCAGCCAAGTTTGCAGTCATCCGCTACAATCCTCTACAATTTGACAATATCTGCAATGGCCAAACTAGTATATACATTAGGTCTTTAAAGATGACACTAGGCGCACTTGAGTGGCACAATTGGTTGGACCAACCAACTATGGTTGGTTGGACTTGATTTCAGCTCAGGTCATGACCTCAGAGTCATGGGATTGAGCCCTGCATCAGGCTTCCTGCTCAGCAGGGAGTCTGCTTGAGATTCTTTCTCTCCCTCTGCCCCCTCCCCACTCATGCTCTCTCTTTCTTACTCTAATAAATAAATTAACAAATAAATACAAATGATACCAATCTCTGCCATTTTCTGTCACATGCAATACTGATTTTCATATACTCTCATGGCCAAGGCAAGTAGTTTGGGAGCCTTCTCTCCCACTACGATAGTTCTTAGCCTCACAGGCTAAGACATCACCATGAAGGTCCTGCCAGTTACCAAGTGTATATGTCTATCGGTACTGTTCAGGGGGCAGTAAAATGATGAATGAGTGAGTCAGGTTCCTCAGCAAACAAACCCTGAAGTACAGATTTGTGTTCAAAGAGTTCATTGAAGAAAGCTGTCAGCAATAACACCTGTGCAGAAATATGTGCAGCAGCATTTCGTAGAGGAAGAAATTTAATTATGGTATGGTTGCAGTAAAAGCCTCTGCTGATTCCACGGGGGGGCTGTGAAGCTGAGATCACCCTTCAGAGTTATAACAAATTGAGGCAAAGGGGCCAGGCCCTTATTCTCCTCCTTCATTGAATTCAATGTGCCACAGGGCAGGCAGCTCCCATAGCAAGAGACAGCTCCTTTCAGCAGAAGGTAATTTCTGGGGAAGAGCTCAGCAGTGGGGCAACAGCAGGCAACACCCATGGCAACAGGGGAAATAAGCACCACAATCCTTAAGAGGGGATTTGGATGGTTCCTGGTAACAACCACTACTAAGGTTGCCAGATCTGGCAAGTAAAAAGCAATAAATAAAATATTGCATGGTATACCTATACTAAAAAGATACTCCTTACTTACCTAAAATTCAAATATAACTAAGCATTGTCTATTTTATCTGGCCACTCTGTCCACTACACATGTATTAAAGGGCAAGTTGAAGAAAGAATTTCGAGGGTATTAGTGCATTTCTCCTTTTGTAATCTTGTATTTTGTACAGTACTAATCCCGCATGGATGTAAGAAACCAAAAATAAACATTGGTTAACCTCAACAATGTTTGCTCCACTCACAATCCTGATTTGGTCTAATTATAGGGATTCAATGCTGCTCACTAGATTTTACCATAGGAAGCAGAAATAGGCTCAGAAATAACACCAGCAGTTTTAAGGAGGGCGGACTGTAGGAAAGAGAGCACACAGTACACAGGGAAAGAACTAGAGCAGTGGCAGTGGGAATGAAGGGGAAGAAATGAGAAGGGACGCACCTGAGATAAATTCAAAGACTTTACTAACTGTATGATACAGAAATACAGGAGGTGAACAGAAGCTAACAAAATTGTATGTTCTCCATTTTAGGTAATAGGAAAAAAAGAGAGGAAATGGTAAAGTTACATGTAAAACAAAAACATAAATAGCTTTGAAGGGAGAAATTATACGTTTGACATAACTATTCATCCAAATGGATGATATATGGGAATGCATTAGCTAATATACTATACCACGCTGCTGATATTGGTCAAGTGATCATTTTCCATTAAACATATTTTACCTGAGACTTTGTAGATATTTTTAACCACCTAGCATTTCTACAAGCTGTGCACAGGATGTTAAATTATACAAGTAGTTCTATTAGCTATGAATAATTCTTATATATCCATAAGTCCTATAAACACTAATTTTCAAATTTAAAATCTTAATCGAAGGAAGAGTTTATAAAGTGTATGTCTTTCTTCAACAGCAATTCCTAACTCTATTTTATTTAAAATAAATATCTATCTGTATGTTTTATCTACATTACTAAAGAGTTCTTAAAATGTGGAGCTCTGGTCTTTTTCCTTAATTACAAAAAAAGGAGAAACTACTGCCCACATTACCCTCAGCAACGCTATCATTCTAACTGGCACCCTCCCCTTTACCCATTTTATATTAGGCTGCCAGTTGATTTTTCCTGAATCATGACATTCAACACATTGTCCCTGCATTATTTTCTGATTCAGAGTAATCAGTCCAGGAACCACTAACAGATCGTGTGCATCACAGCAGAATCTTGTACACCATCCGCAGATGCTGGGATGTTTATCTACTTAGTATGGTCTGGGAGCAGAACAAATACTGAGAAAGTCAAAATAAGTAAGTTTTTCCTATTTTAGTTCAAAATTCTAAAATGTAATGTTACATTTGCATTCTATGACGTTAATTTTAATCACCAGTGACTTAGCACTTAGCCACTATTAACGACTATAGACATCAATGAACAGAACAAAATCTGACTTACCCAGTTGTGTTTGCCAATCAGAAATCTCTTTTAATAAGCATCGTACACCCTCACCTGAATACCATGCCCAGAAAGAGAAAATGTACATAATACACATTGATATAACAATTAAAATAAACATATTAAATCCTATTTTTGTACTATGTGTTTTCCATCCAAAGGGAATTCAGTATTTTATTGTAATTATTTATAAATTATCAATGTTAACTTTCAATTATCTGTGTGTAGATTATCCATCACAATCTTTAAACCCAAGATGGCTTTTTCCTGCAATTATGTTTTTTGACTCACTTCTTGCTTTTATTGGGTTTTCTTACACGTGCTTACTGAATACAAGCTTAAGCCATGACAGGACCTAAGTAAAAAGGTAAATATGCTGCTGGGGAAATAATGTAATATAATGGCATTTCAAATCCAAGGAGAAATTATCTTTTTAGTCTCCAGTATCAGTTTAGATTTTTCAAGTTTCTGCTCCCTTCAATTTGTGTAATGATTATGGATAGCATAGCAATCACTATACCCACCCAGTAAGTACAACCCTCCTGGACCTGCTCATTCTCTGTGCATCAAACAAAACGTCAGGTGCTGAGTAGGGATCGTTGTTGAAAGTTTACTCTAAATATTGTATCAATTCTCCTGCTATTTAATTGTTGTAGCTAAAGATAAATCTAAGAACTATGAATTTCACTGTAATTTAATTAGTTACCTGACCATTCTTGAGGGGAATACTCCTTACTTTTCAGCTGTGGTGGATTATTAAGAGATATCTCTGAATATTTTTACTTAAAATTACCCGGGTTTCACTTTTTAACCAAAAGATAAAAAATATCATATGCCTTGAATCGCACTAATAATAATTTCTGGTTAAAAACTAAAATCAAGTAATAACATGTATATGTTAAATTGTGGTTCAGTAATAACTGTTAAGACTTAGTAAGTCTTATGCCAGGTACTATTCTAAGTATTTTTCCCTTAATTCTCATAAAAGCTTTATGAAATATATTCCAGTTACCCTTATTTTACTTTTTAAATTTAAAAATTTTTATTTGAATATAGTTGACACACAGTATTACATTAGTTTCAGTAATTATAACACAATGATTGGACAAATTTATGTAGGCATTATGCTATGCTCACAAGTATAGCTACCATCTGTCACCATACAACGCTATTATGATATCAATGACTATATTTCCCATTCTGTGCCTTTTATTCCTGTGACTTACTCATTCCATAATTGGAAACCTATATCTACCACTCCCCTTTACCCATTTTCTCCCTCCACAAACATCAGTTTGTTCTCTGTACTTAATTGTTCTGATTCTTTTCGTTTGCTTGTTTATTCATTTGTTTTTTTAGATTACACAGATGAGTGAAAATACATCTTTTTTAGTCTGACTCATTTCACTTAGCATAATACCCGCTAGGTCCATCCATGATGTCACAAATGGAATGATCCCATTCTTTTTTCATGGCTGTGTAATATTCGTGTGTGTGTGTCATATTTTCCTTATCCATTCGTGTATCAACGGACAGTTAGGTTGCTTCCATATCTTGGCCATTGTTATCTTTATCTTAACAATTGAGAAAACTGAGGTGCAGAGAAATTAACTGACTCAAGTTTCCAGCAGTGCAGTTTGGTTTCAGATCCCTTACACATAACTACTGGATCATACCACCTCCCGGTTGACTTATCTGACCTTCTTTCTATTGAAAAAAACACACACAGATGGTGCCTCCACCTCTCTCTCATACATATCTGAGTAAAACTCAAATTCCAGTTGTCTTTAGCTCTCTTCCAGTGACAGCCTAGTCTGACAACATAGGCTGGATTGGATGCCCTTCCTGTCCTATTCTCCCCTCTCACGTAGCACCTAGTATGCTGGTCTGTCATAACTTTCCCCAATTGATGGTCATTCCTAAAGCAATAATTACTGAAAGACTGGCACACAACATAATGCCTCGGATGAACGGATACTTCTTATTTGTAGGTCTTCCTGTTGGCATTTCAGGCCGCATCAAAGCAATCATATTCACAAACCACCACCACCATTACTCTGATATCAACTTTTCCAATTCTCCAGTTTGTGACAAACTTCATATTTCTCTTTGAAATAATTTAGGAAAGCATAACAAAAACTATCCCAAGGGGGAGAAAAGGTCTTACCTTCTAAATCTTCCTTCTCAAAGTGTGTTTTGAGAATGGAACGAGTTCCACCTCTATCCACAACTGCCTCTTCATCATTTCTCTGTAGAATGGGAAGAAAGAAGATTAAATGATTTTACAGTAGTTCCTCTTTATCCATGGGGATACTTTCCAAGACCCCCCCAGGGATGCCTGAAATCACAGATAGTACCAAACCCTATATAAACTGTTTTTTGCTATACATACATACCTATGATAAAGTATAATTTTTAAATTAGGCACAGTAAGAGGTTAACAATAATAATAATGAAATAGAACAATTATAACAATATGCTATAATAAAAGTTATGTGAACATGGTCTCTCTCTCTCTCTCTCAAAATATCTTATGTACTATACTTACCCTTTTTTTAAAAAAAGATTATTTATTTGACAGAGAGAGAGACAGAGAGAAAGCACACAAGTAGGGCGAGGGGCAGAGGGAGAGGGGTTAGCAGGCTCCTCACTGAGCAGGGAGCCTGATACGGGGTTCCAACCCAGGACCCTGGGTTCATGATACGAGCCGAAGGCAGATGCTTAATGACTGAGCAACCCAGGGGACCCTATACTCACCCTTTCTATAATGATATGAGATGTAAAATGCCTGTGTGATGAGATGAAGTGAGGTGAATAAAATAGGCACTGTGATGTAGCATTAGGCTACTATGGACCTTCTGATGGTACGTCAGAAGGAAGATCATCTGCTTCCTGGGCATGATTAACCTCAAGTCAATGAAACCATGGAGAGCACAACCACAGATAAGAGTGGACCACTATATATATTTTTTCCCCTAATTTTGGAGAATAAATTATAATATAATCTAATCTTTTAGGGGTTTAATTCAATCATTTAAGCCTACTTGGACACAACAATTTATTTGATTACCAAGTGTTAGTTTAAAAAGAAAGAGACTAAAATTAAAATGACCACATATTCAGAGAAGGAATGTCATTTGATTTTCCATGAAATCAAAGATAGTCACATATTCCAGTTGCCATCATTTGTTAGTGAGATGAAAAACAAAATACGGTTATCCTGACAATTTAGTAACATGCATTTTTATCTCGGATAAAGAATTCTTGTTAACAAGATGACATTTTGAACTATACAAGGAAAATATGGAAATCATTAGTATTAATACTACTAATGCTATGGCAAGGTGAAATAATTCCACTGCCATTTAAAATGAGGTTGGGGGGATCTAATCTCTTGAAAGCAATTAGTAGCAATTATCAGGTAAACCAGAATTCTAATTACTTTGCTTCAGCATAATGCATTTTACTCAAACTAAACTTTTAATTATAATCATATACATTAAACCTTCATTCAGGTTATATATAATTTTTTTTATTTATTTAGAATGGCCAGATGGAGACTCTCTTCTTAACATTGTGCATATGCTCAAAACAATACACACACTCATTTGGTACTCAATAAAATAATGGGGGAGGGATAAGTATAATCCATTTAACCATTCAGGAATGAACAAAATATAAAATACTGAACAAAGTGAAATACAGATTATTTCCAAATTGTTTTGATTGTGAGCACCTATGTAAAAATTGCCTTAAAAGTGAACACTGAACAGAAAGGAGAAATGAAAAGCTAGACTAAAGATGAATGACTCTTCCAACATCTATTTCTAAGCCTGCTGTAGTATCTGACTAGTAGAAAAATTTTAAATTTCCGTTTCTTCTTTGAAAGCTTTTAATTCCCAGGCATTATCTTGATAATGATTTGGCCTCCATGTCTTACAAATCAGTATTGTCGACTACAGGATTACCGACTACAGACATATTTCAACCTACAAATATCAGCTCTTATGTGTTTCACATGCAGTAAAACATACAGTAGAATAACATGTTTTATAGCCTATAGTCCTGTGTCTTTCAGACAACATGTGCTGAGACAGGTCAGGGCAAAGTGTCTGAAATCAGAGTGAAAGAAACGTATATTACAAATGAAAGAATAAATGAAAATTAAGATATGATTCAGATCCTACTACTCTTGTGTTTGGTAAAGTTTTAAAAATCTATTGGTCTAGGTGCCTGGGTGGCTCAGTTGGTTAACTGTCTGCCTGTGGCTCAGGTTATGATCCCAGGGTCCTGGGATCACGTCCCACATTGGGCTCCCTGCTCAGTCAACACTAACTTCTCCTCTGCCCCTCCTTCCCCTCTAGTGCTCTCTCTCTCTCTCTCGCATGCACGCGCAAAAATAAATAAAATCTTAAAAAAAAAAAACTGTAGGTCTGAGCAAAATAGCAATAGAAAAACTAAAAAATTACTTATTTATATAATTTTCCTGAACCAGACAAATGCAAGTTCCAGCCTCTTTAGAATCTGTTCTTGATACATTTACAAATCACATTTATCCTCTGTGCAGGACATATTCAAATATGTGTCACGTTGGAATGTATCTCTGCCCTCTGGAGTGTTATTAGGAAGAATGTCAAAAGCTAAGTCATGCATCCATATTCAGAGGTCAGAAGAAGCACTATTCCACTATATCTCACAATGGCAGCCTCTTAATTACAAAATGGAAAAGTTTATATAGAATATAAGATGTTTCCCCCATACAATAAAATATTTAATTATTTCAAGGGCCTGAATCAATTTTCAACTTATACAAAATGGATTTTCTCCTTATTTTGATATAGCATATAAACTGTCCACACACAAAAGAAAATTCTACTGAATAGTTAATGTTAGGATATTGAGATAAAATGAAATTTTGCAGCAGAAGTAGAAGTGGAATCTAAATAGGAAATAGTTGATTATTTAATTACAATATGAATTACAAGTAGAAGTGCCCTAATTTTAATGTTTCATTGACAAAAAAAAAAAAAAAAGAACTTGAAACTAGAGTATGGATGAAACTCAATATAAGTGACTCATTTTGCAGTTTCACATAACTTTAAATACTCTCCAGATGGGCCATAGCAACATCAAATGTATGATCTTTTATGCTGAAAATTCCCAAGCTACAACTTAATATTAAATATATATACTGAAATTCCTCTACTTTAGTTATAGTTCAAAAGATTATTTCAGTATTATTGAAGAATTTTTAATAGAGTACTTCCCTTCCTCCTTATTAGCACGTGTGAGTAAAGGTGGGTGTGATGAAGAAAATCCAGGTTGTGCAATAATCCCAAATACACCAGTAAGAAAATTTTTATTTCATTTTGTACTGACCCTTTTTAGATTTGTTGAACATCAAATACATTAATGTACCCTAATGTCCATATGTATTTACTCACATAGAACAAATTTTAGCACAATGTAGAGAGAGAACACATAAGTCTATTACATTGCCTTTCAATACAATTGACCCTTGTTACACTATTGGGTAAACATTTATAAGATTATTTATTCCAGTAAATAGTATAAAACAATGTTTTAAAATTTGTGTGTGGGGGGCATGACCCATAGTGAGAAATATATATTCAACACAGTCACATATTTATATATGTATGTAATCACAACAAAAGTCTCACAAACCAACATTTACCCTAACTATAAACAACGTGGTATGATATTTTCTATTCCAGGGGGTTCTATTTCATTTAAAAATACTAGTTACTATCCTTTAAATTTAAAAATGAGTTGTGACCTGCAATTTGAAAAACGTTGGTACAGACTATGGCCCTGAAACAGAGTAACAGGAACTAAGTCACACAGAAATCACGTCTTAAATTCATTTACATAGGCCTCTAACCAAACGAATAAACAATAACATTGTACTTTTCAAATCAATATTTTTCAGTTTTTGAAGTTTCTGTCATGTTAAGTGTAGGGACATATTATCATAATTACGTATATCACATATCTTTTGCTAAACTATTTTTACTTTGTTTTTCTTTCCACGAGGAAATAGTTTGCTCTTCCTAGTTCCACTTAAGTACTTTTCTCCATGTCTTTCCAAGAAAGAAGGCACAAATAGTATTATCTATGATCCTCTCCAGTTAAACCCTGCTTATGACTAAATTGAATTTATAGTCAGCTATTTTAAAGGCAAACTCCATATAATTGGCATAACTCAAATGCATTTTATAACTTTCTACAATTTGATTACTTCTAAACATTAAGACATTTGTGTTTTCAATACAAATGTATATAAAGATCAATTGGGACTATTTCTACCTCCAAGGAAAGTTTTTAGAGGGAAGAGTTTTGCTGTCATTATTTTTACTGAACAATTACTAAAGAACAATAATAGAAGAAAGAGCTTTCTAGCTCAGCTCTCACATTTGAAGTGACCTTGAGCCAGTATACTCTCTCATGAAAGAGCAACTAATATGGGCTAGCACATTTAAGTGTTAAAATATTCAGATAAAGAGATCAACAATTTCTTCTAGAATTGTTTGAAGATATCACTAAGCTTTCCATGAATGTATAGAAAATGCATTTTTCTGATTTTCCATAACTCTTGAGCACAATCTTCACAGAAACAAACTTTCCTAATTTTATTTAAAAAATCTAACAGTAATCCCACAAGCAAGACAATTCAAACTTTTCATGTCCTTTTGATAATTCTGATCTCATTTGAGAATGGGTTAATAGAAGAGAAAGCAGTTCATTTTCATTTCAGTATTCTTTCTTCCCTAGGACTATTTATCATATCAATTTTTAAAAAGCAACCATTTCCTCAATAAATGATCCTGGGAAAACTGGACAACTACATGCAAAAGAATGAAACACCATACACAAAAATAAACTCAAAATGGATTAAAGACCTAAATGTGAGACATGAAACCATAAAAATCCTAGAAGAGAACAGAAGCAGTAATTTCTCTGACATCGGCCATACTAACATTTTTCTAGATATGTCTCCTAAGGCAAGGGAAACAAAAGCAAAAACAAACTACTGGGACTGCATCAAAATAAAAAGCTTTTGCACAGCAGAGGAAACCATCAACAAAACAAAAAGGCAACCTACTGAATGGAAGAAGATATTTGCAAAAGATATATCCAATAAGGGGTTAATGTCCAAAATATATAAAGAATTTACACAACTCAACACCAAAAAGGATTTAAAAATGGGCAGAAGGGGGCACGTGGGTGGCTCAGTTGGTTGAGCACCCACTCTTGGTTTTGGTTCAAGTCATGATCTCAGGGTGGTGACATTGAGCCCCATGTTGGGCCATGCTCAGCAGAAAGTCTGCTTGAGGTTCTCTCCCTCTCCCTCTGCCCCTCCCCCTGCTCACATGTTCTCTCTCTCTTTCTTTTTCTAAAATAAATAAATAAATCTTGAAAGAAAATGGGCAGAAGGCTTGAACAGACATTTTTTCCAAAGAAGACATACAAATAGCCTACAGACACATGAAAAGACACTTGATTATAGCTAATCATCAGGGAAATGCCAATCAAAACCACAATGAAGTATCATCTTACACATGTTAGAACAGGTAAAATCAAAAAGGCAAGAAATAGCAAGTGTTAAAGAGGATGTGGAGAAAAAAAAAGCTTCATATATTATTGATGTGAGTGTAAATTGGAACAGCTACTGTGGAAAACAGTATGGAGATTCCTCAAAAAATTTAAAAATAGAATTACTATATGATCCAAAAACTCCACTACTGGGTATTTACACAAAGAAAATAAAATACTAATTTGAAAACATATATGCACCCCTATGTTCATTGCAGCATTATTTACAATAGCTAAGATACAGAAGCAATCTAAGTGTCCATCAATAGACAAATGAGTAAGAAGATATGACATGTATATAATGAAATATTACACACTCATTAAAAAAAAGGATGAGATCTTGCTATCTGAGACAACATGGATGGACCTAGAGGGTATTTATGCTAAATGAAATAAGTTAGACTAAGAAAGATAAATACCAGATGATTTCACTTATAATGGAATCTTTAAAAAAATGAATAAACAAAAAGCAGAACCAGACCCATAAATACAGAGAACAAACCGATGGTTGCCAGAGGGGAGGTGGGTGGGGGTTGGGCAAAATGGATGAAGGGGAGTGGAAGATACAGGCTTCCAGTTATGGAATGAATAAATCACGGAAATAAAAGGCACAGCATAAGGAATATAGTCAATGATATTGTAATAGGGACGTATGGTGACAGATGGTAGCTACACTTGTGGCAAACATAGCATAATGTATAAACTTGTCAAATCACTGAAACTAATGTAACATTGTGTATCAACTATACTCAAAATTTTAAAAAACCAACCACATTTTCTGACTTTTTATTAGGTATTAGGATAATATGGTATGCTATATATACTCCACTAGCCCTTACAGAACCACTTTCCACTCTTCACCATGCTCTATATCTTTGTGGACTGCATCACCAGGTTCCCTTGCAATCTAGCTTCCTATTGAGTTCAGCTAATGAGAGAGAATGAGACTGGATAGTGGGAGTGAGAGATATGGGCCTTGTTGAGCCATAATTTGGCAATGGCTGCATTCCTCTATCACAGACAAAGTCTTGTCATCTGACTCCCCTACAGCTCTAGATCTTGCCAGTTCGCATTAACTGTTCCCACATCTTGCGCCTTCAGGCCTAGAAATAGTGACAGTTTTCTGTTGCTGCAAGTTCCTGGGATTTCATCAACCCTGTTGATTTCCCTTTATCCTGCCTATGCCTTAAAAAAATAGTTCCTTCCTAGATCGGTAGGAGAAGGAAGGGAATAATGAAGGGGGGGTAAACAGAAGGGGGGATGAACCACGAGAGACTATGGACTCTGGGAAACAAACTGAGGGTTTCAGGGCAGGGATGGGCTAGCCCAGTGAAGGGTATTAAGGAGGGCATGTATTGCATGGAGCACTGGGTGTTATACACAAACAATGAATCATGGAACACTATATCAAAAACTAATGATGTACTGTATGGTGATTAACATATAGTAATAATTAAAAAAAAAAGTCCCCTCTTTAAACTCTTTATCACGCTTTTCAAGTGACTATCTCTTTCCTGCTGTGACCCTAAACTATATATATGTGTGTCATGTTTAGTGACTAAAATCCATGACATTAAATTTTGTGGAGATGGACATATAATCAAAAGGGCAACCGATGTACAAAACTTTGACTAAGAAGTATCTATCAAAAAATACTGTTGAATGAAGGGTAGAGGATAAAATGGTGGGAAACAGACTGTGAGTCATCAAAGAACTCTCAATAGGCATGATTAATTCAAGAATACTTAATTTCTGAAAAATGAAAAAGACATAGAATTAAATTCTAGATGTGGAAAAGGGAGTGAAAAAAGAATAATTAATCAAGTAGGGGTATTTTACACTTGCAAAGAATGTTCCCCATAACATAAGAAATGTATGTATACATTTCTACCCATGAGGTGCCTCTTTTTGCCATTTCAAAATATTTTCTTTAATATCATAAAATATTTTCATGAACAAAGTGAGCTAACAAACACACATGCACCAATGCATCTTTTGATAAGATTATCCTTCTAACTCCTGCCCCCACTCCCACATCAAGGTAGGTATGAGATGGGAGAAATGAATACAGCAGATGGTATAGATAGAAAAAAAATCGATAAAAAGTATGGAATACAATATTGTGCTTGGTTATTTTTTTATGTTGCAACAAAACAAAACATTTTTGTGCAAACAGTTAATTTTTCCTCTTTTCCATTTAAGTCTGATGGAGAAAAAAACTACCTTTTTAATTCATTTTACAGGGTGTCTCTCAACCTATGGATTAATATCTTGGTTAATATAAATGAAACATTTTCCACTACTGATCTAATGAGGAGAAATATATAGACACATATTTTATAAACATGATCTGAGAACTATTTTTTAAGTGTTTATTATTTTTATTACCCTTTAAATTATGAAGTTAAGAAAACTGAACATTACACTTGGATTCAATATTAATCTTGAACATAGGCATCTGTATTTACTCTAGAGGCTATTTTTTCATTACCAGTAAGTTAAAGTATTATACAAGTATAAAACATCATTTAATCTCTAATTTTATTATGCTATATTAAATAGGACAAGAGATATGAAAGCATCATGTCAGAAATTAACATAAGAGTTCAATAAATCCTAGCTGAACTGGAATCTAAGCATAAGCCAAGCCTAATTTTGAATATCATTTAGCATATTATATTTTTCATAAAATAAATAAACCCACATATTTACTAGGATATTGCTTTGAAGCTAGGTATTTAGAATCTGGTATCTACTCTAAAATGTAGACGATACCATCTCATGTTAATATAAGTTAAATTAGTCTTATATACTGTCTTAATTAAGTCATAGGAAACATTTATTATAAAGTAGCCCAGGGGTGCCTGGGTGGCTCAGTTGGTTGAGCATTTGACTTCTGGCTTCAGCTCAGGTCATGATCTCAGTCAGGGTCTTGGGATGCAACCCCAGGTAAGGCTCTGGCTCAGCACTCCGCATGGAGTCTGCTTGAGATTCTCTCTCCCTCTCCCTCTACCCCTCCCATTCATTCTCTCTCTCTCTCTCAAATAAATAAATCTTTTTAATTTTTTTTAAAAAATAAAGTAGCTCAATAAATCAGTCTTTCCCCATTCCTATGTATTTTTAACAAAGAGTCAGTTGAGTTCCTTTCCAAAATACTGAATTGGGGATATGCAGTTAGGTTTCATTTACTTATACAAAGTAAATGTGTTATTTCATCTTTATTTTGTTTTATTTTTTAAGACTTTATTTATTTGAGAGAGAGAGAGAGAGACAGGGAGAGCACAAGCAGAGGGAGAGAAGGAGAAGCAGACTCCCCAAGGAGGTGGGAGCCTGATATGGGGCTCCATCCCAGGACCCTGGGATCATGACCTGAGCTGAAGGCAGATGCTTAACCATCTGAGGCACCCAGGTGCCCTGTTATTTCATCTTTAGGCATATAAGAAAGAAAAAATGGAACTGACGATAAAAATTGGAGAATAAAATGCTATCAGAGGAATAGGGCTAAAAAGGAATAAACTAAATCATCATGTAAAAATTTCAAGATTTTCCTCATCTCATTTACTTGGAATACTCCACCCATGTAAACCTTAAAGACAAGTTGCTGGACTACACAGTTAAGTCAGTAAATTTAAAATCTTCCAATGGTAAGTTATTTCTGGCTCAGGATTAATTTCATCAGCACATACAGTATTATTATGATTCCTGCCACTGTAACCTAATGAATACTATCTCTCCTACTGGGCCTAACATCTGATGGTTTAAGGATAAAAAGTGTTTGAGAAGTTTTAATTAGCCAATAGTATTTTAAAAGGCACTGATACCTGTGCAATTGAGTTCCTGCCTTGTATGCCCACCTGATCCCCCTGATTTGTTTTGAATTGTGGATGATTCCTGCCTTCTTCTTAAGAGTCCCTCCAGAGCCTCAGTTCTGCATATGAATCCAATTTGTACCCAGAAAATGATATTAACAGTTGCTAGATTTCCTTATTGTTGCTTCATGCTGTCTTTTCTCTCATCATGTTGCTTGCTCATAAGTGTCCTACAAGGCTCCATCTGTCTTGTAGGCCTTCCTTCATTTGTCCCGCTGTGTCCTTCTTTAAGCATCTGACATATCCCCATGGGCTTGTTTGGTGCTCAGGTTCAAGTTCTTGCTGGTATGGCTATCCCTCTGTTGCTGATGCTCCCTTTTAAGAGGTCAAGAGAAAGGCAGTGTTGGATAAACACTGAGAGTTTGTCTGTGGGGCTATACCTGAACTTAAGTCTTATTTCAGTTAACTCCTAGTTGTGTAATTTTAGGCATCTTATGTAATCTGTGTCGAGTGACCTAATACATCTAAAGTTCTTGAATTTGCTAATCAAGTTCTCAATAAATGTTATTTATTATTATTTTTATTTATATGATCATTTGTATAATTAGGGCCACGCACAAAAAAGAAAAACACAGTTGCTTCCCACAAAGAGCTTATAGATTTTACATTAAGTACAACAACAATGACATTGTGAAAGAAATTCATATAGCTGGCATTCAACCATAACAGTTATTATTTTTCTCCAAGAAAGTCAGTAAAGACTCCATTGAAAGAGACACTTGAGCTGATTTTTAAAAGATCAATGCATCTTTGTCAGGCAGACAAGGGGGGCAAAGTAGTAGTTCAGTCACAAGTATCAAGACAAGAGCCTCGTTATTTGAAGAAGGGTGAAAGATACTAGTTAGACCCACAGCAAGACTGGATACTAAGTTACCAAGCTACTGATTTTGTTCTCCTAACAATCCAAACGCCTGGAAAGAAAACTTCTAAAACCTGGGACAAGACTGAAAATCTTCATATGAAAAAGTTGGACTTCCAGAAATTAGAAAAATAATATATATATGTAATACATAAATACATATATAATCCTTAAAATTGAAAACTCCATAGATGAGTAAAACAGTAGACAGGACAAATGATATACAAATTAGGGAACTGTCAGAAAGTTCTGAAAAAATTACACAGAATATAGCATAGAATGATAAGGATATGAAAAATATGAAATATAATTTTTTTACAGATTTTATATATTTATTTGAGAGGGATAGAGAGCACAAGTGGGGGCAGAGGGAGAGGGAGAAGCAGACTCCCCATGGAGCAGGAAGCCCAACTTGGGCCTTGATCCCAGGCCCCAGAGATCATGACCTGAGCTGAAGGCAGACACTTAACCGACTGAGCCACCCAGGTGCCTCTAATATAGGTAATTTTTAAAATGAGGATAATATGATGAAGTCTAACATATACCTAGAAGATAAGAATAGAAAAAATGAGGAAGAAGTACTATTTGAAAATAAGAGGTGAAAATTTCCCAGAATTGATAAAACACATGAATCCACAGATTCAGGAATCACAATGAATCACAAACAGGATAATTATAGAACAATTCACACCTCCACATATCATGTGAAACTGCAGAATGACACATTTTAAAGCAGCAAGGGAAAAAGAAAAGATTACCTACATAGGAATGACAGACTAACAAAAATAGAGGCCAGAAGACAGTAACATAGTATCTTCAGAATGCTAAGGAAAAATCATTGTAAATTTAAAAGTGGATACCCAGCCAAGTTATCATTCAAGAAACTCACTTCAGATAAACAGAAACAGTGAAAATTTATCATTAAGGCATCCTTTGTAAAGGGATTTCAATATATATACTTCAGAAAAACAATGATCCCAGAAAGGATGTCTGAGATGCAAGAAGGAAACTTGAGCCAAGAAACTGAAGGACATAAACAAATACAAAGAAAATAAAAATGATTTTAAAAATCAACTTCATGATTTCTAGATCCTTTCTAGTTGTATAATAGCTGATTTTTTAAATATTGTTTTCTACTCAGTGTAAATAAGGGTCATTTTTATTTTGCATTCATGTAGCTATCTGTGCTTTAGCCTAAGATAATAACATTTGTAACTCTTCCATATATCAATACCCTTCTCCACTCCTCTCACCCCAAATCCTGATAGTTTTACTGATATACTATAGACTTATGATATCAATTAGTATCAATTATAAGAAGGGGATAAAAGTATATGCATAGATTTTAAAATAGCAATTTTTCTTTTTAAAATTTTTTTATTTAAATTCAATTTAATTAGCATATAGTGTATTGTTAGTTTCAGAGGTAGAATTTAGTGATTCACTGGTTGCGTATAACACCCACTGCTCATTACATCAAGTGCCCTCCTTAATGCCTATCACTCAGTTATTACCCCATCCCCCCACCCGCCTCCCTTCCAGCAACCCCTCAGTTTGTTTCCTAGAGTTTAGAGTCTTATGGCTTGTATTCCTCTCTCTTTTCATCTTATTTTATTTTTCCTTCCCTTCCCCTATGCTCATCTGTTTTGTTTCTTAAATTCCACATATGAGTGAAATCATGTGATATTTGTCTTTCTCTGACTGACTTATTTTGCTTAGCATAATACCCTCTAGTTCCATCCATGTCATTGCAAATGGTAAGATTTCATTTATTTGTAGGCAGAGTAATATTCCATTTTATATATATACCAGACCTTCTTTATCCATCACCTGTTGATGGACATCTAGGCTCTTTCCATATTTCGGCTATTGTGGGCACTGCTGCTGTAAAGATCAGGGAGCATGTGTCTCTTCGAATCACTATGTTTGTATCTTTTGGATAAATACCTAGTAGTGCAATTGCTGGGTCATTGGGTAGCTCTATTTTTAACTTTCTGAGGAAACTCCATACTGTTTTCCAGAGTGGCTGTACCAGTTTGCATTCCCACCAACAGTGTAAGAGAGCTCCCCTTTCTCTGCATTCTCACCAACATCTGTTGTTTCCCAAATTTTTAATTTTAGCCATTCTAACTGGTGTGAGGTAGTATCTCATTGCAGTTTTGATTTTTTTTAAGATTTTATTCATTTATTTGAGAAGGAGAGAGAGCACAAGCAGGGGGAAGGGGAGGAGCCTTGGGATAGGGAGAGGGACAGGCAGACTACCCAGTGAGCATGGAGCCCAATGCAGGGCTGATCCCAGGACCCGAAGACCATGACCCAAGCCAAAGTCAGACACAACTGACTGAGCCACCCAGGAGCCCCTAATTAGTAATTTTTAGCATTTCCACAGTGAGTAAGGACTTGTTCTTTACAACTTTGTAAGAATCTATGAAATTAGAGCACTATGTAAGTATTTGGCCTTCTCATTATAAATTAGGACAGTTCTGAGTTGGCCTACATACACAATAGAGAATTATATGAATTATTTAAACAGAAATAAGCTCATGGTGTCTGTATTTTAATGATTTATAGGTGAAGTGGGCTTGAATATTCAATAATTAGATGGAAAGAAGTTTCCTAATATAAACAAAACCAAACCAAGCCAAAGAATGGGGATAATAAAATAATATTTATAAGGCATTATGGATTAAATAAACAGAAAAATTTCAAGATATTTTTAGATAACTAAAATGGCACTGAGGAGAAAGATAAATAAAACATTAGAAGATGAACTTCAGTGATAAGAAAATAAGCAGTGAAAGGAGATACTTCGAGTATACTCATGAGTTATGAAAAGTGTACTGTTTAAATACTTAAAAAGCAAAATAAGCAAGTCTAACCAGTTTGGTGATTTTCTTCTTTAACCTCAGTGATTATTTATTAGTTATATGCTCTACAAAAAATTGACTTCTGTTATATTTAATAGCAACTTTAAGCAAAGTGATTTTCCTATACAAATGCTAAAAATGTGAGAAAGGGAGTGTAGAGGGCCATTTTATTTACTTTCCCTTTAGATCTAAAAAAGAACAAAACCAATCAACCAAAAACACTTGTGTTCTTAAATTTTCTAATTCAAAATTTCAAAATTCAAGTAATACACATAGAAAGAAAATTAAAAACCCTAAACGTTTAAGGGGGAATGGAATTAAATTAGAAATGGGAAATGAGAAAAAGGCAAAAGATGAGTAAAAATGTGTACAGTTGACCCTTGAACAATACGGGTTTGAACTGTGTGGGTCCACTTATATGTGGATTTTTTTCAATAAATACAGTAAATGTATTTTCTCTGCCTTATGATTGTCCTAATAACATTTTCTTTTCTCTACCTTACTTTATTGTAAAAAGACAAAATTTCATATATATAGCATAGAAAATATGTTAACTAACTGATTCTGTTATTAGTAAGGCTTCAGGTCAACAGTAGACTATCAGTAGTTAAGCTTTTTGGGAGTCAAAAGTTTCACAAGGATTTCCAACTGTGTGTGGGGGGGTTAGCACCCCAAACCCTGCATTGTTCAACTGTCTTAAGAAGATGAATAACTTCTTAGATTTCCTTAACTATTTATTCCCTTCACAAGACCAAAGACTATTATTGATGTTCAATTGAGATGTTAGAATTTCCTCTACTACATAGAAGAACCAAACCCCAATTATTAGAAATACATGTGAATAATCTGTTCCTCTATTATTATATAATGGAAACAGCCAAAATTGATTTGTAGCTAGCATTATAGCTATAAATATTCCTCATTTATTAAACTCATTCATCGATAGGAACTTAGGAAAGTTCCATAAGAGGAAGCAGAGTAGTAGTTAAGAAAATCTCTAAAACCAGACCACCAGGGTTCATATCCAATTCTGATCCTTACTATTTACTTAACATTTGACTTTGAGCAAGTTCTTTCTGTCTCAGTTTCCTCAAAAATCTCAGTTAAGAGAGGGAGTTAAGATGGCAGAGGAGTAGGGGACCCCTTTTTCAGCCGGTCCCCTCAGACGAGCTGGATAGGTACCAGACCAGCCTAAACAACCACGGAACCAGCCTGCGAGGCAGGAAGATACATCTGGATCTCTACAAATGGCCATCTCCAGCGCTGAGTATTGAGGTACGAAGCGGGGAGCCATGAAACCACGCACAGATATCAGAGGATAAACGGAAGGGGGAGGGAGCTGCCGCGTTCGGGTGCCGGGAAGCGGTAGCCACCTGCACGGGGGGAGTGGGCGGACTCGCGGACCGGCACACGCGAGAGAGCCGGGGGAATGCGCGTGACCAAACTGAGGGCCGGAGCTTTGGAGCCTGCGGGGGCGGCTGGCGGCTGGTGGTATTAGAAACACAAAGGACAGAGACGCGCCGGCCCTGGAAGTGAGGGCTGGGACACCGGGTGTGGGGCGCACATCCCGGGACGCTGCAGGGTTGAGCAGCACCAACAGTAACAGAGTTACGGTGGCCAGAACATCAGTGGAGAACGGTCCCTGATCCCTCTGTTCTGAGACAGAGGCTAAGATTCAGCCACTGCTGCTCTGACTCTCAGAAGAGGCACAGCAGACCGCCAGGGAAAGCTGCCAGAGAACAAAAGCCTGGAAATACCAGCTCACAGTGTGCCCATCCCCATCCCCCCTTGCAGGGGACATGGAGACTCTACCCAAACAGGGTTGCCTGAGTATCGGAGTGGCAGGCCCCTCCCCCAGAAGGCAGGCTGAAAAATCAAGAAGCCCACATCCCTAAGATCCCTATAAAACAAGGGCACACGGCCTGGGTCCCGGTCAATAATTGGGGCTCTGGACAACCCCACACCCTCTCCTCATCAGAATGACGAGAAGGAGAAATCCCCCCCAGCAAACAAAAGACAATGAGTCTGTGGCCTCTGCCACAGAACTAATGGATATGGATATAACCAAATTATCAGAAATGGAATTCAGAGTAACAATGGTCAAGATGATGTGTAGACTTGAAAAAAGTATTAACAAAAATGTTAATGAGAATATAGAATCTCTAAGGGT